>NW_024704750.1:6450872-6779637 GCF_018977255.1 Callorhinchus milii
CAGGGTTACAATTGACTTCACTGCCTTGAGTTAGGGAAGGGAAAATCACAAAATATCCCTGCTCCCAATTCCTATGATTATCTATGTAAAAAGGTGCTCCTGTATGGGTAGGACAGGATCTGGTTTGGCTGAATAGGATGAGTGGAAGCCTCCTATGCAGAGGAAGGGGAACTGGTATCTCAGGAAAAGATGCAACAGGAAACTTTCTGGATGTATTACCAGTAGGAGGAGGAAAAGATTAATGATAGGGGAATGCCATTGACCCCCATCTCACACACAGAGCAAAGTTAAGAGGATAGAAAACTACTATAGGATGTGATTAAAAAAACATGTTAATGTTGGAATAATCAAACAATCCAAAGTACCAGAGAAATCAAATAAGAGGAACAGATTTCAGAATCCTGGAGAGGAAAGGAAGGGACAAAACACTGGTAGGCAGTTTAAAATTAGTTCAAAGGAAGATTAAAAATTAAAAGAGGGCCCTAGAGTTAAGTAAAGATGAGAAGCATAATACAGTCCTAAAGAAATTCCTTTAGCATCGTAACAGGCCGAGGGGAAGTTAACACTCTTGAAAATAAAATTGGCAGGATTAAAAGGAATTTTCTGTTGCTGGTTCTCCTGACGTATTTGAAATCTATGTAGCAGAAGAACTTGAAGCAAGCCCAAGGGGATCTAAAAACAACAAACTCCCTGGACCAGATGGTACAAGTCCTAAGGTGCTGAAGGTAACAAGGGAGAATATTTATGGGGCTTTGACTGCCATAATTGCTGAGCTCTGGTGAGGCTTCACAACACTAAAAGCAGATTCTAAAAACACTAAGACCACTGTTAAAATGGGGGAACTAAACTGATCCAGGTAATTGTAGATTAATGTCCTAAGAACAATAGCATCTAAAATAATAGGATACATTGTGAGGGATTTGTTGAGGGAGTTATTGCAACAACTTGATAAAATAAAGCCAACATGGGAAGGTTATGCCTAGAAGATCTAGTGGATGTGACAGATCAAGTGTATTGTAATCCCCAACAATGCCTCCTAGGAATTAGAAATGCAGCATTCACATCAAACAGATTTGAGAAACATTTGCCGTTTATAGGCACTATACCAAAGGATTATTAAAATGAATGAATCCCAGCCCAATGAAACTGTGCTATTGCAGATATTTTTGACACAAAACTTTCATCTGTCATAGTTCAAAGGCAAAAATCATCACTTCGCCATGTCTTACATAAGATCACAGCACTATAAATGAGACAGCAGTCAATGTCCACAATTAAACCTCCTTCCTCTTGACAAAAGTATTTAAAAATGACGACTGTATGACAAGAATCAGACAACTGAAGGGAACAAAGTCTTGGATTTACTTTGATTTTGCCAGTCAGTAAAAGTACCACCAATGCTTTATGACTAAACCTCTATAACAAAAATAGGTTAAGAAAAGAAAATGCAAATCTAAAAGTAACAACTGAGGAAATCTCCAAATGACATCGCACTCCTTTAGATCATTGTAATATTAGACGCAGCAGGGGAAATCGAGAAACACAATTGTATTTCTGAATTCATTGTGCCTAATCCTATGAACTGACCTTCATTCCAGAGGAAACGCCCTGCAAGAACAGGAGCTATTTATGGTTTTATTTTCTTGACTCGTAAGCAATAAATATGGTGGGAATGTTGATTATCAGGAGCAGCCATCTTGTCTGTACAAGAGCAGTCCTTTTCTTATAAAACAGTCTATTGTCTGAAATTGGTAGTGGAGGTGTTGGATTCATCAAGTGATTACAATAAACAACGCTTTTATAGTAACACTATAAAAGGATAATAAAATCTAAATCTCATTTGTTCCGCTTCAATTTCTTCATATGCATAGAACTCTATAAAAGTGGCATCTGTGTGTTCCTATAATCAACTGAAAAGACACAGCGCAGTTGCTAATTCAATTTACATTCTTAAACTCATTGTACCATATATTTAATTCACTCAATATCTGGTCCAATATAATGCTTCGCAAGTGAAAAAAAAAGGTTAAAATTGGAGCTATTTAATTCTTATAATGAGATTGGCAAACAGATTGATAGAACACTTTGCTGTCAAATCTCTCCTGATGTTGCCCATGAACACCTGGATCATTGCAGTCATTGCGATAGGATCTTATCAGTTTTCCTGAGAGGATTTCTATCTTGTATACAGTTTTTGACAGGCTAGATATAAGGCACAGTGATAGCTCCTACTGAATGAATGAACACTACAAAATGTACTTACCTTAAGCAGAGAAGAAAAGAAAGCTCTAATGCTACATTAGGTAGGGGTCATTCACTCTGGTATCACTTCATTGGAGTGCAAGGATTTTGCTGGAGATGGGGTGCTTAGTTATTTGTAACACTAAGACTTGTGAAAAATTCTTGTTACAAATCATGGCAAGTTAGACTTTAGTGTTGTGTTGTACGAATATCCTTGAAATGAATTTTCTGAGAGTGAATTTTCTGTTGATCAAGTGCAGAATGGCTATCCTGTTGACAATTTGCACTTGGTATCAGCTTCAGGTAATCCTGGCCACAGAAAACAGTCACCGCACTTGATAATAATTGCAATTTTGTTGTACTCATCCTGGGATGTGGCATGGCTCAGCATTTATTGCCTTTCCCTGCCTGCCTCAAGAAAGTGATGGAGATATTTTCTTCACTGGAGTTCTCATGGCAATGATACTCTCATGACACTGTTGGGTAAGGAGATGGTGAACGATTTGGATGGGGCCTTGGTGGTGTGTTCTCAGTGGTCCCAGGTCTGGGAAGTGCAGTCAAAGCACAGTCGGTGAGTTGGCGCAATACATTCTGTCGATAATGCACACTGCAGCCACACTACAATTGGTGAGAGAGGGAATAATCCATGACACGATGAGTTGGGATGCTGATCAAGCAAACTGCTTTTACCTGGTGATGTTGAGGTACTCTGAAACATGGGTGTCCTATCTTTCCTTTATCCCAGGTTAGAAATAGTACAACCAAAAATGGCATGACTCTCCCTTTATTCCTAATGCTATATTAAGGCTAACTGCTCCAGTAAATATTTTACAATTATGCAGGAAAAGTAGATGGTGTCAGGGTGGGGTTCCCATAGGGTGGCATCGTGATGCACTTCCAGTAACTCTCAGAGGTTGCTATTTGTGATGCAGGGTCACTATTAGAGACTGTTCTGAATTTTGACATATGACATCCATTGTGTAATAAATGCTCGTCATATTGAAAGCAAGAATTCCAACACAATGGCTCACAGCAAACACAAAACTGAAATGCTGCAGCCGATGTTTCCTGTATTTTGATGCTTTTTGTAATTTTGCTATTAAAGCAGCCAAATTTATATATGTAAATTATAGATAATTAGTGTAACTATGCCCTTTCAGTATTGTTTCTCAAAGATTCACTGAACAGGAATTTTTTGTTTGCCTGAGTGAAATAATTGATTTGCATAGGCGTATTTGCATATATGTTAATAAATGAAGACTGAGATGAGAAAGCCACAATTATATTCAGATAAATCCTCCGACAATTATGTTTTCTATAGAGTGAAGCACAGGATATGAATACATTTACAAACAAAGGGGCTTCTAGCAGTTAGTCTAAACACAAAAATGTTTAACGAACATCTGCATTACTGGCAATTTTCTCATAAAGGTTCATTTTAAGTTGATCAGGATATCTGAGGAAATCTCATTAAATATTTTACCATGTTTTGATAGACAATGGGATAATTTAGATGTGGCTCAAAAACCTAAGTTAATCTGAATATGTTTGGTTCACACTAGTCATCCAAAGCTTGATGTGGCTAAAATAAAATTGANTTTTTAAAATACAGCATATATATATTTAATGTACATTTGTTGGGAAGATGAGTGCTTACTTCATTTGTAGGCAAAGGGAAGTGTCACTGTGTATCAGTCTGGTTTGAATACTCTTAACCATGGTGATCGGTTTCCGTATGAGTCAGACTGAAAGCTGGCCAAAATAAAAAGCCAAATATTAGGGTTTATTAGAAGAAACGTCATCAGCATTTCCTACACACTATGTACAAGGAGTTAGTCAGTCAGTGCTGGAAGCCAGGCGACTAAAGTACTTCTGGTATAGAAATTGGGGCCATAATACTGTAAGTGGGACTGCAATTAACTGGGGCAGATTCTACACCTGTAGGTCAGCCTACATTGTAGTGTGCTTAGTGGGTAGTATCGAGGATGAGGCTGAACAGCACCAAGGTCAGCCTACCTGCCTGATTATCATACTAACAGTAGAACAATTAATTTTACTCGTACTTTTATGGCTGACCTAAAAAAATACAAATCATTAGAATAAAATGCAAAATGAAAATGCATTTTAATGCAATGTTGAGTAAGGCACTTTAGTTATCTTGCATTTTTACATTGAAGCCCTAAATATCATCTAGAGAAAGCCTGTTGCTGCAAGGGAAATGTGGTTTCTTTGCCAAAAGATGTTCATATAATTGAATGGAGAATCACGTAGCCACATATTTACGGGGAATGTGAATAAGCAGGTAGGACAATAAAGGTATGCAAGCCACAAAATGAGGTCCTTACACAAGGATACAAGTGTTATGGCAACATCACATTTTGATGGGCATTGATGTTATTATTGTCTACTGTTTGCTGCGAGTGTTTGTGTTAATTACTATAATGTAAAAGACAAATATATCTCTGTAAATATTTATAGTTAGGTATGCGCGTCTTTTAATACTTGCGATATCCCTGCCAAAAGCAGAAGGGCAGATGAATAGCAGAGCAGCAAAAGGAGTCCTTGGGAGCAACCAAATATTCACACAAAAGCCAAGAAAACATGAAACATTGGCAACAAAACTAATCAGCAAGTACCTGACAAAGTCTGATAAGCTTTTAGACCCAGGGCTTTCATAATCTTAAATCTTGGGTGTACCTATAACACCGGAATGTTTAATTTAACAATTAGACTTTAACCAAACAATTACAAAAGTGCACGATGAAAGTCTACATTTCTCACTGTTATAGCAATTCATTATAGTTTGTAAATCGCAAAGAGCAATTTTCATGTCTACAGAAAAGCATTCCTTTTTTGTGCATGAATAGTACATCTTCCAAAGCATTCTTGTCTTGTCAATTCTTCTGACCCACACAGAGAATAAATTAAGATCAAACTATGGAGACTCACTGCGAAGTATAAACCTTCAAGAAATCTTAGAGGCTGATCTATTTTTCCAGACTGTGGTAAGATGGGAGGATTGCTATAGATTTGAGGGAAACCTTTGGAGTTTCTAAACACACTGAAGAGAAGTCCATGCCTTCTACTTCAATCGGGAAACACAAATTGGGTGTATAATGAACAACTTCTCTCTGTAGAGCTTCAGCAAATAAAATTACATTGAGAAAATAGGATGTGATCAGCCGTTGGCTTACCAAGCATCAATCACTGGTTCCAAACAAATAGTGTTGTTTGTAGTCATTAGATGAAGGATCAATTTGGTATTATTTATTTGAAGGCAAATGCAGTACTGTAGATCTTATAGTATCCAAACAATAGCATCAGTAGAACCATTCCTTACATTGATTGTCTGCCATTTATTGGATGGACCTCTGGCAGGGAAGCTGTTATCCATCTGTCTGTGGCAATTTGTGTCATTTATCTGTTGTATGATATTAGGATGCAGTAAATGCACCAATTAATGTTGTAAATATTGATTTAGGTGGAAATTGATAAAAATGAAGCAGCTGTATTCATATGTCATGAAAAATTTAAGTCTGTGGATCCTGACTGATTTGCCTCATTGACTCCAATTACTGCTACCCCAGGTTGAGTTAAAAGAGACTGCAAACTGCCAGACATGAACCAGTCCAGGGATGATGTGGCATTTTCAATAGATGAGTTGACATTTAGGGCATTTTTAATCTCCATAAACTCAGAACTGGCTTTTGACAAGTTAGGGGGAAAACAATCTCTCCTTAACCTATTGTAACGTCTTTATAATTGCACACCTTGAATTCAGGCTGAGAAGATAGGCGGGTTACCAACACCAGTGATTTATCCAAACCTCCCTGGAAAAGAAAAGGTTGAACAATGCCCTGAAGTGGAACCTTTGCCAGTTTTCTTCACTCAACAAGACACTGTGCTTCTGCTCAATATTGTAGCAACAGCTGAGAATAGCCCACTGCCATCTGGGGTAAATCAAAATGATGTGAGATTATTTGACTCCTGTGACTATTAATGGAAAGAGCATGACTGTTAATAAAGAAATTCCTCTAGTCAATTTGCAGTAAATTACCATTTTATTTTGCAAAGTATATGATATCACTCGATAGCTATGGGACATCAAAGGGACTATGAACAGACAAATTCAGGACTGTAATTAAATCCAGTATTGTAATGGGGTGAAAAATTTAATGTTTTATACAGAATGAATGAGATTGTTAGCACATCATATTTTTGAAACATCGCATTATTTAAGCGTTCTGAGACGCTATCCTGTGTGGAGGGCGCTATATAAGTGCAAGTTGTTATTATTATTATCAACTCCAATACTTGAATGGTAGCTACTTTTATTTACTGCACATTGATCTCCTTTGGCCTAACCAATTAAGTACAGTATCAGGCAGGATTCAGATATCATGTGCTCATGAGTGTACACATTGGGGTAATCTGCAAATACAGTATAGGCCGAATGGCCTCCTTCAGTGCTGAAAACATTCTATGGTCGTATTATCCTGCTCCATGTAGCACATTTGTCATTCTCCACTCTGTTTGGTAAGTTTGCAAATTTATCCCCGTGTCCTTATGGCCAATGCTAATTAACTTTTTAAAAGTAGCGCTTCAATTTACATCTTTACAGTCCTGTTAAACTTTAAATGTGCATTAGACATATTCTGTGCAGTTGCTTATTCCGTAACATGGGGTTGGTGCAGGCGATGTATTGCTAAGCGGCACAGAACAGATGTAAACCAAACGACTGACATGGGAATGGCAGAAACTGAAATTAATTACGCTCCTGGCACTAGGAAATATATCCGTCCTTCATGTTTATATTTTCTCAACCTTGTTTGATGGCTTATTTTTTATATCTCACCACTCCTGTGTCTACATTTTCATCATTGTTATTCAAAGGTTAAGTCATTACATTGCATGTTGACTGATGTACAGGAACATAGTTGCAAATCTGTACCTCAGATTAAAAAAGGCACAAATAACAATTACAGATGTTACCAGACATAGGCATAATTCCACTTTACCATGATTCATTATGTACTAAATGTGCAACAATATTACATCGGATCTGTAACTCTGAGGATTCAACCTGATGAAATACTTGTCTAAGAGTTTGCTTGTTGTGTACAATAATAGTGTATAGATTTCATTCTGAAATAAGTAGATATCCAACTTCTAATTGCTGTTAAATATTGTTTTAGTTATCCTTTCCAATGTTGTATGCTATAAACCAAGTCCACATTTGATTGTGAGCGAAAGTAAACTGGGAGGTGACCTGATCTTACAGGTAGACTCATTCAACCCACCTGGAGGTAATTCAAAGGCTGAAACTAATTTAAAACAAAAATCTTAGCAGGAAGGAAATACATGAGCTCAGATTTACAATATCTGTTATGATCAATACATTTTGTGTGATATATCCTGGTCCCACATTAAGGGGTTTAGATATTCTTTGAGACTTTCAACACAGGTGATTGAAGAATTTCCATTACTTAAAATAGGAATTCACAACTCATTTTGGTCACTTGTGTGGGAAGAGAGTTCAATCAAATAAGAGGAGCTGTAAATAAGAGACTAATTAATTTCTATGTGGGAGGATCCACGATGTATTGGCAGGCTCGAGAGACTAAATTGGTTCACTGCGATTCTTTAATAGATCGCACACAAGATCACAAAAGGGATTTGGATGAATCTCATCCTTCCAGGACACCGACCTTGCCATCCTCCCATTGCAAAATCAAAGTCCTGGCCTCAACCATCCTATCTTATTCTCGACATTAATTACTCTCTGGGTGAAAAATAACTTCCTGGTGTCTGTCCTGAAAGGCATTCCATACATCTCCGCTGCAGAACAGAGTTTAAGCCATGAATCTACCCTTAACAATGCTCAGAAATGTCTCTCTTCAGCACTTTAAAGATCAGACAAGGAAGCAAATTGATTTAAAATAACACTACAAACTGCAGAAAGGAAAGTCACTTGTCTGTCTGTTACAGATTGCAGTTGGATGGGGCTCATCCCATATCTCCTCCCACTGCTCATCTGTGAAGTTGCAATTCAAACCTCTCTACCATATGACTTTCTGAATTGCTGTGTTTTACTGCAATCACTATACAAAGTATTATGCAAAACCTTAAAAGTGCTGATGTTAATGATAACATAGAGAAACAAGATACACCAGATATCTGTACAGTTTGTCCTTTTTTTTTGCTTTAAAAATCTAATTATTAATTATTTGGGGGGGTGGATTGTCCTCCTGGCAGTGTGAGCAGCTGAAATGCCTTCAGAAATAAATCTTCCTTGTTATAGATCCCCATTATGAATGCCTGAGTCAAATCACAAATTAAAGTTTCCCATTCCCAATGGAGGAATTGGATTCTTTATTGCACACTGGACAGGGCAGGAGAAACTGCAGTTACCTTGATACTTTATCCAATTTTGGCACTCTTACAGGTTGGAGTTGTCAGAGAAATAGATGCAAAACCAATTCTGAGTCAAATATCAGAGCTGCAATGATGGAACCTTAGTCATGACATGACATGGTCTAATTATTGTCCATTTTGACTGAATATTCCAAACCCAATTTCAAAGTATTACAATGTATCAAGGATCTTCTTTGGCATAACTACATGTATGAAATGTTCAAAAAATTCAATGTGCAAATGATTCAAAGTTTTAACTTTAATTCTTTGCAAAAAGCAAAAATATCACACTGGAACTATAAAGCATGCTCTTGGGAGCTTGGTGTTAAGGGTTGAGCATTTCCAAGCATTAACACGCAACAAGACACTGTAATTAATCTATAATTCAGCAGGAAATAATATGATGAACGAAAAAACAAAGTATCACAATTGATATAGTTGATTTATAATATTTTACATATATTTTTCATATGTGGCTGTACCAGCAGATTGAGCAGAATGAAAATGATAGGCAACGTGCCGTATTTATGTTACCATTTGCTGTGAAATGAAATTAAATTAAATGCTACACAATTGATGGATGGGCCTTCAGCAACCCTGGTCTCCGGAACTCTCAGTTTAAATCTCTCTGTCATATAACCTTTTCCTTTACTTTCAACCCCCCCTCTAGACACCCACCTCTTTGACTGTGTTCTTGATTATCTTCCCCTTACTCCCCCTCCCACTTTATAGTTTTTAAATGACTTAATGGGGTTTTCTTCAAGAAATAAACAAGATAAAAACCACCATAAAAGAAGATTTGAAGCTGCAGTTGTGTCACTTAATGTTAGTGTTGATTTGGTTGCAAAGTGCCAAGATGAAAGCAGATGTCATGTCATTAAAAAAATAATCTTTGCATTTGACATAGCGCCTTATCACGTCATTGAAACATCTCAAAGCTCTTCACAGAATATACTGTAAAATGAATTGATTATATATTTTCTGGGCAAAACTAGACATATAAAATAGACATAACATGGGTTTACTGTCGGTTTCAAAGAAATTAACATTTGCTATGACAAAAAGCAGACACAGAACAAATGCATTTTAATTTATTTTTAGGTTCTGGCACATTCAATGATGAAATCTTCAATTTCTGCAACTACCCAAAGTAAAATAGGAAAATGGCAGCAATGATTCAACTTGGTAGTGAGTGAGATGTAGCTTAGCTCTACGTTTACATTTAGGCAATTGGAGATGTTGAATCCCATTCTCCTTTTCTTTTTCACTCCCTTAATGAGATTGGATATCTCGTGATTAAGATAATTAAAACGCTTACCGGGTACTAAAATTGGTGACATCTGAAATAAATGCAATAAGCAGGATAAGATGTTTATCTTAAGAACACTAACACGCTTCCCTAGGGACTGGGGAGCATTTGATTAGATGTATTTCATCGCTTTATGTAGGGGAGAGAAAATCATTTATACATAGGTTCACAAAGGATGGTATTATGATTACCCCAAGGTATTTAAATCCCCTGTCTGACCATCTGAATTTAACATTTGCATGCCCATTGGACAAAACTGGCTATAGCTAACAGAGGGACCTGCCTTCTGAGTTTTCCTTATTTATTTTGGAAAGTACAGTGGGATCTCAATTGCTAAATGGCTTCAAACACTTTGGCAGTGCAATCACTGGCTTTGTAACACATCTTTGCACAAAGTGAAATTTTCTGCTCTTTCCCCGACCACAAATGTATTCCTTTGATGTTATGGTCGGGAGGATGCAGGAACCACAACAGGCTTGATCCACTGCAGCCAATAATGGGAAGGGAAGGGAAGGAAATCAGGCATTCTTGGTGAATCCCTCAGTGCAGCACAAATTTTGGCTAGCACGCACCATTAGCAGTCACCAGAGCCGTGGGGTTATTGTTCAATGCCTACACCTCCTGAATTAAACAATTTCAGCTCTTCAGAATGTTGATTAGAAAGCATTATTTTTCCTTATCAAAAAAGCAGTACTAGCTCTGATATTCCACTTATTTTGTTTCATGCCTCCTGCATTTCCCCTTAGAGCACATACCGTTCTTTGATCAGAGCAGTCTATTGGACACCTGTCGAGACTCTGCTCATGGCATTTATTAGTCATGTAATATTATTCTGTAATGGCTGCATATCATGCTACTGTGGTACTGATGTATGCTGAGTTAACTAAGACAGTAGCTGAAGTGCTATAATTGTTTAAGCACCTCTAGGTGAGAAGGAGAAAATTAGTAGCCAGGATTCCTGCTTCTGAGCACCATCCAGTGACCCCTGCTGGAAAGTGCTGTTGCATGGACTTCAGGTGAGAAAAGGATCAGGTTTGGGCTGCGATGCCCACTATAGTCAAATATCTAGCCCAAATCCCTGTGATCTAAATTTTTGCCAAAAAAAAACTGTAATTAGTAAATCCTACAGGTATCGAGAAGCGTCTCTCTCGGGAACTCCACTCACACCTTGATCTCAGTTTCAAGTTCCTTATAACCAGATTAGAACCAAAATACACCCTGGCATCTGGTGAGGAAATTGGCTTCTGAGTGGAGTTCCAAAAGGTTGGCTGCGATACAGCCTGCACGGATTTACCAATCACAAATCTTTTTGCAAGTTAGATTCCACTGTCTAGGCTAACACAAGAAGAATGGACACTTGAGCAGGGAACACAAGAACACTCATGCTTATAGATCTCTGGGAGAGCAGGACGAGGGGAAATGAATGCCAAAGCGATAAGGAACTGACTGCAGCTGCAGTTTGCTGCTTTTCTCTGTATTTAGAGCTTGGCAGGCCATGGCACTTAGCCTGACTCAGAGAGAGTGCAGCAGAAATCTAAAATGTGTGACTTGTGTTCTGATTAAAAAAATGTTGATCTCTATCAACAGCATTCAAAGCATTTATTGTAATAATATAGGCCGGGGTTCAAGCAACACAGAGATTAAAAGTGATGACAATAAATAACTCTGCTAACTTTCTATTTCTATCTCAAACGTTGGATGGGGATTCACAAAACCTCTTTGTGTTGTGATGTTATTGAGCAGAATGCTCAGCATTGTGATACTGTTGCTCCAATGCTGCACTTTCCTTACAGCGCAGATGACAGCATCAGAATCGTTTTTAATAGTGCTGTAACCTATAAAAAAAAGCCTAGATTACTGAATGTTAATGTTTGGATAAAACAGAAGGTAACAAACTTTGGACAAAGTGTAGTGAGGTCCAAAACATTGCACAGTACAGTTACATGAAATTCCAGTTGGCACGACATGTAAGTGCCTCTTTAGCGATGAACAATTATAATGCGGGAAATCCCATTAGCCTCCGACACTAGCAAAGGCCCTGCACGTAATCCTTCCAGTATTTCAGACCAATATCGTGATGGCACATTCTTTGCACATGAAAGGAACATGCTCTGTACTTCAAAGAGTGGAGAGTGAAAATTTAGCTGCAAGAGGAAGTTGTCAGATGTGTCCTCTCCCCACTGGAACAATGGAACGTGATGCCTTTACCAGACTCATCATCCAGAGGTCAAGGCTCACTGTTACTTGTCCTGCTCATGCCACAACCAGCCTCTGTCATGCCTTCATTGTAATAATAATAATAATCCTTGCATTTGATATAGCGCTTTTCACGTCTTCAAGACGTCTCAAAGAGCTTCACAGAATATACTGTAAAGTGAATTGACTGTATATTTGCTGGCGAAACGTGGCAGCCAATTGCGCACAGCAGTGTCCCACAAACAGTCGTAGATTGAAAATGACCAATTTATTATTGTTTTGTTATTTGGAGGGATTAATAATAATAATAATCCTTGCATTTGATATAGCGCTTTTCACGTCGGGAGGACGTCCCAAAGCGCTTCACAGAACACACTGTAAAGTGAATTGACTGTATATTTGCTGGAAACATCTAAAATGTGAAAAATGAGAAGTGGGGGTATGTATGAAGCACCAAGGGTCTGATAATATGATGATTTCTGGTGGGAATCTTTTATAACTATGTCACACCAATTTGTGGAAACCTTTATTCTAGTCTAGTTTTATTAACAGAGGCAGTGGTTAGAGTCCTTTCTCAGATTCGTTATAAAGGAATCCCCTTAGAAATAATTACCCTGAATACCCCATTGTATAAAGCTGGGCTAGTATTTAAAATCTATATGGAATACAGAATTTTCTTCCATTTCACAATATTTTCTATCTACATTGTTTTTTTCTGCTGAGAGCGAAGTGGTATTGTCGAAGCCCAGCGGGAATGTAAAGCAGGAAGTCTGCCTTACTCTTCTCGCCTTCTCAGTCCTGCTTACATTACTCAGGGGCTGTTAAAAAAACAAACTACCACCTGATCTCAGAGTTCTGCAAATGTAAAACTAAGTGACGGGCAGAATGCCACAAATCAGGAGGTAATTGTTTTAACGTTAGGAACAAGGTGGTAGTTTGACTGACTGTTCAAAAACATTAAAAACTGATGCGTTAAACGTTCTCCCTCAGGGGACTGGAATTTTTAACGACAACAACATGCATTTATATAGTGCCCTTCACGTGGGGTAGAGTCCCGGAGCAGTGAAAGAGTTTTAAGGGTTATTTGGAAGCAGACCTGGAATCACTTCATACCCACCAAAGTTTATACTGCAACAGGACGATTAGAAGCTCTCATTTGCTAAACTGTTCATTTGCTTTTCTTCACAAAGATACTCAAGTAGATTCCATCCATCAACAAATGAGCTGATTTTTGGACAAACGACTAAATCATGACCATGACAATAAATTGTTGCCTCATGCTCGGGAGAATGTAGTGTTTGTGCGTGCTTAAGAGGTTGAAATAAAAGAGTTAGAATTCCTGACTTCGGATTGGATTCATTCCAATATTTGTGATTCATAGAATCATAGAATTATACAGTACAGAAGGAGACCATTCGGCCCATTGTTTCTGTGCCAGCTCTTTGAAAAGAGCTATCCAAATCATTACAACAACAACAAGATTACATTTGTATAGCGCCTTTCACGTCGGGAGGATGTCCCAAAACTTATTGAAAATCATTAATCATTAACCCAAATCGGAGCTGGTGATTGTTCACTACAATTAGATTCCTGTGTGGTGTTTCGATGTACAGTTTGCTAAACTGTTGCCACAGCCATGGGAACGTCTGTGAATCATTCAGCAAAGCTTCAAATACTTTAGTACATGAATAGTCTCATTGTGACATGATATCCTGCTGGCGACGTGACTTCTCAAGTGCTTCTCACATCTTCTACAGTCTCTTTACTTTTTGTTCTTAAAAAGTACATTTTTAGCCAATTTACTCGCAAGTCCATATGAGGGACATCAATGCTAGGAAATTGAATATTTTTGCACTATTGGCAGCTGGTGTCAGTGCCAACCAATACCCCCAGCTCAGATCTAGCACCATTACAGTGTGTACTTGGTGCCGGATGATTATGGCAGCATTAAATGTACAGTAACACTGCTGAGCCTTGCCCTTTCTTTCACTTAGGGTCGTCTCAATCTTATTGTACTTTGCACTGGCCGCAGCTTTCTCCAAGTTCGCCATTTATTTATGTTGCTTTGTTTAAAATCCCCATGGTGACCTTGTCACTAATTACTAGTCATTTTCTACAGATTTAAAGGAGATAGATGTGCTGTAAAGTCTTTCTCACTGCAACAATCACAGGTTTTGTGTGTGAATCAAATGCAAATTATTATTATTATTAATCCAGCTGTTGATTAGCCGCCTGTGTAAAGAAATGCTTCCTTAGCAACTGACCTAAAACTGCTCATCACAATCACATACCTCTTTTCTGCTGCTTCGCGATATATAAGTGTTTTACATTCAGTATCCCATTCACCAACTTAAGTACCATTAAGGTCACACAATCACAAGAGAGGTTTGAATGAAACTATTTCCATCCTATCTTTCCCATAACAGAATCAAACTGTTTCTTAAATGAGTTTAGCACCTTGATTTCTATCATAGTTTCTGGTAAGCAGCTCCACCTGTTAATAACCCTCTGTGGAAAACAACAACTTGAATTTATATAATGCCCTTCACGTGGGGTAGCGTCTCAGAGATAGTGTCTATTCCAAAAGAAAATCCCTCTAACCAGAACATTGAACAAACATTGCGCTGAACTTAGTCACCATTCCCTGTATTGATAAAAAAAAACAGTACAACAGTCTGCTCCCTATCCATACTACCACAGATTATGCCAAGACAGACCTGTGTAATATAATGCTGAAGATGGGTAAGCCAGCACCAACACTATCCTGAAAGTGTGTCTTAGCACCCATTTCTCCAGAGAACTCCCTACTACTCCATGCCATTTGCATTTCCTGCATCACCTTGCTATCCATATCGCTTATAATAATACCAGTAATCGTTTGATATACCGCCTTATCATGTCATCAAAAAGCCTCAAAGCTCTTCACAGGATTTCACTGTAAAGTGTTGTGACTGTGTATTTGTAGACTTGAGAGTTCAGTACCTAATACCGAGTGCCAAATTATGGGGGAATCCAGTGCTATTGACTTATGCACTCCAGGATGGCTATGTATAACCGTTCCGAACACATTGCAACATCAAAGAGTGGCTTTCATCTCATCTGTCTGGACTGAACTCAAATCACTTGCTCCCCAAACTATTATGTTTCTGTTTCTTTTACTAATTGAATAATCGCAGCATCCTTCTACAGGCTGAAAACGTCAGCCGAGAAAACAATAATGTACCTGGTAGGAGATTTACTTTACTAGACAGAAACACGCAGAGGTGCTGGGAGTCAAAAGTATCAGAGGAGTTTGAAATTCTTGACCAAAGCTTTCATGAGTCCCATGACACATTTGTAGAAGCTTATGAGTCGGCACTGTTGACGGCACTGCGCAGGCTTTTCTGAAATGAATTTGTGTAGTTCAGCATCAAAGGGCTGAATTCCGGGAGGGTCTCACTGATACTCCCTTGTTAAAATATCAAAAGGCTGAGCTTTTAAAAAAAATCAGGAGACCACATATCCTGAGCCTTAGAGTAACAGAAGCTTTGAATGCAGAATATTCTATTTGCTTGAAGAGCCACTCACTGCATGAGTTACATGTTAGATCTCAGCTGATTGTCAGTGGCGTGTGCGATACTCAGTTGTGGAGGTAGGTATCAGATACTTGGCAATTAGAAACTGTTCATTTAGCCAGTATTGCTTAATATGTTAACTTGATAAGACTTAAATAGCTGTGATTACGCTGAACTTGCAGCCTGCTTTATTGTAAATCACTTGAAATCTAAATTTGAAGGACATCTCAATGCAAATAAAAGTCCTGAATTATTCATTGAAATCGGAATTTAGATTTTTTTTTCAAAATCCATATTTTACCCCTGTTGGAGTGCGATGGGAAGAGGGACAGAGAGGGAGGTATGAGGGAGCGCAGAGACTGATGGGAAGAGTGCTGGAACAGGAAGTATGAGGCAACAACAGCGACAAATTACATTTGCATAGCGGCTTTCACGTCGGGAGGACATCCCAAGGCACTGAACAGTCAGGGATTCTGACCCGAGCAAGGGGTTGGTATCAGGGATGGTGGAGGGCAAGGAGGATAGGAATACGAGGGTGGCCGAATGTGCGGTCAAAGAGGAGGGTCTTGAGACGTGTTTTGAAGGAGACAAGGGAGGGAGCAAGCAAAGGGACTGTGGGATGGAGTTCCAAAGGGTGGAGGCAGAGGAGCTGAAAGCTCGACTGCCGGTGGAGAGTGATGAGAAAATGGTGCCACTCATGACCCATCGCTCCCCTGGTTGGGAAACCTGGCTCGGCTACTGGTTTCATGCTTACACGATATGATTGACTGAATAGGTTTCTTTCCTAAGTGTCAAATTAATGCAAATCGTTTTGAAAAACTAATCTGCGCAAGGCCAGAGTTCAGATGTTGTGAATGAGATGCATTTCCAGTATTATAGTATTTCTGAAACACAGTGCCTTATTTTATTTATCTGAATGTTCTCACCATTTCCCTTAAAATTGCTCCTCTGAGTAATGCTTTACATAATTATTATTGCACTCCATCTCGGATCTATCTGATAATGGCATCGGTTTGCTTCACCCAAACCATAAAAGGAAATCTCAAATTTTGGACACTTTTTATAAGCTAATCTCAATAGCGCAATAAATATAATCAAACAGAATATGCCTGTAGGCAGACTGAGCTCTTCCTAACACAATCTCAGGCTGCCTTTGGGTGGGAATTAACATGCTCTTCACCTTTTAAAGCACTGCAGCATGTCCAAAGCCTAACTCACTTTGTGTTGTTAGGGAATGATGATCGTTCACAACCAAGCCTTTGTTGTGAGGAATAATTTGGATTATTTAATTTTTTTTGCAATTCTATTTTTTTGCAGGGCAACTTTAAACAGAAGTTACACACCCAGTTATTTATTTCTGGTCAGCCGGGTGTCCTGACACTCACTGAAACCTTTTGCTATATTTAAGAGCATCAAAATCAATGTTCCACTTATGCATGGAGATTTCCTCTATGTATCACCCAAGGCTGTCAGACTTGCACAAATTCTCCCTGTTCACACCACAGATCAGCACAAGCTGCAGTAGGGAAGCAACCTTGCATGAACACCACAATTCCTCTGAGCTGGAACTCTTCCTGATCTCTGTGGAGCGTATGTGATAGCCAGTTGGGCAAACAACAACTAAGCTGGGAGGCAGGCTGGGGCCTGAGATGCCTACAGCCAGAAAGCGATGAAATGTGAAACAGGCCTCTCATTTTCTGTATGTAGTTCAGATAAAATTGTCCATTCACTTTGTGACTGTTTGTGGGACATTGCTGTGCGCAAATTGTTTCTTGTGTTCACCTACAAGATATACAGTCACTTTGTTTCACAGCAAAATCCTGTGAAGCGATTTAGAGGTCTTGGCAGTGATGATCCTGGCATTTGATATGGCGCCTATAATGCCTTAAACATGTCAAAGCTCTTCAAGTTTTAATATTTCAGATTGTTTTAAAACGCATACTGCATTCCTGCTTAATACACTCACTTATATTAAAGCTATCTGGGGAAAAGGAATTCAAAGCGAATCCTACAAACACACACACACACAGTAGGGAAACACCAAAAAGAAACATTTAAAATCACCGTTCCTTTCAACATTTTGTCTGGGTTTTCAATCAGCAGACTTTCTGCGGTAAAAAGTGATTTCTGTAAATAGGAAAGCTTCAAAGAATTCGTATCTCAGCATCTTGAGTGGATCTAGCAGTTTTTACTCTGCAGTAGGTGAACAAAATGGAACAATATTTGGTGTAACGCTTATCAAGAATCACTGCTAATGAATGATTGTACACAGAATAATGTAGAAGTATGAGGGATACACAAGACCAGATAAAGATTCATCTGACGTCCATATACTATGACAGGGAAGCACCATTTTTTTGTCATGTAAAGCCCAAAATTAAAAAATCTGCCCTTAGTTCCCATTTATCTCTCTTGTGTGATAATAAACAAAATAAAGTTGAACTAGTCTATGAAATGTGCAGAAGAGTAATCCCTGAAGAGTGTCTTGGTTTAACTCAGTTACCAACCCATCATCACATTTTAAGAATGGCATTTCAGGCATTGAGTCTAGAAGGCTAACACCCAGTAGTATTGGAGCAGCTGTGCATGTGTCGTCCAGTAGAAAGTCTACCAAGGTCCCACCTGGCTGTTTAGCTGGGAATTAAATTTACCACTTTCACTACTTGAAAGAGGAGGGAGTTCCTCTTGATGGCCTGACCAGCAATCCCCAGGTAAATTGGCCAGTCACTTCATGGCTAGTTGTGGGACCTTACTAATGTGAATTTCGAGAAGACGTGAAAAGCGCTATATCAAATGCAAGATTATTATTATTATTATTATTTTGATTACTGTGTTTGCCTACAAATACAGTTACTACACTTGACAGCAATTGTTTGTGAAGGACTTTGAGACTTTTTCCATAACTGGCATTTTGCAAGGATTATATTATATAAGCTGAACAATATTTTTGGGTTCGTTTCATAACGTGGAATCCCGTGATTGTCAAACCTTTTGTTTAGAGAGGGGTGAAGATCAGGTCAGGAGAACTCTACATTATGATTCTATTCGAAGAGTTCTGGGGCGTTATCTTCACCCTGAAACAGGGATTGCACATTTTTCTTACACAGGGAGGGCAAGAGGAGCTAGTACACATGCAGGAGAATTAATAGAGCCTTACAAGATAGAGTATAAGGCTGTAATTGAATCTCTCTGCGCTGATGTCACACCACAACAACAAAGCCTGAGCGGGTTTCAATGTCATCAGAACTAGTCACTGCTCTGTACCTGACATGTCTGCATTACTGGTAATGTCTACAATACTCAAGCTGGTTTGAGTTTCACGCTGGTGTTGTCTATTGTTTTGGTGGTGGCGTTTTTCAGCCATTGAGAAATGAAGCTTGTGAATGACGTATTTGGCCTGGTTGCGTAGATATGATTGATAGCATACCCAATGGTGCATATCATCAGGTGTCTAGTATGACAGCAAGCTCAATTTTTTTAATGATATTATAATGTAGGAAAATATATGTGGTGGCAAATGTTTTTTAGTGTTGGGATACTCACCACTTTTTATAAAACAAGCAGCACTGAGTTTGTGACACAGACACAGTCAAATCTTTTACGTGTGTATCACGATTTAGTATTAGTGCTCCTGTATGTTTAAAGCCTTGTTCCATTGGTTTCATCGACTGCAAAATAGACCATTTTCAGCAGCAGCCTGTTTATTACTTGTGCATGTTACCTTACTTCACTGTGGCAATATCAGAGATGTGTTACAATCAGAAACACCCTATGCTTTTCAAGTAATAATGGAAAAGTAGTTTATAGCCCACAGGATGAATGATGATGCTTTAAATCCTAATCTGTCAGGATTTACAAATAAAACTGTTGAGATTCTTTTGTTTTTTTTAACCAAAAAACACAAAATAAATTGACCCACATTCTGCCTTTGTTGGTGCCACTTTGAACACCATGAATATTGCCGCAAATTTATTTGACTCAGATATTAATAATTTATACTGCTAAGCCTTCGAACCACCCAAAACGAATAATGGAATTTTAATCCACCCTACAGACTTTATATAATTGTTGTGTTTTGACTTCATATGCAATCTAGTGCCCAGGGGGCAAAAGCACACACTCTTTATGTTTCAGCTACTGATGCATTGCTTTCGTACAGGTTATTTCTTCAATAACCATGAAAAGGGGATTTGCATATTCTTTTATCCTGCTATGAATACAGATTATTGCAGACAGCAGATTCTTTCTTTTTGAAGGAACTCTAAACAGGAGGCACATTAACAGCACAAGAGTCTCTCAAAAATTCAAATGAGGACAATCTCCATGGCGATGGTACTCGGTAACAATTAAGGTCGGTCCCCACAGCTGGGACACATCATGACCCCAACGTAAGGAAATCTTAATGGGTTATTGTGGAAAGTATTGATTGAGTCTGTTAATCTTTGCGATTGTTGCATTTCCAACCTTCAAATGCACAGTAGTGCCATTTGCTAATATCTGTTTGTGTGTTATGGTATTAATAATAAATCATGCCAGCAAATTTAATACAGTAGGGAAAATTTGGTAAATATATATTATATATTACATATGATGCAATTTAGTTAGTACAGGTTAAGCTTTAGGTCAATATTCCTTTGAGAACAGCACTAGAAAGCAACACCATCCAAAGCTTCATGGTCATTAATGTGGATTGGGATCCATGCTGTAGTTCGGGAAATTTCCTCAGATAAACTTAAACCTCTCGATGCTACGAATGCCCAGGCACAAAAGTTTTTCAAAAGTGCTGAATGCAAAAAGAATGACAGGAAGCAGTGTGCGTTTGTAAAGCCGCAAAGGTCTGTCAGCACTTGATGGGTTGATATGCTTAGCCTCCAAAAGCTATGCTCGATTAATCTACATGAAATTCAGATTTTATGTGAACTACAAATAAGAACGGATTATTTATTTGGAAAGTAATGGTGATATTTTAATGCATTATGTCAATTACATTTTATCTCTTTTGGGGAGGGGGATGGTGGGAATGGGAGGGTGTTATGTCTACTTCTCAGTGATCTAGGTGTGTGTGGTGGGGGAGAAGATAATGTTTAGATTTTTTAGCTTTTCCATGTTGTTTTTGCATAAGTTGCTACACACTACAGCAAAATGGTTTGCATGTGGTGCGATTGTACATAGAATTACATAAACTGCACAGCAGCAAATAGGCCATTTAGCCCATCTAGTCTCTACTAATGGTTATACTCTACCCGAGCCTCCACCCATCTTAATCTCCTTTCCCTATCCCCCTCCCATACTTCTCGATTCTCTTCTCCCTTGTGTATGCCACAGCGGCCCAACTGGTGGCCCACGGGCTGCATCCAGCCCACGGGGATGATTTCCAACTACATTGTCCGACGAGCAAATGGAGATGGCATATGCCCTGAGCCAGTCAGGAGATGGCCACCCTGGGCTCAGACCCCGCCTGACAACGGGACTGGTCAATCAGGATAAAATATTGCTTATGCGGCCTGAGGATGTTTCTCAAACCTCTCAGCAGCAAATAGGTTGGACCACCCTGGTGTATGCAGTGCAATGTCACCTGAGAATGTCTGAGTAGGAGGGAAAGAATCTGCTCAGACATGATTTGTTTATATTTTGTGACACAATAAAAAGCCTTTGGCTACAAAGCAACAGAAGTTTCACACCTTCCGCAGTCATACTGAAGTTTCCGAAATCACAGAGAAAGGGAGAGAAAAAGAGTTTACAAATTAGCCTCATCTTTCTGATCCTATAGAAGACAGTCTATGAAATGCAGCTATTTCTACTAAACTGTCAATGTCAGTGACATCAGCTAATGTTATATACAATTTTCTGAATGTTCAAAAAATCTATACTGATTTCACAATACATTACATTTTTCTCCCAATGACTCAATTGGCATTGTTCAATTATGGACCTGAGCCATAAAGACTAGGACAGTCCCATGTTTTATCACTTGTCTGTACATGTTTACTTGATTTCAGCCATATGTCAGTCACTACAATTGCCCTCCACTTCTTGGGCTAGGGGGAGTACAATTCAGCTAGGTTTCCCACTTTTGATCTCTACCTCGTGACTCTTGTGCTTTGAAAAGTGTGCATGTTTAGCCATCAAGTGACAACAAGATGGAGTCTAGCTGTAATATATCCAACCAGTCACATAATCCTGTTTGTGTACACATGAACAATAGTCAATTGGTTGAGGCACTGAAGTGGATTGGGTCAGAAGACATATGATGCATCCCGTCAAGTGCCAACACCATTAGAAAAAGGAAGAAAATTAGAGGAATGATTTTGTATGTATTTAAAGATTAAATATTTAAAATATACATTTAGATCAATCGTGAAAATTTCGGGTTTTGCAAACATGCCCATGGTTATTGTCTTTTTGATTGAGTCTCATCTAGAGTTCAATGTGTTGTTCATCTCCATTGCTATAGAAGCTCACAAGTATTTTATTAAAACAATCACTTTGTAATGAAGAGTACAGAACAAATGTACCACAAGTTATGCACGCGCTTAGCTTTTTTTCCCCTATCAATTCTTAGTCCCTAGGCTGGGCAACCCACAAGGGGGATAAAGCTGACACTTGATACTGTGTTTGTCTCCTCTTGTTGAAGCCTATCTCCAGCCATCTGATCCTGAGAGGAACATACACTGTGTATTAGACACTGTAAAGCCAATCTATAATTACAGACTAGAGGCTTCAATGAGGGAGATGGGAGAAAAGCTTGAAATAAAGAAAAAACTAATTTTCCCATTGTTGGTCATGATTACATTACAATAAGGTTTTCATTAATAATAATCCTTACATTAATAATAATGGTCATCATGAGAAATATTTATGAGTGGAATAATGTTTTTCAAAATTGTTAGGTCAGGATGCAGATACCTTTTTAATTTGCGATTATTAGATCATGATCCCACATCATAAAAATAATCATAACTAATGAATATTGCTGAATTTCAATCCACTCACAGTAAATTATTTACCAGAGCATTTCTGTACTGATGGCATTTCATGGACGAGTATAAATCTGCGCTTAGAAATGTCTTGTTACAAAAAGCCTAAAGGATTAAATGCTCTTAACTCGGTTAGGATTGAATCATCACAAATAGTAGTACAATGTTAAGTTACTTTTTGATCTTGAGAGCTGTCAAAAATCTGTTTTGAAATGTTCTGTTCCAAAAGTAAATATGAGAAACTGATTAATGGTGATGTTGCATAGATTAGATTTTTGATGGTTTTGAAATACAGGCTATTTAGGATAAATGCCAAACTGGAATAGTGCCAGCCTATAATGAAACCTGTCTCTACTGGTTTAACTCTCATTTTCTGTGTCTCTCATGAAAAAAACAAATGATTCTTTATTGAAAAACATTCCTGTCCCTTGCTCTTTATCTGGACTTACCTTTCTCTTTTTATCATCAATCCATTTTCTCTCTCTTTTTTGTGTTTTATTATCTCACCTTTTCCGTTTCACTTTCTTCAAATTTCTCACTTATCATTTACGTTTCCTCATGATTTCATTCTCATCTGATGCACCTTTCCTTTATCTTTTCATGATCGCTCTTTTGCCGCTACCTTTCACTGTCCCCTCAGTCCCACCGATCAGTCAATCTCAATTTCTCGAGTTCTTTATATAATAACTACACTTATTTTTATACTCCGGGAATTTATTCTTTCCTGAAAATCTCTTGATTTCACTTTTACCAAAATCCAGCTCTGATTCTCTGTATCATCTGCCTTTCTCCTGTATTCTCCATGGCTCTGTTCTTCATCTTCTGGCTCCAATCCCTGTAATCTACTGGTATCGAGTAACCGCATGAATGCACAGAGAATGCATCTGCTGTAATTCTGTCACATTAAAACAGATGCCACTCCCTACAGTAAAGTATAAAATATTTAAAATCTTAAATTTTATTACTCAAAATCTCTTACTCTCTAACCGTGAAGCAGAAGAATCTCTCTCGAATGACTACATTGTATAACTTACATCAGGTAAGCTTCAAAGCAAATTATTTATTTCGCTAGACACAAGTTGTTAAGAACTATAATAAAATCACTGATAAAGTTTAGTACAACATCCATTCACTTTTAACTTAAAAAGTACACTGGACTATTCCGAGAGGCACTGCCTTGCTCACTTTTTCTCTTAATAATACTTGCATTTTGCCTTAAAAAAATAATGTGATCATTCAGTCCATGACTGTTTGTGGGACACTGCTGTGTGCAATTGGCAGCTGCGTTACACCCACAAAATAAATAGTCAAGTCATTTTACAGTATATTCTGTGAAGCGCTTTGAGACGTCTCGAAGACGTCATGAGGCGCTATATCAAATGCAAGGATTATTATTATTATCATCACGTCGATCAAGACATTTCAAAGCGCTTTGGAGGAATTACTCTAAAGTGCAGTGACCTTATTTGTAGGCAAACTGTTTCCCCAGGTTTGACACAACTATAAAATGGACATCCAGGCACAGTGCTGTATATTTAGAAATCAGACTGCTTCAGTGTAACAATGATCACTTGGCTTCTGACAGCAAGCCCGAACAATGCGCACGCTCTTGCATTGCTAAAAAACATCCGGTATAAAACTGACCAGCCTTTCCTTCCCCTATTGTTTTTCTGCCCCTAAAAATACATGTGTATACAGGCATATACTTTGCATCTGAAAAGGTACGGAGGTTGGAAAAGGAGGAATGATTTATACATGACTTATTCCTATGCACCGGACAAAAAAAATAGGAGATTTGTTGTCAGAATCTAAACAGTAATCATCACCTACTTTTATCGATTGTAGAAATCATACCAGCACTTTTGATCTGCTCGTTTTCTGCTTCCGTGAACAAAAATAAGGGTAAAGTGCAATGTTGAACGCACGCTCTCCCAAACCCGCCCGCCCAATAGTAATGTCAGGATTATCCTAAGGAATCTGCTAGATAAAACAGAAAACGAGCAGATCAAAAGTGCTGGTATGATTTCTACAATCGATAAAAGGTGATGATTACTGTTTAGATTCTGACAGCAAATCTCCTATTTTTTTTGTCCTGTGGATAGGAATAGGTCATGCATAAATCATTCCTCCTTCTCCAACCCCCCCCCTGTACCTTTTCAGATGCAAATTCTACTGAGATATTCACCTATCAAGTTGAAGGAAAGGTCAGTTATATAGTATTAAAAGTAAAACACCACAGGTCATATGGTTTGGAGACTTTGATACAAATAAAAGCTCCTGGTTTTGATTCTGTTGGTGCTCATTTAATTGCCTGAGCAAGCAGATATTAGCGTTTTCTCTATGTAGGGAGTGAGCTGTCAGGTTTCACTTAATATGCTGTTTACCTCAGAACCCTGTTCAGATTGATACAACAGTTGAAACAGATCTCAAGTTATTGTTCTACATCTTGTTCACTTGACAGAAATGTGTATTTCTTGACATATTATCTGCATCTTACTGCTGGGCAAACTCCCAACAAAGGATTTCAGAGAAGGCAGAATAATTTAATGTCTGGGAAGAGTGGGGAGGTCTCCTATCTGATCTGGCACAAATCCCAGTGCATTAGTGGATCTGCTACACTGCTGTTATTGGTAGGTGGTCTCTTTCTCATCTGAAGAATGTTGTTATTCCTTCTGTCACGCAGCAGTAGGATGTGAATGTTTTTTCTTTGCTCACCTTATGCAACTAAACATCACAGGTCCATAGTCAGGGTCTTGTGCACAGGATTAACCTGAAGGAGGATGGGGTGGGGGGGGGGGGGGCAGGGAAAACATTATGCAAACCCAATGCTGGCGATGATAATGACAACACAAGTCGTCCACAACTTGCATTCTCGAGATGCGAACTTGAGTAAAACAAAACTCAATCGGCGTCTGAAAGGCTAAACGCTTCAGACACGACCCTTCAGAGCAACATGTCTGCTCTGATCTGATCGTCTCTGTTGTAATTAAGAGTAGTGTTACAAAATATTACCCGTTTTTCTATTTCATGCGCTGATCGACCTCGTCTGGATTCCTAGCATTTTGTGTTTTTCATTCACGTTTCCAGCATCTGCGGGGTTATTGTCTGTTTTTATTTCTAACACTGAAACGCAAACTAAATGCTGCACCTCAAAGATACGTTAGGAGAAAATGATTTTCCCCTCTACGTTTTACACGTTGTCAAACCGAGTTAGAGTAAAGTCCAAAACCATCATCATGTAATGTGGAGTATTGCCTAAACAAGACACAGAAATACAATCGAATTACATTTGCCAATTTTTTTTGCTGCTGCAGAAACACGAGCGTTATCTCAAAAGATTAAGATCAACGGAACACACAGGCCAGGCCAGGATAAAAAGTGCCATCAGGATGGCGAACTGAAGAAGAGGTAATTCAATTCCAAGTGCATCCATTCATTCGGTTATAGTTTGTGGCACATATTTTGTAAGATGAACATTCTTTAGACATGCACAATATTATAAGTGTCGACCCCCCCATCCCCAAAACAGAAAAGGTTTAAATTCCTTTTGATATGAAAACCCAGATGCTAGGCAGATGACAAAATCATATCTGCTGAAGGCCAGACTATAAGCATTGTGATAAAGTCAGAGCGGATGGAAGAATACAAGCATGAAATACACACTGTGAACCGCAAACTCTCAGGTCAATCTCAGTGTGTTTCCTAACATTGTGCTTTTGACTAAAACACCGCCAAGTTCAAAGCTGTCAATTGCATCCACCAACCATTGTACAATTCATTATTGTTCTCCAAAAGAGATTTACTGCTGCAGGGGTGTCATTATGGACTTATTAAGAAATAAGCAATTGTTAAAATGGCATTTATTGTGCACATACTTTATATGGGATGAGAGCTCTGTAAAGGCTGCTCAGCTGCTCAGCCACAGGAAATAGTGGACAAACTGTGACTTTCCTGCATATTGGGTAAATAGTCAAGTGAACTCATTTCACAGCATTAACCTCATTCTTCTTAAAGCACATGTTCTGAGGTCGCCAGCACTTGCATTTGTAGCACTCCACAAGAGTGCAGCATAGGGAAGTGATTGCCTGGTTAAAAACAATAATTCCTAAAGCGCTCTTGTATAAGAATACTTCAGCTTTCAGCAGGTTGGTCACTAACCACCACACAACAGGTACCACCAAAGTTATTTTATCTAGCTGTGAGCAGGACAGGCTTTGCTCTTAGCCAGTGGATCTTGGCAAAACTCTCTTGCTGTACAAGTGATTTTCTAACAAAAAGCTTAAATCTATATTGTTCTTCATTGTACAGCTAGATAGTGATACTCACTGCTGCTCACCCCCATGAATGGATATAGATAATATCATCTACCTAGGTCGGTGCTGTAGGTGATCATAAACATTCTACACAGCCCATTCCTGCAGCTGGATAGTAAAACTCTACCTCACTCAGTCCACAGCTAGACAGTAGTCAGTCAGTTGTATTGCACATCACCCAGTTAGTGGTACTCCGTGTCTCTGTGTATCTCCTTCTCAGATCTATTTTCCGATTTGGTAATATTTCCTCTTAAAGTACTCACATATTTTATTCTTTTCTATAAAGTATCAGTGGCTCATGTACAGTGTTTGAAGAGGTCTAAGATTTTCAGCAGCTCCCTATTGCTCCCATCACGTTCACTTATCTTTTTTAAAATTGATATTACAGCACGGCAACACTGTATTGAACTGTGCAGCATTCTCATTGAACTGTGCAGTTACACTCCTCTTAGTTAGTTGAATCTATGCTGTTCATTTCAATTCGATTGTCCAATCTCTATACCATACAGCTATCAGTATAGATCATAGTGCCGCACTCAAGGGCAAGCTTGCACTCAAATGAGCACAAGATTGGTTTGGTTGAAAAAAACCTTCAGCCTAGCCCATCTGATCTCATCCTTCCAGAATACCTTCCCTACTGTCCCCCCATCACAGCATCAAGCTGTTTTTTTTAAAAAAGTCCGGTAGCCTGGCCTCTATCCTAAAACAAATTCTGCTTTTGGAGATTATTTCCAGTAAAGATTCCCAGTAGAGGAATTGCAAGCAACTGAATCTCTCTGCCTTTTGTTGGATTAACAGCTCCCCAAAAGAATTTCACAATGTTAAATGTTTAGTCCTTGGTGTATTGCATGAAATTCTTGGCATTAGCAGCATTATTCTGCTGGAACCAGATAGTTAAATGGATCATAAAAGTAAAAGATCTTTTAGCAATTAATAATGAAGGTTATCCGTCTTGTTTTTTTCAACCAAACCAATCTAGCAATTAAAAAAGCCACTACATACAGTATAGCTGATCGCCAATGTCATTTTGATGTTTTCATCCTTGGAATCCGAGATTCCTTCTTCCAGTTGCCAGATGGAAGACACACTCGACTCTTAAAATTGTTTCTCAGTTGGAGCCAGGTAATTGTGAATAAAGTAATTAAATTGTCACTGCTGGTACATGTGAAGAATGTCAGCAAAAAGACATCTGGTGTCCAAATTCAAAGCAACATCCAATTTCTTTCCTGATCAAGACAACAGGGCAATTCGTTTGAAAGTCCTGTGACATTTGGGTTGAAAAAAAGTCTAGGATTGGAGAGTAATGCTCTTGTTCCATAAGAAAGTTGGATTGGGCCCAATTCAATTTTAGATTGGGCACTTGTTTGATGTACCTGGCAGGTACAGATTCAATTTCATCTTGCAAAACCAACCAATTTAGCTCTCACGTCATTCCTTCCTGTGCAATGTTTGGTTTTGTACATGGAAGGCAGATTTTCATTCATTTCATTCATTGGCTTTCTAACTGAATATGCATCAAAGCCAATAAAACTGATGCTGATCAATCAAACTCTATGATGCAATGCCCGAGATAGGTAGTTTGCAGAGAAACTAGGAAAATAAACAAAGCCAACTTGGGGGTGGGTGGGGTGGGGAGATCCACTCTACTTTGTAATTGAAGGGCACAAATCTTAGAGTTGGATACTATCAAGGCTGAAGACAATAGAGAAATGCAAAATAAGGCAAGACAAAGTTTCTAGAAGTCTGTTGGAGCACTCCACCACTGTTAAGTGTTCCAAGATGTCCAGCATGAAAGGCGCTATATAAATGCAAGTGGTTGTCGCTGATGCTACAAGGAAGAGAAGACAAAAGGAGTTGAGGTTTTACACAGTCTTCAGATCCTGGGAAAGAATAAGTTGGATTAAAAGACAAGTCTCGATTTCAATCCAGTGAAATGCAGGGAGGAGGAAGAGAGTGGAATACAGTGTATTGACAGCTTGGAAAGCAATGTTTAGAGGAATGAATGCCTAACGTAGTATTGATTAATATAAAAATAAAATGGTAACATGTGAGAAAGGTCAGAAAATAGAGGATCACCTATAAACAACAAGTATTCTGCTCAGGAATCAGGCAACAGTGATCAAAGAGCCTCCACAGTTAAGGAAGTCATACAGCTTTCAATTCTTCCCAGTTAAGGTTGTTAAATAACCAAGATTTAGTTGAACATTTAAATGCTGAGCAGATATATTTTATGTTCATTTATAGATTTAGAAATTAACCTATAAATGCAATTTGGACCCTTGTCAGCCCCTATATTCCTCTATAATTTCAAAAATCTAATGCCTGTTACAATCTAGTTTTTGTGTGCACAATAACATTATTTTACTGTTGCACATTACTGAACACATTTTCGGAGGCTACATTGCAGAACATGTTTGAGCATTGCATTTTTTTTCATTTCAGCAATTCTTCCTCTACACAATTGGGAATTTCTCACACCTCTTGTTCTGTTCCCATTATCAATTGACATCTACAATTTATGTCTGCAATTTAAAAACAAATAACTAAAAAGGTATAATTACTATCTTGGCAGAGCCCCCAACATAACCCAAATCTGCTCCCATGCCTCTCGTCACCTCCAGACTTGACTTTGTCAGTGCCTAATTTATTGGTCTTCCCAGTTCAACCCTCCGCAGATCATCCAAAATCCTGTGCTTGTATTCTTTCCCATTGCAAGACTCCACAAGCCACCCATTCTCAACAGGCTTCACTGGCATCCTGTCCCCAGCTGATTGTCTTTAACATCCCCATTCAAACTTTCAAATGCCTCCAAGTCCTTGCCCCACCCCATCTCTTTGATCAAGCAGTCCTACTTCCCCATCCACTCCCTCTACTCTGCCAACTCCAGCCTGCTCTCTTATCCACATTTTGGCTTGCCTTTAGTGAGTGACCCTTCATTCATCTTGCCCCCTGCTCTCTGCAACACTCTGCCTACCCTCACCCACTTGGTTTTCAAAAAGGGCTTCTAAAAACCTCTTTGACTGTGCCTTTGGTCATTCCAACTCTGGAAAGGTCTTTGAGATATTTAACTACACGAAAGGCACTGTAAAAGTGGAAGCTGTTGTTGTGAAATTGCATGCCTCATTAAATAAATATAGGGTCATAATTTAAAAGGATATGATCTGGTTTCTGATTTTTTTTCTGATTCTTAAAAAAAAGTTTGAAACCCCCCCTCAAAATAGCAATCCGTCAATCTGACTCAAGGTGACAATTGGGTAGCACACCAACGTATCTTATTTTAAAGTGAGTTGTTCCCGAGCACGCTAGTCTTGAGTTGGGAGTTAATACAAGCAAAAAATATCTGTGCTTTTCCCATCATTGAGTCAGGGTGGGCTTCTTCTACACATGGTATACAGTGGAACCTTTATAAGCAAAACTTCAGAGCTGTAAGGGTTAAACTTATTTTTTTGCCCAGCAATAATAAAATCTACTTCAGAGTGGGCAACCTTATGATCTTTCACTACTGATGCAATTCTCAAACACTCACTGTTTTGTTCACACGCACCGCTTGCCCCGATGAATGGTACATTGATAGTAGCAATTCCCAACAGCTTCAGAAACACGTTCCAATGGAAAGCCTAAAAATAGAGGATGGAACAGAGAAATCCCCAAAACACATTAAAATCATATCACAATATTTTCTCTGTAAATCTACTAAGCACAGTCTAAATAAAGGAAAGAAAACAGTGAAACGTATTATTGTGCACTCCTAAAATAGACACTCTAAGCCAACTTGTGCATAATCTGAATGAGTGGTAATAGTGGTGGATATCTATCAGAAAGCAGGTCACAGTTGATAAAACAGATAGCTCTTCATGGGAAATATTGGTTGCTGCATATGCACTTCACACACCTCTCTCTGTCTGTTCTCCTTTAATTGTGTAAAATTGAGCTGGTGCACATCCTTAGGCACAGGTCATTCCCGTGACACCAAATGTCTTCTATGGAATGGAAATAATTTTATATTACAGAGGACGATTATTTTTGGGTAGTTTAATCATTCAGAACAAAACACTACCTATGGAGTGAAATTAAACTGTGCTGTCAGCTTTATAGAGTACCATGAAGTTTAAAATGGTGGGCAATAGCTGAAAGGAAATTTGACATTTTACATGGGTTATACATTTTTTGGTCTTTCCAAGTTGTTCAGCCCAATTATACAAAAACAATTGAGAATATTTATTTAGAAAATATTTGTTTTTTTCAGAGCAATTCCTTTCAAATATTTAAAATAATTATTAATAGTCCAAAATAATTTAACCAATTCTAGAGAAAAATACCAATCTTTTGCTAATGCAATATTGGGGCTCAATTTGCGATACTGGCAACTGGATTTGTTGTGTTATTTGCAAATTTCAGTCTGTGAATATCTGATTGTGACTGTCAACCACCTGATTTTATTGGACTTTGACCAATTGGGATTTGCAAATTTCACAATCCGACACTCAAAAACCGAAACTGCAGTTAATGAGCAAATCCATTTGAGAACATCAGTGTCTACTTGGTCGACTGAATGCAATCTAAGTTGCCTTTAGTCATTCTTCCCCGCAGATGGCTTCATAACACCTGTATATTTGCCCCATCACTCACACATTCACCCACCCAACTACATATAGAATCAACAACATCTGCTCTTAACAATTTAAATTAACCTCAGAAAGGCTTCTCAAAGTCAAAACTGCTTCTACGTGCCTTTCTTAATGCCTACAGGTAATGGTAATCTTTTGAAATAGTGCCTTGTATCAAAGTATCTCAATGCGCTTCAAGATTTTCCTGTAAAATGTTGTGACTGTATATTTGTAGGCAGTCAATTTATGCACAGCAATTTCTCACACACAAACATAAAGTGAATGATACATTTAATTGGAGGATTGTTGGCCAGGACACTGGGGAAAAACTCCTTTCTCTTTATAAATAGTGTCAATGTCTTTAACATCTGTCAGAACAGGCAGACAGGACTTTAGTTTAACATCTCATTCATAAGACAACATCTCCTACAAAGCAGCGGATCCCCCCAGCACTGCAATGTCAATCTAAAGGATGAGCTCGAAATGCCAACATTCTGCTCGATCCTACAACCTAATGACTTAGAGGTGAGACTGCTACCAATTCAACCAGGCTGGCCCCTGTGATTATAATTTTAAAAAATTTGCGCTACTAACAGTTCTGATAGAGAGAGATTCAATTGGAAATGTGGCTGGAAGTGAGGGAGAGAATGTTTAAAAAAAAGGTGGTATTCCAATTCCCCTCGGGAGTTTTTCCAATTGTTGGGAGAAAGCAAATAAGATATCTAGACTACACGTGTGAAGATTTGTGGGCTGAATCACAATCATTATCAGTTGCAAGTACAACCTTCCATTTAGCCCTTTTATTGATAGCTATTTTTGACACTCTAATTGGAGATTTTTCTGGCATCAGCCTCTATACTGTGGGCAGCCATATGTTTTAAGTTACTAATGCCCTTGTCAGAAGTGGCACGTTTGTTATATTACATACTGAGGAACTGCAAGTCACCAAAAACACATGGAACAGTGCTTACATTGCTGCCGTCAGTCTCCCCAAGGCTTTAAGGACCATTTATTACACACACGTGGAACTTTTGCCTTCAGAGAATGACATTCGTGTATAATAAAAGAGATAATTTTGTGAACCAGTGTACAATGCCAACCTGTGCTCCATGGGTTATCTTCTATCATCTTCTTCATTCCGAACAAATCCTCCCAGTTCAGAAAGGTTTATCAGAGCTAAATCTTTTTGGAATGTCAAGTGGAGGCGGAGGGGTGGGGTGGGGGGGGAATGGTGGGGCGAGAGACAGTGGTAATGCACTGATATCCTGGCAGGCAACTTCAATGTTACATCCACACAATCCTGCCAAGGAAATAGATAATGAGGCACATTGGTTTAATAGTAACGTAATTGGGTTGTTTAAGATGCGTGACACAGTGTGGGGCAGAACAGCCCCCAGAAGGTCTTGTCACATCACTGTGGTCTATTGCGCCCTGTACAATTTTCCCACTCATCATGGGATCATGTTTGAGCTTACAGAAGAGAAATTAATGCACTGTAGACACTGTTAGAACCATGGGGATAGCGTTTCATTAATTGAGCAGTATTTATTAAGTCTGCAGATACTCTGAGTCAACACTGCCTGCTTCCTGGATTTCACCACCATTTCTCCCCAAATCTTCAAAATGATGCACATTTAGACTCAGAACCCCAAACAGGAATTTATTATTTTTAAGAAAATTAAATATATTTTCTCCAGTGATGCAAGAGATCGATACAATGGTGTGCAACTGTTTCTCCTCAGAAAATACAGATCACAGTACTTTACACAGCAAATTCTATGAAGCTCTTTAACATATTCTTTCAACTGCAAAGGCGCTGCACCAAATGCAAGGATTATTCTTTCTCCTACAAATATACAGTCAATTCACTTTACAGTCCATTCTGTGAAGCGCTTTGAGACGTCTAGAAGATGTAAAAAACGCTATATCAAATGCAAGGATTATTATTTGCTTTTGAAATATGATGTACATCCTGGGGTTTACCAAGCTTCCAAAGGAAACCCCAATAATATAAGATGTTTCGACTCAGTCATGCAGCAGAACCATTCAGTTCAACAAGTCCCAGCCTTGCAGATGTTGAGTCAGAATAGCGGATTGAATCGAAACAATGGTGCTTCGCTGATGGAACATTTACAAACACACTCTTGTAAAGCAATCCCAAGCTCTACTTGGCCATCAGTGTCTCATTGCGTATTAGTGCCACATTTTGTGGGAGCGAGCTCCATAATTTGTGTGATTGATGCTGGCAGCACCTGGAGAAATGAGATGCACCTGCAGAGTAGCAATTTTGGCTGGACAGGTTGATCATTATTTATAGCACTTTGCAGTCATTCAAGCATTTAACAAAGAAAACATCGTTCTGGGTGATAATGTGACGGCACTGATATTAATTAGGTTTACACTGTCCTTTAACAAGCGAATATTTGCAAACTGCATTTGCTGAAAGTAATAATTATTTTTTGCAATTACTGGTGGTGATGTAAAATGCCTCAACCTGACTGACTGGTGTTAAATGCAATGCAATTTCCTGCAGAGGTTATCCATTCCCAAATTGAAAAGATTAGGAAGAATATTCTACCAAAGGTGGCCAATGAGCATTTAAAAATGTTGAGATGCGTTTACCAACCACACTTTTGTTTAAAACTTCGAACAGTAAGTCAAACCTGAAACAAGTAGAATCTCTTATCACGCAAAAGTCTTCTCCTGCACTCTTACGATGAAATTAAAGTTGTCAAACTCTATTTCTCAGCTTATTACAGTCTTTACCTCTTGGCTGGTCCAGTCAATTTACAAGCTCTTTGCTGCTCAATTACAGGCAATACGAAGTTTCTATCCTGAACATTTCCCCCAGAGATTGGAGTCTAGGGTAAATTGTCCGTGGATGGAGTGGGCTTGATGGATTTTTTCTCTGTACCATGTTACCTCAACAAGATAGAGGTCCTTCAGTAAAGGAGGGAAGGTAAGGTGCTACAGTTGTGGTCAGTGTACCTGGGCCAGGGAGGAAAGGAATTGGACTGTGATCTCTTCAGTGATCAAATATTCTGCCATTGCTCACTGACTAGTCTCGCACACAAAGCGTGGTCATCTAAGTGAGGTGCTGGAAGGCGACTCTCAGCGCAGCATGAGCCACCATTTTCAAGAGCAAAAAGAGGGCTCACTCGTTGCTGCTGCTGAATGAAATTGTTTGCTATTATTGCAGCTACTACTTCACCCAATGATAATAATAACAATAATAATTCTTGCATTTGATATAGCGCTTTTCACGACTTCTAAATGTCCCAAAGCGCTTCACAGAATATATTGCAGTGATTGACTGTATATTTTGTGGACGAATCATGGCAGCCAATTGCACACAGCAGTGTCCCACAAACACTCGTGGATTGAGTGACCAAATTATTATTTTTTTTTAAGGATTATTATCCCCAGAAAAGCGATCCGCCAATCGACTAAAAACCGGGTTCCTACTTACTGCTAAGCCTAAGGCGTAAGGAAACTTGCCCAACATTTTGCCCTACCGGGAATCGAACTCAGGTCTCTTGCTTGCGAGGTGAGTGCTCTAACCACTGAGCTACAGGACTCCACAATATTAAATGATGCAACTTATTTAAGAAACTGAGGTTGAAGAGAAAATTGATTGTCATCAAACAAGATATACTAAAGCGTTATTGTCAAGTTAACGTATTTTTTCTAAATCAAAATTATATAAATCACCAAACTTCTCTTTGTCTGCAAACCTGGGGAACAAATATCCCCTAGTACCAATGCATAAACCAACAGCAGAATACATAATATCTTATTTTTTCCCACACCTCCAATATTACATATTCATTGACATTTTCTTCCTTTGTTACCCCCAAAATGGATCAGTTCAGCTTTGATTACTAATGTGTGTAGCCTGTTCAGTAACACATGACAGCTGCCATCTTTTAAGAGAAAAAAGAATGTTAAAACAGTACACTGTGTATATTATATAAAACAACAGATGGTCATGATGTACTACAGAGGCAGGAAGATACACAAGTCCCTCATTGCATCTCGTGTGCATGTTCTGAGGACGAAGTGAACCAGAGGAAAATGTACAACTACACAACGTACCCTGGCCATCTGTTATTCAGTGCATCTCCTGCTTCTGATAGTCTCCATCACAGTGGCTTTCGTTGTATCTGAATAATATTTAAAACTCAGTAGAATAAAAAGCTTTTTGTTCCTCAAAGTTTGTGAAAGGCACTGTATCAAATGTAAGGATTATTATGTATATCAACCACAACTACCACAATGAAATATTACAGCATTTGGGTTTTCTGTCCAGTGTACTGGGAGTAATGGTACTGGAGCTTACTTAGCGTGAGAGAGGCATTCACTGAGGAGAGTCACAGATTATTGGGAGCTAAATATCTGGCACACGATAGGAACGGTAGCCTGCTTTTTGAGGTAGCAAAGCTGTGACTTTATACAGCAACGATCAAATGATATTAATGCTTTGCATACAAATAGTACAATAGTAGAGAAAGCATTATTAGTAGTGCTTTGGAATTTCAGGCTTAGAAGACGGCTTCTTAAAAAAATTTACAAGGATCATTTTTAGACATCTCCTCAAAGCCCAGCTGATGGCTCTCAATTCCTGTGTTTAAATCTTCATTGTGTGTCTTTTCCCATGGGGGCTGAAATTCTCACCAGCTCTCGTTTGTTTATGGTTGGCTTTGCATAAACTAGACTTTCCAGCGTTAAAGTAGATTAGCGTGAATCTAATACGCCTTTCTTGTAAAACAATACCCTACAATCACATGATCCTCTTAAGATAAAACTATTGCTCTTTTTAGCTGATTGACTCCTAAAACCCTGCTACTTTAGCTGCCTGGCGTTTCAGCAGCTTTCACACAGCATTTTGTAGGGCTACTGTGCAGGATAATACCGTCTTTTGCAAAAAATAAAAGTTTCACGCTCCCTCAGGTAATAAACAGGCTCTAGATCCATAATGTGTTGCTGATTGATAGGTGGCACAAAGCTGGTTCAAGCACTTCACCAAGATTAAAGAGGAGGTGAAAGCAACTGAGGCTTCAAAAGAGTTGCAGAACACTGTGAGTTTCATTCTGCTTCATCCACATGACACTGTACAGTATCTTGTTTGAAAAATTCAGTTCAGCACAATTAGAATCTAAGCCTAACAAGAAATACACCTGAGGGTCCAATTGTAAAGACAGTACAGTGTCAACTCTACAGCACATAAATAGAGTTGTATTCCCCTCAGAAAAAAATGCATTTAAATATGATTTTGATCTAACCAAAGGAAACCGGTCTCATTTTGTCTACAGAAGAAAGGTTTAAGAACTAATCCTGTGGGTGTCTAGTTTTCTGTCTCGTAATAAAGGAGCAATGCAGCATAAAGTACATTGGGTTAGATTTTCTTTTTTGAGGGAGTTTTATTCCACAATATTGGACTGTTTTGCTTGGCAGCAATAGCAGATTTCATAAAGTTTCAGTTCTCAATTACCACTAGGTACTGCCTTCCTTTCTTACCACTGTCACTGGTCCCGTGTCTATAGCAAACACATGAAGAGCATTGTCGCCCAGTGTTATTTGAATGTTTTAATCTGATCATTACCACTAGGAGGCCGGGAACCAGCTAATAGTCAAGGAGAATTACTGTATTACTGGAGGTGAACCATTTCTAGGACTGAAAGAATTAACTGGCCCATTAATATAGTCCAATATGTTTTAATTGATTGAATTTGTACTCATCACTTAAAGGGCATTAGTGTTGGGGAACTGAATAGATTTCTACATCAGTTAAAGGACATTAGTGTTGGGAATGGAAGATTTCTGCAACCAATATCTGCATCAAGGATGTCAGGAATAGCATAGGTTTAACCTACAGGAAAGTATTCTCCGATCTGACCTATTATCTCAACCTAAAATGAGTTCTCAATCCCAAATGGGAGAGGGGTGGGGTGGGGATTGTTAGCCAGGATACTTCCATCTCTGACCAACATTTCATCTTCCTCAACTTCTATAACCCTCTCCCCACTGCCTCCAAATCTACCACCATCTTGTACTGCCCTTGGAAGAAGATCTCCCCATAATCCCTCTCCACTGCCCTGGAGTCCTCTGAACTCCTCCCCCTCTGGCCCACCTCCTGCACCAACCCATCCTTTGCGTTTACTCTCCTCCACAGCACCCTCTCCACCACACTCTCTACACACGCTTCCCCCCTCACCTCCCGAACTGCCTCCTATTCCCAATCCTCACCCTGCTTCACCGGCCAGCTCCACTCCCTCAAGGGCCAGGTGCAGGCTGACAAATGCACTTGGCTCAAATCCGGCCTAATGGTACACCGGCACATCTGGCTGCACCACATCAAAAACTACTGCTCCGCTCTCACCTCGGCGAAATCGGCCTTCTACTCCAGGTTGATCCTAGAGGCAAAGGGCAACCCCAGGCTCCTGTTCTCCACCATCAACCGGCTCCTCCGCCCTCCCCGCCATGCCTCGCAGATTCTTTCTTCCAACTCCCACTGCGAGGAAATGCTGGACTTCCTCGAGTCCAAAATCGAGGAAATCCACTCAACTGCCACTGCCTTCCTAACTTCCACCTCCTCCCTACACCCCCCCACACTCCGACCACTACACATCCCTCCTTCCACACCTTTGAACTTGTCACCCCCTCCTCTCATCAACACCATAAACTTCATGAAGCTCACCACCTGCTCCCCGGACCCCATTCCCACCGCCCTCCTTAAATTCCAGCTCCTCCTCCTTGCCCCACTACTCGCTGACATCATCAACCTCTCCGTGTCACTGTTCCTACTCCCCTCAAAACAGCCACTATCACCCCACTTTGAAGAAACCTTCCCTTGACCCATCACAGCTATCTAGCTACCGGCCCATCTCCCACCTCCCTTTTCTATCTAACGTCCTTGAGAGAGCCGGTGCCTCCCACTCTCTCCATGAGCCCTTCCAATCGGTTTCCGTGCTGCCCCAGAGCATGGAAACTGCTCTGGTCAAGGTGACAAATTAAATCCTGACCATGTGTGACCAGGGCTTCCTCTGCCTCCTCGTCCTCTCCACCGCCTTTGGCACCGTGGACCACTCAATCCTCCTCCACCGCCTCTCCTCACACCTCAGCCTTCAAGGTTCTGTCCTTGACTGGTTCAGGTCCTACCTTTCACACTGCCTCCACTTCGTCTCTGCAAACGGTTTCTCCTCCAGCCCCAGCACCGTCTCGTGCGGCGTTCCGCAGGGTTTTGTCCTCGGTCCCCTCCTCTTCACCCTCCACATGCTCCCCCTTGGTGACATCATCTGCAGACATGGTGTAAACTTCCACATGTATGCGGATGACACCCAACTCAACTTTCTCCATCTGAACATCAGCAAGATCGAGGCCCTCCTGATTGGCTCGCGCCAGCGCCTCCACACCTCGGGTGCAGGTGGCATCAGCGTCCATGGCTGCACACTGAACCTCACTAAGCCAGTCAGGAACCTGGATGTCTTGTTTGACCCTGAACTGTCCTTTCTCCCCCACATCCACGCCATGACCTACCACCACCACCTCCACAACATTGCCAGACTCCGTCACTGCCTCACCCCTCAGGCTGCCAAAACCCTCACCCACGTATTCGTCACATCAAGGCTCGATTATGGAAACTCCCTCCTCATCGGCCTTCCCAACTCTTCCCTTCACAAGCTGCAGATCATCCAAACCTCTGCAGCTCGTGTACTCTCACGCCCCAGGCTCTGTGACCCCATCACTCCCACCCTCGTCCGACTTAACCCTGGCTCCCCATCCCCCAGAGGATCGAATTCAAGATCCTCGTCCTCACTTTCAAGGCCATCCATGGCCTTGCCCCCTCCTACCTCTCTGAGCTGCTGACTCCCTACCAACCTGCCCGCTCCCTCCACTCAGCGGGCTCCGGCCTGCTCCATATCTACTGCCCGACCCGCCGTACCATCGGTGGCCGGGCTTTCAGCCTCTCTGCCGCCACACTCTGGAACTCCATCTCTTTGAACGTGCCTTCAGTCGCCCTCCCACCTCTCTGCCTTCCCTCACCCCTTCCCCTCCCCCACGCTCAGGTCCTGACCCCTGACTTTTCAGTGCTTTGGGACGTCCTCCCAACGTGAAAGGCGCTTTATAAATGTAATTTTGTTGTTGTTGTTACTAGGAGAAACTTCCTTCTATTTTTCAATACTGTAGTACCATGGGATCTTTAATATCCACCTGATCAGAGAGACATGACCTTGGTTAACATCTCATCTGAATTTGCAGCCAGGGAAGCAGAACAGCAAGAGATGTAGAACACTGACAAGCAAGCAAAGACAGCAAACAAGAGCTTCATACCAACCACAGCCAGAGAGACAGATGTGAAAGAGCTTGTTAGCAATCATGGTTAGAGAGACAGACCACAGAAAGGAGCTTTATAATAACCACAGCTAGAGAGAGACACAGCACGAAATACTGCTTGATAGCAAGCATGACTGGAGAGAGAGTTCACAAAACAGAGCTTGTTAGCAACCTTAACTGAAGAGACAGACCACAAAAGAGTATCACAGGAAGCTTGACTAAAGAGACGGGCCATGAAAGAGAAGTTGTTAGCAGGTCACATCCAATGAGACAGAGTGTGAAAGGAATTTGATAGCAGCAACAGGGGAAGGTCTGAAAAAAAAGAGAATACAATAGTGGCAAAAATAAGTGAAAGAAATAATGACAAAGTCCAGAGACCAAGTGCCACAGGTTACAGTAAGAAAGGCAAAGCACAGTAGGTAAGATTTCTAGTGTTTTTTATTCTTATTTATTGCGCGGGCACCAGGGGTTGTTATAAAGAACAAAGACGTTGTCCAAATAAAGTGCAATGCTCCTCTGCTCTCTGGCTGACGTGAACTCTTCAGCTAGAAGCACATTGGAGGTCTGATAGTTGCAAGTTAGGACACACAAATAAAAGCATTACTGGAACAACCACAAGCCAGTTATACAATAAGGACTGGTCTATTTAATGCTCAGTGGATAGTCTTAAGTATGGTGATGGGTTTACGCGCGTGCGTGGATGTCACTCCCCCCAAAAAATGATGCCTGGGTTTAGAAATTGGTTAAAGAATGATGATAGTCCACAAGCCTAAACTAGCCATTAACAAACGAGCAAAAAGATACAGATTTCTGTAGCCAAATGCAAGCCATTGTCTTGCTCAGTGTAATTGCCAGGCCTGAAATTGACTGCTGGGAAACAAAGACTGTTGGTTCTTTTTTTTACTGGGATATAGTTCCACAGGTATCAGTCGATTTCCATTACTTTGCCGAAGTTTCGCCCACAAAATATACAGTCAATTCACTTGACGCGCTTTGAAATGGCTCAATGGCGTGATGAGGCGTTATATCAAATGCAAGGATTATTATTATTATAAATGGGCATCACTGGGGTGTTAACCGCAACAATGAGTGTCAAGAGGGGGGGATTGGGGAGAAGGGAGGGTGTTGCTACTTGATAGTGTTGCAGCCAAGCTAAACCCTAGCCTCGACAGGGATTCATACAAGTACAGCTCCAGGGAGTGAGGAGAGGAAACCCTTCCTTCTTTTCTCTGATCCAACTTGATCAGGGCCAATCATCGTGCTCCAACACCACTGCGGCTGTAGCTGAGAGAAGCTGACTCAGCATAAAGCAAGGATTGAACCTGGGATTGCCCTTTGTATGGCGAGGGCACTTGTTGGATAGGGTCTCTGAGCTATCAGAGAGAGCCTCCTCTTTAATTCGTAATGGCACGAAATAAACCAGTGCAATCTCAGTCATTGCAGGATTATGAGAGTGCATTTAAAGCAAAATCGCTTGAATTAAAACACAAATGAGCAAATTGCAATGGTCCAGATTGTGAGCCATTTCAGGCGTGGGACAGCATATCACAGTGAATTCCTGGAGCCAGAGAACGGTCAGATTTCAGCTTTCGGAGCAAAAAGGAACAGATAAACTCAGCGCAAAGAATCAACACAAACCATTTGGCAGCTGGTTTGGAGATCATGAGCCACCTCCTTCCAGCAGCATTTTAAAAGCTTTTATAAATTAGCAAAAGCCCTGAAAAATGAGTGACACTGCCAGCAAGGAATTCAATAGCAAGCACTTGAGGGTGATGAATGATAGTGTGACACAGGGTGTGAGTAACAAGTCTGGCTTGCTAAGAACAGTTTGCCTGTGCCCTCATGTCGAGAGATTTATGTGGCATCGGTGGCTATGCTGGTAATTAATGAAGCTCTCTTGGCCTTTATTAATACAAACAAGATGTGGAGGCAAAAAAGGGGACCTTGGAAACAATGGAAGGGAAGTATTTCTTCAGAAGAACATCTGATGGGAAGAATATTTCCAGAGAGTTGAATTTGTGATGCTCATTTGATGAATATAGCTTTAGCTGGAGAGATTGAGCATCCTTCAAATGGAAAAAAAAATAGCTCTGAGGCATAGTTTGAAATAGATTGGAGCTGAATTAAGATTAATAGGAGCAAAGCTGTTGGTGCGATATGAGCATAGTGATGAAAGCAGAGCAACAGCAGAATGTGAATTGCCTGCTTTACTCTCTGTTCCTTATGGACAACCCTAAGCTGCTGTTTTAGAAGCTAGTCATTACATCTTAAGGCCTTCACAAAGCCCTGGAGATCATTGGCAAAGAGAAAGAATTGCAGATTGAACTAAAACCGGCCTGTTGAATTGAAAGCCGTTTCTGACCACCTACTGGAACGGGAAGCCTTGTCCATGTTGCTAGTTCACATGGAGGTAACTAAACTGTTTTGGATGGGGATGAATCTGAAGTTTAGTATAACATGGTCCCAAATGGATAACCATTAGAATGGATCGAACAGGACAGAAAAATGCATCTTCCTTTTGCAGTGCGACATACTGTGCATGCAAGTATAACTAGTAGCTGATTTACAGTGCTTGGATGAAACAGACATACCTGAATCCTTTGATACAGGAAAAAATAAGATCAGATAGCTACATTTCTCGTTGCTGAGCTAGGATCAGACAATTACCAAATCCCGGCTAGTTTACCATAACATTAGTACGTAATCTTTTAATATTTCAAGATACAGACTTTTATCGTTTAATATTAGAATTGGTTTCAGCTTCAATTTTCTTTTTAGCATTTATCAATCAGAATGCAATGTTCCAACATTGCAAAGACATCAACCATGTTAGTGTGCACTGAATCATCAATTCTGGGATGAGGAACACAAACTGGCTGCAGTTCAATTTCAGCCAAACAAATGCTCACAAAATCAGAACAGGAAGTTCTGCTGATCTCAGTTGTTCTGCTCTCTCTCAGTTTACAAAGGTTGTAGTGCACACTGATGGGAAAACTCAGCCTCTCTGGTCTTTAGTGCTGAATATTTGTTGTTTGACACTCTTATTATGCTATCTATACCATCTAGCTGATGCATTGAGATGTTCATCCTCCGTAAATTGTTGTATTGATTGGTTTTAATTCTTTAGTCTGCTGAATATGGATTTGTATATCTTTGTTCCTTTTTTTGTCATATAGAATATCTATAGTTTAAAGATCCTATGATACCATTCGAAAGGACAAGGCAATTTTTCCCAGTGTCCTGGCCAACAATCCCCCAAATGAAATTTATCATTCAAATAAGCAAAATGTCAACATAATGTTTGAAAACGTATATCTTCTTTAAAGGGAAGTACAATCTCGGGAATACTTTTGGTTGAAAGTACATCCTTATTTCACAAAAGAAAAGAAGCTTGCAAAGACTGAGTTTGCTCTATCAGACACAATTTAATGCTATTGAGTCTTTATAGGCTCCTGACATTGGACAACTTCAAATTGAATAGCAGTGCAATTTCCGTCACTGTCTAAGAATTCACAAATTGTCATTCATGTTGGTGACATATTAAGGCTGGTATTGATCACAATTACTGGTTCTAATCACATTCACACCATATGCACACGTCCCTCAGAATAAGAAAGTCCTATTGCAACTAGATTACTGTCAACACAAAATATCCCTGCAGCTATAATATATAAAATACTTTTAGAAGCCCCTGATAGTGGAACAATACACAATTACCCATTGGATATAGTAGCTTCTTTTTGCAAATGCAGAACTCTGGAAACATGAAACCAGCTCCGTTTAAAAAATAATGGACCACAGCGAAGATCAAGCAAGTGCTTTTGAAATGACTTTTTTTTGCAATAAACAAAAGAAGTGCCACTTGATTAAGATCAGTCTCATTTTGCTAAGGAAAATTTGTTCTTTGGAAGGAATTGATCGAGAGCACCCGCTCATCTTTTATCAGAAAGCAGAATCATAGTGCTGCTGTGCAAATGGACATCTTGACAGGAGCACATAAAGCCTTGGATTCTATTCTTTTTGTGGTGGTGGCAAAAAGACAAATTGTGCCATTAAACATGCTGGAAATTATTCTAATGTCGTCAAAGAATGCTTGAATTCCATTGTCTATTTCAGGGGCAGTGCAGTGGATCAGTGTCAATCCATGGCAGCTTTTGTTTTCTGGGCTTGCAATCACTAGTAATTTAGAGCTCACTAGCACTTATAGAATACAGCTATCAGGGAACTATTTCTGAAATAAATGTGGATGTGCAACAGCATTGATGGGCTTCTTTGGACATAATTGACACTCGTAGGTTACTTTCTATTTGTTTGTGCACAAAAGTATTGAACTTGTTCCATTTCTGAACAGTTCAATACTGGAACAGTAGTGAGACCTTATGATTTAATATGATTTTTATATTCATACCGAAGAGCCTAAAATAAATTAATCATTATCATCCAAATGGACAATTTTACATTTAGGTTTTTTTTTAGCATGAAATGGAAAAAAAATCAAGCTGTGAAACACATTATGTGAACCAATTTGAATTCCAAATTCTTAGTTGGAATGTAATTTACACAATAGGGCACCAAAACAGTAAGAAAAATTGACCAATGTCCAATGCCTAGGTTAGTCGAGAGGATGAAGACCTGCTATGTAACTATCAACAAGCCACTGATGCACAGAGAATTGCAGAGATTTTGAATTTAGATTGTAGATAGACAGTAGACTGAAATGACGGACTGAAAGAAATTCCACAAGCCAGGTTTGATTCATGGTCCTCGAGTTTATAAGTGATAAATTGCAAGGGAATTAATGCAAATTGTTCTGTATATGAAAAAGATATTTTCATCAGAGTTGATCACGCACAGTTTCCAATGCTTTTTATAGAAGAGAATTCTTGAATTATATTGCTTAACTGCAGCCTGACTCTCTCGCATAAAGCAAATGCAAACCCACTTAGAAGCTGTCTACTACCTGCTGCTCACTATTCATTCTTTATTATTGCTTCATTGTGTATGCAAAGGCTCGCTGTTTGTTAAAGTTTTTACGGGAGAGGGTGCGTTACTGTTCATTAATCTCTACATTACATTTTGCCTCTTTCAGTCTGAATTTTCATTCTGTATGTCTTAAGATACGTTTTTTTATTGTTTCACAGGATTGAAAAAATGTGATGATTCACTGTATGTGATCGATGTGATCATCAAATCATATGAAATGTCGCATTTTTCAATCTCTTACATTGAATCTTTGGGGTACGTTTTGTCCTGATAAAGCATTGGGATATCCATGCAGTCCTAAGGCTAAAAAAATGCTATTCAATTTTGACACTCAGTTACATAGTACAGTCAAGTACAACCTGAACCATGCAGCTCAATGTCAAAATTGAATAATATTTTTCAATTGAATAGCATTCTTCAAACTGTATTCTTTCTTTCATTTTTTCAGCCAGAATTTTCCGAATTTGAATACGGATGAAGAATACAGTTCCCTCCCCTATCAGACAATATTGTACTTTAATTCAAACCTGAATTAAACTGAATCAAGATGTCTCAAAGCACTTCACAGAATATATTATAAAGTGCATTGATTGTGTATTTTGTGGGCAAAATGCGGCAGCCAATTGCGCACAGCATGATGCTTTGATATTGCCCAACACTCATAGCTGGCAAAGAGAAGAGTTTATTCCATCAATTTGGGCTGGGTTCAAAAGCCACATCTCAGACTAAAGTGAGCTAACCGATCACAGCACTATCCAAACCCTGTCTTTTCACGGGAATGATTGATCACCATTCAAGTTTTTCTTTAGAGTAGCCATGTAATTATGTTAATTAGTAGGCACGAGTGCCAAAATAAATTGGAAAAAGTCTGAATCAACAGTTTTGAGTTTATTCAACTCAAAACTTGGCTCAGTTTCACTTACTTTTCAGTTCGGATGTATGCACTCTGTGTGCTGCCAAAACAATTTCTGACTGTGGTGCCTGCTGTTTGTATCATTTGTTTAAAAAAATTATATTGTAACAGAGTTATAATAATTTATCTTACTTTTTTTCCATTGCTGCTATTTAATAATTCCTGGTGTATTGCAGGAAAATGAGTCTAATATCTGATGACCTAGGAACTCGATACGTCAGCAATAAAACTTCCCCCTGATCTTTATTAGTGAATGGAAATCTCACTGCTGATCTGAAACTAACAGTCACTTCCATCTACTTGTGAATCTTGCTGTCCACAATTCCAATTAGAATTAGACCAAAGTCCTGTTTACCTGCTCAGTTAGGCGTTAAGTATTTTTAACACCATTTGTTAAAAGAAACACACATTCAACCGGTATCCTGACCAACAATCCTCCAGATTAAATGAACATTGACCTCATGGGTGTTTGTGACACTTCGTTGGTGTAAATGGCACCTGCATTTGCCTAAAAAAATCTATATATTTGACAAATAATTACTTGTGAAGCACTTTGAAACGTTTGATGCAATTGGGTGGGTGGGAAGAAAAATGTGAGTTCTTCTGTTTATTGAACTGCACCAGAATTTTTGTGGTTGTAAGAGATTAACAAGGGGTGGGGTGAGAGGTGTGGATAAAGTGAACAAAACAGTTCAGGTTTCAAAAAAAAGTTTTCCAAAGATGCAACATAAGCAGGAGAGAAGCAGCTATTTATAATAATTATAGTTATGTTGAAAGAACATAAAACCACTGCTTAAGTTTGCTGATTATTCTATTAAGTATTCAGACGCAGTTGCGTTTACAAAAGGGTTTGGAATATTCCTGGATTGTGATTTTTATTTATTTTCATTAAAAAAATCCTGCATGTTTATGAAGACAAAAAGAATCTTGTTATATCACCGGCATTAATAAAATGTTTATGAACTGTGCCTAATCAGTAACTTTGAACTCCATCAGGCTTACACCATTAGTGCTGGCAGTTTTAGAAAACAAATTACTAACTGTAATCCTTACCCTCAAACACACGGCACAAGACAATAGTTCAGCTAAATAGAACTGTCACTGGAGGAGAGTTATTGTTAGCAGCTGAGCAAACTTAATTTTACAGTTTACATCAGGAGTTGACCATGAACCTGACTTCAGGCAGCAGCATATTAATAACTATTATCTCATGGGGTTATTATGGCAAGTATTTCTGTTTCTTTCCAGGGATTTTTAAAAAAAAAAGATTTTTCTCATTTTTAAAATAAGATTTTACGATGTTGTCACCAACATTAACTGATGTTTGCATTTCCTTTACCTGAAAAGCCTTTTTGTCCATTACTCAATAGATTCCAGCACTTTCATTAGCAATGGTATGCATCTCATAACCTCATTTGCAATCTACAATAACAATATTAAGATATAATTCTGCCACAGGCTTTCGTGTAATTAATTATTCTGGTCAGTGGGGCTCCGATGGCCGACAGCCAAGAAAACCATTTATATCATGAAGATTCAAACATCAGGCTATTTAGTTAAACATTTTATGCATGATGTCCACTGGCCTGACATCATTCTGAGTTACATTTACTTCATACGGTGAAAGTCATTTAGTGGGAACAATCCATAGCAAACAAACGCTCCCTTTTCCTCAATTGTTCCTTTTTAAACAAACTCTGTTAAAGTTAAATGCATTGATCTTGATTCCCTGCAATTTCCCATGGAAGTGCTCAAACTCTAAAGCCATTAGTCCACCTCTAGTGGTGCAGTGTGCATCCAATTCATTAAAGTAAACACGTCTCTGCAAGTCTATTAGTGGGTCAGTTTCTCCCTACCCGAGAACCGTAATGATGAGAATGAATGTACTTCCATGCTAGTCTGGGTGTGGGTATGAATCCATCTTCTTTAGTTCTCCTGGCGGTAAGAAGTGTGGTATCCATCTGGTATTTCTGACAGTTTCTCAAAAGGGGAGAAATGTGCCCATCTTCCTTTAATTACTTAAAGTACTGCTGAATTTAAAACCAAATCTATAAACCACAAAGAGACTATCCATCTCCATTGACTTAAAACAGGTTTGGGGACTACACTACACAACAACAACAACTTGTGTTTATATAGCGACCTTCATGCCGGACGGCATCTCGGAGCGCTTAAATTATAGGATGCAGCAGTAACAGATAGTTTGCATTAGAGGGAATAAGGGGAGGGGGATTGGGATGAACGGAAGCTCGTGTGGAAATTAACCATCAGTATGGAATAGTTGGGACAAATGGCCTGTTTCAGTGCTGTAGATTCTATGTGATTGTATTGACAGATAATATGTACAGTTCACCCTGCAGGAGAATATTTCATGTGGTTGAAACTCAGAAATGAAGAGATTTCTGACTTGAATTAGTCCCTTTGGATACCCAATATATTTTAACTGGTTTGCTGAGCTTTTTCAGCCAAAAGGGCTGAATTACACCAGTTATTTTACACTGTTCGCTCTTATAAAAACACACATAATTTACAATTGAAATATTCAAACTCTGTTCCATGGCCTGGAGGAGTACTGAAGTCTCTTTCTATCCATGATTTTAATAAGAATGAAAGAGAAGATGGAAAAGTGACAGAAGAACTGTAAAAAGACTTAAAGCCTCGAAGTGGGCCTGCATGACAGCTTTGCTCAATATATTAATATTTCAAACGTCAAGGGACGTATCAACAAATAATACATGGAATTTGTTCTATTATACAATGTGCCCATACAAATAGTACATCTTTTGCATTCTGATTAACTACTCTCCCATCACTGAATCTCGTGTAGCATGTTGGTTTTTTGCCACACAATGTAGATATGGATTTTTATGTTAATCCCACTTTGTAGCAGGTATACTTTACTAACTGCTATCTTGCAGTTAATGTCTTTTCCCTGAAGAGGAAATTAACTGACAGAGTCGAAAGTTCACTAAAAGACACACACACACACACGAATGACTGCAACGTGCAACAGCAATAGCTTTTTATAAAGATGCTTTCTGGCACATCTTTGCAATGCTAATGTGTAATTTTAGAATACTAAATGCAACATTTTTCCTATATCTTAAACCATGCAGATTAATTCCTGCAATGTCCTGCTGTGAACTGAGCTCTTGCATTTTTGCTTCCAATTTGTCTGCGATTGATCTGAGGAAATGGCTTCGCAAATAAAAGTGAACGAGAATCAAGATCTTTGAATGCCAAATTGTGTTCGAAACGAGTTTGGTGCACAGAATTTCCATTATATTATTTAAAGTAACATTCAGTATCTCAAAAGGGAGGAGAAATTGGGTACAAGTTCCATTTCATTGCAGTGAGTGTTCTCTGAATCTACTGCAACTGTTGTAGCAAGTCTTGTAGGATTTCTAGAAAAAAATAAAATATAATAATATTTAATAAATAAAATAGAATTACTATACACAACACTAGGTGGCAGGGCACCATTCCATCCCAGGAGAGAAACAGCCTTGACCAAAACACTTTACCTTACTGCCCCCTCACCCCCATCCCTCCTCACCCCCCCACCCCACGGCAATAATGCCTATACAACTGCATGTTGGGCAGTGAAAATTAACCAAGGCAACATCTAAGTACCGTGGAAATGCACAGGAAACAGTCCCAATCCATAATGAGACTCCATTTATTCACTCTCCATTGCTCCTTACAATGAGAAAATCTAAAAAAAATTCTACTGTTTTTCATATGTTATTCATCATTTGTTCTGTCACTATGCTCCAGAATTCTTCCATCAGTTTACTAATAGCCCATGCACATATCAGCATAAGGGGAAATAATGGCCTACACTTTTGCAGGAACCCAACTCAAAAAATAAATTGACTTGGAGCATTATGAGGAGTTGGCATGACAGAATTCAGAATTTCTTGGATGAAGAAGTGATGTTACATTATTTCTTACCCAGATAAGTGTTCAAGTCAATCTGTATTGAGGAGGTTGTGTTATTTGAAGTCGCAGTGATGCACAATCAGATGGACATGAGCAATATAGCAGTGAGTGTTTTCAGGTTCAATAAAGATAATAACTGAAGCTCTTTGGGGGCGTGGTTGTACATTATACTTTCCTTGGTATATTATTCTGGAGGTTTGAATCCTGACTAATGGGGATGGGTTCGATTTTCAGCCCAACACTGCGTTTCTAAGCTAGTCAATTGGGCAAGCTGGAGACCTAACCTGAATGCTCTACTCTACCTGACTGGCAGGACACACTTCCTCCTGCCCATGCCTACTGCAAGAGCAATGCTTCATTATCATGTTGCTGTGATGAAAACTTACAACTCCATCTATTTTTGTTCTGAAAAAGGGAACAAGCAACCATAGACTAAGAGGCGAGAGTGCAGAAGAAATCTTAATTAGAAAAAAAAGAAAATCACTGCAACCAATTTTACACCTTTTGGCTGAACGGTAATAAAAGTAAAGTTTCAGGTTTGAATTATTATTGAATTGAATACGTCGTTAATTCCCACTTGAACTCAGGGTTCGTTTGTAGCTAAGCTAGTATAGTACGCCAGTATGAAAGGTAATAGGCTTTACATGTTTAAAGTCTATGGAGACCCACTCAGCCTTCCAATCTGTTGAAGTCAGTAAAGTAATTAATACTGGACCTGGAAAGAAAGCAAAGGCTCCCTGTGAAACACATGTTATTTCTAGGGAGCGAACAACTGTATAGATTTCATACTTGAGCTCATTGTAAACTAAAAATGGATTAAGTATACATACCTGAATCCAAGACATGGTTTGAAAGAAAAGAACAGCAAGGACAGAAATAGATTTGTGATTTGGAAGTTCATCTGAGTCCATGGAAAATCAGCAAATGAAACTGCGTTTCGAGACCACAAAACAGATGCCACCAACTGGAGATGAATCTGCTGTCTATTCCCTACTCCACTTTACCTTAAGAATTACAGTTCCACCCAAATTTTGCTGCATCACAGACTACATTATCTCAACAGGATTGAACATTTGAAATGCTTAAAGAATACAATATCCATAGATCTAGGTTCATATCTGTAACACTGGGTTGTGTGTCCACCTGGCTCAGTTGGTCACACTCTAACCCTCAAGTCAAAAGGTTGTGAGTTCAAACTTTGAACTCATATAGTCCAGGCTGACATGCAAGTGCTTGGGTTGCACTGCATTGTCTGAGATGCTGTCTTCCGATGAGATGTTAAATCAATATCCTATCTGCTTGTTCAGGTGGATGTTAAAGATCCCATGGCATTATTTGAAAAACGAAGAGAGTTTCTCCCCCAATCCTGACCAACAATTCCCCAAATAAAATTTGCAATTCACTTCATGGCAGTTTGTAGGACACTGCGCAAATTGGCTATAATGTAGTCACGACACATGACAGTATATCTTGTGAAGTGCTTTGAGAGGTTAGGAAAGATGACAGATTAAGAATTCCTGATATGAAAATCACTTTACCACGTATAAGAATATTCTTAAAATTTGACTGGACTGAAACACAGAGACAGTTGGATTGTATGTGCAGTGATGGCTTCATAACCTGGCCACGTTTACAGAAGCTGAGCTGTGCTAAATCAAACTGCTACATTAAACATATCAAACATGTACAGAAAATGAAACAAATAATAAATACAATTTGTCTGCTATATTGTATTTCTAGGCTGTCGTGGGCAGTATTAAATAACTGCTAATGAATTTGCTCAAATGGCAACACTCGTGGATAAATGTGTATGAAAGAGACAAGTTGGCTCATCAAATATGATTGACGTTTGCTGAACAAGTGTTTTAAAAACAATTAGAGGCACCTAGTTAAAATGTGCTATATTGCACTGAATTAGACAGTCCTATGTATTTAACTTCTCAGGACAGTCTTTATTGTTAAGTCTTTAGCAAATGCAATGCCCTGGTGCAAAACTAGTTGAGTTGAAAAAGCCATAGGCGTAGAAAGTTGAAATGTTAGTTAAAGACATGTAACTAGCTCTTTTAATAATACTAATCCACACATTTGATATTGTGCCTTTCACGTCAGGAGAACGTCTCACAGCATTTCACAGGATTTACTATAAGGCATAGTGACTGTATTTTGTACAAGCTTAAGTTGATGAGGTCACTAACATTGATCACCACTTTGCCCCGAATTTCTGAAATTCCTTGCCCAATCCCTCTGTCTTATCCCCTCTCTGTGTGGCTTCAAATCACACTTAATACTCCTTTCGACCGTGCCTTCCATCAATCCCCCCTCTTTCCGGCTTGGAGTTAAGCCATGCTACTGTGAAGCACTTGGTGACGCTACCTGGGTGAAGGGTGTTATATAAATGCTAACTTGCCAATTTTCCAGCACCTCTGGTACTCAATCCATAAGCAATGAAACTGGGAGAGGTGGTAGCCTCCAGAATATTGGTTTGCATTGGAGACTGTATGGGGACCTGGATCGAGTACAGGAAATGAGGTCAATGGCCTGAAATGTGTTTGAAGTTGGTTCCAATATCAGTGTACATTTATGAGATTTATATTATCCAGTTCACCAGATAGAAATGACTGAGGTTACAGATCCCTGCTTCACGGTCAATTACTTTCTGTCAATGAATTATAAAACACCATTTTTCAACTGTTCTAGTGAATCTTGGATGCAACTTATATAAAGCTGTGAAGCAGGTGCCATCATCAATCATCACCTGAATTCCCTCTGCGGATCGGATGTTAAGATTTCAGTTCCTTGGGGAATTACTGGATTTTCCTTCTGCTCACAGCAGGTGCAGAAATAGTGAAATAAAAAAGTAAAGACAGAGAGATAGAGAATGAAGAGAGAGAGTGAACTTTTATTGCGCCTTATTTTCTAGCACCGAAATATCTCAAAGACCTTCACAGCAATTATGGTCGGGGTCCCACTTTTAGTCATGGGCTGAATGATCAGTTCATCTGGGGGATTGTTGGCTAGGATGTTAGGAGAATCTTCCTTCTCTCTTCAAATGTCGTGAGATTTTAAAGTCTAGCTGACTACAGGCAGATGGGACATTGGTTTCACTTCTCTTTTTAAAAAATACTCTATTTGCATTTTATTTGAAAAGCATCAACAACAATAACAACTTGCATCTACATAGCACCCTTCATGCCGGATGGTGCTTTCACATCACGCTGATATATAACCATGTATTTAATTTTCTAACTGTTTGAAGGCCTCCCCTTCCATATGGATAGTTGATTGAAATCAGGCTGGATCCCCCTCCCAGTCCCATTGGTGGCACTGACTAGGCCATCCAGCCTGATTAAAATCAGCTTCACCACCTCTGCATGCCTCAGTCCTAACTTTTCTTACCACCAATGCTGCCAGGTATACTGGGTTAACACAGTGATTGCGCCAGTTGCTTTAAACAAAGGCGAAAAGCATTGCACACAAAGAGACAGAAGTAACTTGTGGGTGTAGGGTTCTGATTTGAAATTGCAGTGGTTTGGAAGGTAGGCATTTTGTTAAGACCATGACATACAGCTTTACTAATGATTTTTCTTTAAGCCCTTAAGTCCTGACAGTTTCTACCTCGCCTCAGAACTTCATATGCACTGACATAATACAATTAAAGCAATACTGTGCTGAACATGCAAAGCCATTAAATTAATCATAATCTATTACCTCTTTCAATCAAGCACTTGGACTTTTGTAATCAGCAAAAATAATGTAATTTTTATTCTGGATTTATCTCACAGAGATGAGGAGGCATAGACTCTGCTCAAAGTACATTATGCCCCTATGCAATTCATGCTCATTAACCATCTGATTCAATCAGGAGTGGTGATAAAGGTAGCCTTTCGCCATGAGCAACTACACTTTGAAAATCCAAATCACAACTGCTTGTGAAAAACAGATTATTGGAAATCCAGAAATAATAATAATAGTCCTTGCATTTGACACAGCGCCTTATCACATCATTGAGATGTCTCAAAACACTTCACATTCTGTAAAGTAGATACACTACATGTTTTGAGCGCAAAATGCAGCAGCCAATTGCATATAGCAATGCCCCACAAACAGGGGTAAGTGACCAATTTTATTTATGGTATTGTTGTCCAGGACAACAGGAGAAACCCCCTTCTGGTTTTGAATAGTGCCATGGCCTGCATTCCAAACCACTGCAGTGTCAAATCAGAAACTGGAGAAAGAAGGCCATGTGAAAAAGTAGCTTGAATTAAATGGCTTCTGTAGATGTTATTCCCTGCAGACATGGAACTGTGTGGTGTATACACAGACTGAGTGATCACAGAAGTAGCACAATAGAAATCATGATACCGTTCATACAACTGTTGTGTTGTCTTCTAAATGGTTCTGTGCCATTTAAAACAAGGAGCATCAAGTAACATCTACAAAAAAAAATCAGTTTCAAATCAGCCAATTTGACCAGTTTTATCTGACTCAATGTTATATCCCGTCTGAAATGAGACAATATTTTTCCACATACCTAAATTGGGTCAGTTATTGCCTTGACACTTATAACTGGCCACACAGTAGCAGGGAACCTGCTTTTGTTGCATCTTGTAAAAGCAACACATTAAAGTTCAACCATAGCCAACATGAGCTTCATGCATAAAGGAAGGTTCATTGTAAGTGCAGATTTGTTAATGACCTCAAAGGTTAACCTGCCATCCACCATATTGTGGAAAGGAAGGGCTCTTGTCAATCCCTCTGTATCAGTGTGTGCTTGAATTACGATTATTTTCAGCTGTTTGTGCCCTGATGGAGATCACTTGTGCCTCCACTAGTCATTGTATCAGCTGCTGCTGTTTTAATCTAACTCGTAAAATGATAGTCCTGATGGGAACGTCTGAAGTACTTGTAATTATGAAAAAGCAAAAGCCAGGCAATTACATTCATCCCACACAAAAAATCATCAATGCTACGAACATTTCAGGCCAGGGGAGTGAAATGAGTAGGATCCTGTCTGTTTATATTAACCAGCTCAAATTTAAGACAGCTTGGTCTCGAGGGAATGCAACACATCTCACTAATTACTGTATTTCGATAGCCTCACATTGGTTTTCTTTGTGATTTGACATCAAAAAAGGTAGGGATTTAGTTTGCATCAACCGGATTGAGGGATTTCATCTGTTTTCATGTCTTGTGGAGGGTTTGCAATTGTTTTTAACCGGCAGAAGGTCACTGGAGGATAGGCTTCTTGTTGAGAGACAGATATCCAATTCAAGTACATAAAGTAACTTTCCTTTTCAATTTTCTTTTACCACAGCTTTCATTTTTCCAAACGAATATTCCATTGCTTTTCTTTCCTCTCCCCATCCCATTACAGGTTATTTCAAAGAAATCAATTGAATGTTACAATGCTTAGCATTATGCTTTTTTTTGTGATAAATTGGATTTAAAAAAGAATTCCTGTACACACGGGGCCTTTGCATATTTAAGTTCCAGTGATATATTTTCCATGAAAATGTATGTTTTGATCCTTCATTGTATAATTCACCACACAAAGTACTTGATCATCTGTCCCAGATCTGTTCCTGTTACTTTAACTCTCTTTCATAATCAGATATTTTGTCCAACTCATTTTTAATTACATCATTTGACACAGCATTAATTTCATTTGACAAGTTACTTGTAGAAATCTTTGTGTGTAAACCCCTATCAATTATTTTGATACTTTGTCCCCATTGAAAATCGTCATTGATCAACGATCATCTGTAAATCCCGCTCACAATATTCCAGCTAGTTCAGTTGGTTGATTTGGCACCAGAGATTCTGGGTTTAAATCCCAGATGGGGAAGATGCACCAGGATTCAACCAGCTCAGAGGAGGCACTCTTGGTAAAGCCAGGTGGAACCACAGCAATCAACAAATGTGTTGATGAATGACTGAGCTGTCTGGCTCCCCAACAAGAAGGAACTTCAATTCAAAGTCAGATTTGGCACCGGCAATGAGTGCAAATGTCACCGAGATAAATGTGTATTTTAAAAAGAGTGATTAAACAATTAACCTTGAAACACTATCTTGTAAATAGCACGTCTTAAAAAAGGCCAGGAGATACTGACATTATATATTACTGGTGAATGGGATCAGAGGTAATGCCAAGCATAATGAACTATTGGGTACACGGACACACGACTGATTAAACAATCTCGAAACTGGGCACAAGTCAGTACGCAAACAGCCCCTATGAACACAACAAACAAAACAAAAATAAAAATACATCTGCTTCTCCTGTCACATTCAGAATAATGGAAGCAACATTTTGGCACGAGGAATAAAATGGCAACAGACATTGGCATTTTCAATTTTTTTTAAAAGGTGCGGCAGAATTATAGTGTATCAAACTGATCCAAATTGGGTTGGTTTGGGGGAAGATTTTTCTTGATTGAATCAGAACTGAACCAGTCTAGATGACCTCTATTTTGTCCCCGTGCTCATGACTGTCCTTTGGGATATGACGACATGACTGGCAAAGCACTGGTGTAAAAATGAGCATTGTCATTCTGCTGGGAAGGGTAGGACGAGAGTGATGGTAATAACAGTTTACCCTGGTAGGAGCCATTAGCAATACAAATGTTGCCTGTCTGCCGTATCCAAGGTGACGGCAGCGAGAGAGCCTGCCAACACATTCTCAAGAGCGGAGATTTCAAGAGCTTAATCAGCCTGATCCTCAAATAGAATTTTGTGTCAACTCTTCAAATGCAGGACTATTGAAAGATTGCAACAGGCCATCAGTTTATCGCTCTTTTAGGACCATAACTTTATTTTATTTGTTTAAAATCGTTTTCTATTATTTCTTAACAGGATTTCCTGATGGCAACACACCTTTCAAAAGCAAGCGAAAAAGAAAATGATTTTTTTTATCAGTCTCCTGAATTAAACTCTTCCCCATCAGAAGAAGAGAAATGGGCAATTCAGAATCATGTCCAGTACCTCAAACAGTGGAAACATTGGATTTGGCATCAGTAGGACTGAATTACTGAGAAAAATCTTCTTGCAAATTATAAAATCAATTTTGACTAGATCTACACCCAACATTTTGTGATCATGCACATTTCTTCAAGACCTATTGTTTGAAGTAAAGGGATTAAGCTTTGTTTTGTGGGTATGGTAAGGCACGATATCAAATGCAATGATTATTATTATTAAGCTTCTCAGAGATTGGATCAAAGGTTCGGCTTGTGAGGTATCAGATTCCATTCTTGCACTATGTGCCTAATCATTTGGAAACGTGGAAGGCGTCATAGATTTTTGTCTGTGTTTTTATACGAATATTGACCTTACAGATGGCTGGAGATTTATTATGTGTATGTCGGCCTCCCATTCAGGTTGTCAGATTCTTTAACTCTTACACTCAAAGAAGGTGAATCACCTTTTCTGAGTGTAAGCGTGCCACACATAGAGTGAAGATGCTGCCTTTTGTTTTTATTATGGGATCCACAAGAGTCTCTTGAGGGTTCTGCATAGTAATAAAAGGATTAGACAAACAACTCAATTACCTGCTATTTGGAGGCAAGAATATTTATTCCTAATTTATCTGAATACAAAGTCACGTCCTTTTTATACTTTGGATTTTATTTTCTGCCTGAGTGTTTCATTTTATCCCAATAAGTGTTCCACTAGACGTAACAGAAAACGTGAACAACGTACAATGTTAACAAAGGCAACAAAGGCTGAAATCTGATTCTCTCAATCTGTATTCATGAAGGTACTTGAGAACAGGATGCTATGATTTTATTTCAACGTAAATTGCTAGTTTATGGATAATCCAGACCATTTTGTTTATGGTCACTGGTAAAGTGAAATCCAGAAAGAAATTGCGTTGCAGTGGTTGGCATGAAACACGCATGTTTATTGACAGAATATAATATTTATGAATCGCTTTACAAATCCTGGTTGTAAATTGTCCATTTCGATCTCTTTGTTTAAAGAATCAAATCAACCTGGTGTTAGCCAGACTCAATCGTTCAGTTGATAGCATTTTTGCTGCTGAGTCAAAGTCCCACTTCAGGACATTCAACTCAAATAGGTTGGACTGACATAAAAGATGTGATACCGAGTTCCCATCTGCCTGTTCACACGGCACTATTCAAAAAGAGAAGGGAGTTTCTCTAAGTGTCCTGAGCAATAATCCACCCCCTCGCGAAAAAAATTGGGTAAAGGGGAAAACCATTTATTTCATGTTTTTTGTGGGACATTACTGTGCACAAATTGGCTGCTGCATTTGGCCCCACAACACACAGTCACTACACTGTACAGCAAATCGCTTTGAGACATCCTCCCGACATGAAATGCTATATCAATTGCAAGGATTATTAAGTTTACAAATCGTCTTCTGTGACATCGCTAATAACATGACTGATAGTTATCTCCAATCTCATCAGCTCTCAGTTGCGATATTTGAACAATTTAAAACCGCAGACTGGATTAGAGCAAAAAGTGGTTCCAATCAGACAATAGCCGGTTTGTTTCTACTCTCAAAACAAATAATTTTCCATCAAAGTAAATGATCAGCTAGCCAAGAGAATACTGAAGGATGAATTAAAGAGACTACTAAAAGATTAGCAACCTTTAAACATCTTAACAACTGAACAGGGAAGAGCTTTCTGACAAACTTCACTGTTAATTATTAAGTTGTGCAATCAAGCCTCAAAGTCAGTTAAGTAAATGCCCTTTGTGACGTTCTACGGAATTAAGTTTCTTATTCTTTCATGAATTATTTGGCACAATTTACTAAAATAATGGAATTTACAGCCACAATGAGGTTTCCTGTTTAGAACAATCCTTCAGTTTATAGAATTGTGTTCAGGGAATGATCCAAATGAACAATAAATGCATGTTAGCTCATTTGTTTTTCGTATAAAAAAGAGGCATATCTAAAGATTTTGAGGGAATACAACTAGTGCAGATGAGAAATGAAGCAAGTTATTATCTTTACACATAAACAAATGTCCTGTATATTGTCACGATAATGCTTCTAAGGAAACATTTTGCCCCAGGAAACCATTAACTATGTTGCTCACATTAATATCTACTGTGCAGCAGTCTCCAGACATTCCATAGCACAGAAAGGGCAACGAGTAACTGACAGCATCAGTCACGCACATTTGCAGTCAATATTTTACAAATGTGTCCGCATTCTACGAGATATACTGTATAGTTTTAATATTAGAACCCCCAAAAACACTCAGTTATGTACAGCACAATCTGTTCATGAAATTAATATTAATATAGTCTAATTAATTCAAAACTATGTAAGTGGTGACATTACTTTGGCAAGGCCTGAGCAGGTGGGAGAAGGGGGGCATTTATTACACCAGCTGTTTGTTTTGGCAAAAATAGATTGAGGAAGCATTTCTACATTGTTATACAGTCACCAAAAAGAATCAGAATTTAAAACTTACAACGTTGTAAATTTACCCTTATACTGCATCACCCTCTAATGGATATGGTTAATGATCTAACAGGTTCCATGCTGGAATAGGGACTTCAAGCTACTTGCTCCGTACTGGTTTTAGCTGGTTAAACCCCAACAGTACCCCAAGGCACACTATGGGCTCCCCAAGCCTCGTCTCGTGCCAACCTACACCTAGATTCTTCAGTGTTAGGTAAGCCAGCCGTGTCCCTCTGAGAAGAGAGTGTGCACTCCGTACCAGACAGATGAAAATTTGACATGTGGAGCTCTTAATAGTTTGGTTTGGAGACTAAAGTAATGTGACGGTTTTCCGTGTGAGTCACCCAGCTGACCACAAAAAAATGACTTCAAGTTAATTAAACAAATTACTGCCTCACACTCTAATCATTTCTGTCTCCTAGCCCAGCATAGGACCTACTGGATCATTAACTACAGTATATTACATAAACGCACTGTTGTTTAATTCTTTACAGCTTGTGCATTTTAAGACTGAGAACAGCATGCACCTGTCAGTTAAAGCCTCGCTTTATTTCTCATCATTTTTCATGCCATCAGCAAAGATGCGATGGTTATTTGAATTCATGAGTATCAGCCAGCTTGCATGTCCATTATGTCTGGAAGCCTATAACATTTCATTGTTCCTCCTGGTGTTACGTGCATACCTTAGAACTCAGGCCAATACATCACATATGTTCTTAAAACCAGTGGCCAAAAAAAAAACTAACATGAATATGGAACAACAGCTAAAGCTAGACATTGCATGAAATTTGAAGCATAAATGGTGCTACTTCATAAGGCAAGCTAGGGTATCCCCACGGAACATGAAGCAAAATAAATCTTAATATCGTTGTTTGTTCAAATTGCAGGATACATCTGCTTCTGTTAAAGCCATTGATGCGATTGGGGTTCCTGACCACCGATCTCCGTCAGCAATAAAACAAAAGCAGAAAACCATGAACAATGGCAAGCAATATTATGTTTGCATGCGAAAAACACATTCTGCATCTGTCTGCCAAGGTATCATATCTCAGTGACGAGATGTCATTATTTCAACTCCACGATATCTTACTGACTTGGAACCCTCCGCAGTCATCTGGTCTCTAAATGTATTCCTTGTAAAACAAGAAAGCTTGACTCAAACTGCATTTGACAAGATACACTATTCAAACCTCNAAAAAAAGTGAGAAAAATATATATCAATTCCTCAGCCAACAATTTATTGTACAGACATTTCACAGATTTTTCTCCTGTGTTGGCAAGGGATTTGGGGGATTTTTTAGTGTATTTTTTAACCTCAGTGTTGACGACGAATGGCGGGTGAGGTGATTTGCTCATATAATAACAACTATAATCTTTACATCTGATATAGCGCCTTTTATTTCGGGGGGGTCATCTCAAAGCGCTTCATAGGACATACTATAAAATGGAGTGACTATCTTTGGTGGGTAAACTCATTCCCAGATGCAATGCATAGAGTATTAGTATGTAGTATTACAGTAATGAGCTAATACTGAATAGAACTGACTAATAATCCTCTATATATCATCGGCCATCTCCTGTCACCTGGTGGTCAACAAACAAATTTCCGAGGACATTGAAAGAAGGAAAGAAAACTGTTAGATCGGCATTAAGAGGTGAAATTATTCTTGTACGTATTTGGAGCTTGCTGCACATCTCTATGATCCTGGCTCTACTGAGGCCGACACATTGAAGGTGTGAATCAACAAGCAGTTGGCAGCATAGCATGCGTTTACATATGACGTTCTGCTGAGCTCTGCTACATGCACTGTCATCCCCTGATGGTACCCAAATATCCAGACTTCATCAATGCTGTGAATTAGAAGCCTTGAAAGCCTCAAACCCCTTTTACTCTCCGAACAAGAACAAGCGGCTGCCAATATGATTTGAAAAACTGTGTTCTGGAAATGTAAAACACAAGAAACTTTTTTTTAGGGGCTCTAGTTCTGTAAATTGCTCTGATCATCAGGTGAGGAAAGTTGAATTCACTCCACTCTGGGAAAACAGTGAAAGTGGAAGCTTGAGAATGAAGCTATAGAGCTCAGAAGTGAACCGTGATGAATAACACACACTCGTGTCAAGAACCTTTACCATGAGCTTGAAATGAAGTGTTCAGAGAGTTTAAAGAGCTAAGAAGATAGTCAAAAGCAAAGGCAGCCTTTATCTAAGAAATCTGAAGTGCACAAACACCAAAATAACTGAAAATGAGCCTATAAGCCGGCAAACACTGCATCATTCTCGACGTTCCTGAAAGATTCCTGCAAAGGCTGGTGCAACTCTTGCCTCTTGATCATATTGATTCTCTCCCCACCTCTTCATGACACTTAACGTGGCTGATGTAATGGAAAGATATCTCAACCTCATTTTTGGCAGCTCTGAAAATATTGCCCCAATCCTTGTTATTGGTTTTAAGGAATGTAATATTTAGAGACAGTCATTTTAATAAAAGCTTCTCGCTGGAGTAACCTGAAGAAATGCTTCGCACATTGAGTTGATCTCTGAGTTCATCTGAGTTACGATCAATGCTGGAGCAATTGTAGAGAGTCTAAATGGCCGTCTGGCTGCTTTGTGGAACCCTGAGCGGTAACTGTGTATCATGAAAGTCAAGCGTCTACCTGAATGTGATGGGGACAAAGAAAATTAATGTTTCTTTCCTCTAAAAGCTCTTTAGATGAGGATCCCAGTCTAGACGATTCCATTTGCCAAAAAGTCTACTTTTTAAGAATAAAGAGAAATCAGCTGGCTGGTGAGGGAGCAAGATATGGTTTTGTTTTCTTCCATTTATTTATTTTCCTTTTTCATTATTACACGAGCACCTTGTGGGAGTTTATTCTGCCTTTAGTTCCTTGCCTGCGCAAACAGGCATTTTTTTCATGTTAGAATATAGTTCAATTTGAACCGACATATTTTGTTGTGGGAATTTGAGAAATCAAACAAAAATGCCCCGTCAGGATCCTCTGATGGCTGAGGTGGGGGGGGAATGATTGTGGTTTTAGCAACACAAACTAAAACAGTCTCTTATACAATCCCTGGTCTGTGGTGAGTTGGCTGATTGCTGTTGGCAATGCTAAAATTGGCATTACTGTTCCTGAGCCAAGGAAGGGAAAATTTAATAATAATAATAATAATAATAATCCTTGCATTTGATATAGCGCTTTTCACGTCGGGAGGACGTCCCAAAGCGCTTCACAGAACACACTGTAAAGTGAATTGACTGTATATTTGTGGGCGAACGCGGCAGCCAATTGCGCACAGCAATGTCCCACAAACAGTCGTAGATTGAAAATGACCAATTTTTATTATTGTTTTTGGTTTTTGGAGGGATTATTATTAGGCTCAGTGTGGAGTAAGGAAACTTGCCCAAGGTTTCGCCCTCTGCCTGGAATTGAACTCAGGTCTCTCACTTGCAAAGCGAGTGCTCTAACCACTGAGCTACAGGACTCCACATTTATCTAGGCTTCATCCTTCTGATGCTCCTCTATCCAGTAATGAACAATCAACTCCAAATGTGAATTGGGATATCAGCTGAGGACAGCGTTGGGTTTGGTTATGATGTGTTCCTGCCCCCGTTTCACCTCCCCCACTCCCTTCTTGGTGAAATAGCTTGTTGTCACTCACTGAGCAGGATCATAGATGAGGAAAGGTCACTTGGGTGAGGCACTAGAAAACTGCTGATGCCCTGAGAAATGTGACCCGGCATAAATTGGCACTTTAAAAAGGAAAGGATAAGGGAGAAAACAAAAGCGCTAGCAAACAAGCAAATTTCCCCTATTGGCCAATATGTCCATCAAGAAAGATCTAGGGGGAAGCGGGATAAATCTAATCGTCAAATGTGGGATAAAATGCAATTTGTGCTGCTTGGATTTCAGTAAATATAAGTCACCAATTATGTGATGGTAATGCAATGTTGTCAGTTGTGCAAAAGGCCGGATGCGATGTAAGGCAAGGATTTGTGGCACACATCGCCCTTATTGACTTTTAACATCCAAATAAGCTCAGAAATATTTCATCTCTATGTTCGACTGCATTATAATAAATGCGATTTTCTTAAAACATTAAGCAGGTGGAGGTACTATGCATTATAAACAATAGAAGGGTGGAGGGAGTGAATCCATCCATTCCCCCTCTAACAGAATATTGGTTTTATTTTTTATACAGAGGAATACATATTGCCGACGTAAATGGTTTTGCCGTGCGCACAATTATTAAACCAATAAATACATTACTTCATCGCTTTTATTTTGGCATTCCCAGGGCCTACGCATTCAATGCAGAATCCTACATTAGTAATAAGTAACCACTAAATTCTCTCATAGTCGGGTATGATTTGGGATGATTAACTCTGGCTAGTTCTATCGCTCAATCGCCAGCAAGCTCTAAGGCTGTATATCTCCTCTGTCCACAACTAAATCCATTCATTTCTGAAAAGTATTTAACAGTGGAAAATTGTACTTTGTCCAGTTTAACTGGCTTCCTGTGTAACTAAAGCACTTTTTTCAGCTATCCGTGTAGTAACCACAATTCACCACATTTGTGCTGGGGAGACATCAGCACAGCTTCAGCTTTTAATAAATGACATTAAAAGCCGCTTGTAGCCACTCAAAACCCAATTCCCTTCCCTTTCATAAATCGTGCAGTAATTTTCCCAGATGGTGAAATTCTTCCCCACTCGTCTCTGAGTACATTACTCAGTAACCTTAAACAATATTTTTTCAGCACTGGGAGGCCTGTGAACTGCTTTCTTCGAACGCTTCGGTAGTGGTTTAATAGGTATGTCTTCCACCACAGGAGGACAGGACAAAGGCTGAATGAGTTGAACCTGAGGGCAAACAAACAGCAGTTAAAATAGATGTGGGAATGGCACAATCTCTTCTAAACGGGTTTGTTTGTGGAACCCACTGCATTAATCCAAATTCAAAACTGCAATGCAAGCCTGAGGAAACTTACTAATGCATGAGAGACAATCCCCACATCTCCACGACTAGCTTATATCAATCTCACCTGAAACAGCATTGCTTGCCTTTTGACCTCCGAATGCCAAAATTAATGGTGGGGAGATTATAAGGCTGCTTTCATGTTGACCATTTGCACTTGCCTATTGTGGGTTTATTTGCAGCAGCTTCCTTAGAACTGAAAGCACAAGCCTCCAATGGCTTAGTGGGTAAAAACACCACGATAGAGCACTAAGCCCTAAAGACCTACATTAGCAAGTTTGATTGCTGGTCTGTACAGAGTTAACTGATATCAGGTATTGCTGCAGTTGGGCATCAACTATAGGTATGAGTGTCTGAGAATTTCTTCTCCTGAGCAGTGTCTAGGCATTCTTAATGGTAAATTCACATTAAGGGGAGGATGAGGTTTGGCTGTTGTGTGCGAATAATAATCCATGCATTTGATATAATGTTTTATTGCATCATCAAAACGTCTCAAAGTATTTCACAGGATTTACTGTAGAGTGCAGTAACTGTGTAATATATAGGCAATTTGCATATGACAATGTCCCAAAAAACAGTCATGAAGTGAATAATCCATTTTATCTGGGGATTGTTGGTCAGGACACCGGGAAGAACTCCCTTCTCTTTTGGAATAGTAACATGGGTTCTTTGACGTCCACCTGAACAGGCAGGTCAGACCTCACTTTAACAACTCTTCCAAATGCCAACACCTCTGACAATGTAGCATGTCCTCAGCAGTGCAATGCATGGATTATTATTCGCACACAACAGCCAAACCTCATCCTTGAACCCCACAACCTTGTGACTCACAGGTGAGAGAGCTAAGCCAGACTGTCAGCTACAGTCTATTTATGCCAAAGATTTTATATTCATACCAAAAAATTAAATCCACGTATAAAACTAAATTAAATATTATATTAGCAACAATAAAGAAGCCATGAGGATATTGCTTTGGCTATGGAAGCGTACCTTAAATAGCACAAAGATAATTTGTAAGATTTAGACATTGGAGTAGAAGTATTACTCTATTAATATTAGGAGGCTATATTTAAAACCAAAAGATTGAATCTTGTACATTCTCTGTATTATTGTGAAGTAGGAAGGTCCAGTTATGTTATCAGGCATCTTTTGTTTTCCATTGATAACATTATTTAATGCCCACAATGTCAGCCCATAGTCTGTCTGCATCTGGTACTGCAGCTGGCTATGGGAAGTGGAGCCCCAGAGAGGCTTAATTTAGTTATAGATTGCTAACACTTACTTAATTATAGTCCTGTTCCAAGGGAGTCGTAGTCCATTGGCTTTATCGATGCTTACCTATATTTAAGTTCCATTTTGGGGAAGAAGACAGCTGTTTTCAGCCATACATAGAACACCCAACATTTCCATGCTAATTATTTTACACAAATGTTTTTACGCTTACCTTTATTTCAATTGTTAATTAGTTCACTTATCGAAACACCCTTGCTTTTTAAAGTGATGTCTAGTTTAAGATTGTAAGTGCGATTAAATAGTTCAACATTGTATTTTTTTCCAAATATGAATCTTGAATTCACTTTGATTCTGACAAAGCAACAACCAATGTGGATGCAAGCAAGAATCATAAACTACTGGAGCTGCAGAAGTTATTGGTAAATTAATGATATAGATTTGGCCAAGATCCTAAAATGTTGTTCAATGAAGTAATATTTGTATAATGTGGACTTCATATTTCATGGTTGTTTTATTTTGAATGAAGAACTAAATGAATAAATTCCATGCAAAGAATAAACATGATTATCTATATGTGCTTCTGTCTGTATTATTTTTTTTCTATTAGAAATAATAGGATTTCGAACATTATGTTAAAGGTATCTTGCCTGAGTTCACATGCAGTGTTGCTCTGCCCTTGCATTTCTATTATTTAGTAAAGGAGCATTTTAATGCAGTGTCACAATGCAAAGCTTGCCACAACAAATTGCCCAACTGGTCACTATATTGTTGTTATTTTTCCAACAACTTGCACTTCTGCGTTGTTTTTTTTTGTTAAGGTACCTCCTTTCTTGTCTCTATGCGTCATTGATTTACTGTGACTGAAAAGCCAGAATTGGATTCAGATTGCTCCCAAACCGTGGTAAATCCTCCTATTGACTGATAGGAAGTGCAAGTACGTGTGTAAGCATCTAACCTCTGTTCAGTGGGATTCCAAAGCAATGGAACTCAGTGCAATGGGACGGTGAACCAGCACCTCACCACTCCATGGAGACATTTTATACCACAGGAATACAAAAAGACCTTTAAAAAGATTACAAACGTCACAGAAATACTTTACAAAAATGGAATCTAAAGTCTTGCCCAGTCAGTTTGGAGCCTTGATGAATTGTCAATGCATTCCCACAGCAAACTTCCATTATTTAGGGAGGTAACGCCCTCTATTGTTTTCTTTACTGTGGTCTTAGCAGCAACTAACACATGAGATTGTGTGGCAACATACACCACAGACAACAAACAGAATTACAAGATGAGAATGAACTCTAAACTCTTTGAGAACTGAGTTTTAACTCAGAAATTCTTTATTGGACAACATACATTAATTTGTCAACGTGCCAGAAGCAACTTTCTTTGAATTGTGAAAAAATGTTTTGGCTAAAAATACAGAAATAATTCTTGATCAGCTGTTTGCTAGTATCAGAATTTGCTTAGTAAATATTTACATTTCATTTTGCATTGAATATTCCTATCCATTTGTCAGACTTGACTTAAACTACTGTTTTGGTACTTAGAAATGTACATAACTTGTGGAGTCCTGTAGCTCAGTGGTTAGAGCACTCGCTTTGCAAGCGAGAGACCTGAGTTCAATTCCAGGCAGGGCGAAACCTTGGGCAAGTTTCCTTACTCCACACGCCTAATAATAATCCCTCCAAAAAAACAAAACAATAATAAATTGGTCATTTTCAATCCATGACTGTTTGTGGGACATTGCTGTGCACAATTGGCTGCCACGTTCGCCCACAAATATACAATCAATTCACTTTACAGTGTGTTCTGTGAAGCGCTTTGGGACGTCCTCCCAACGTGAAAAGCGCTATATCAAATGCAAGGATTATTATTATTATTATAACTGATCTGGGTTCGGTCACCTTGAAGGTCTCGCTAAAACCATTGCATCGAATGGCATTGCTTGCTCCTCAGCCTTGATCGAGACTAAACTCTGAGATCATGTTCTTAGTATCTGCACAGTAACGTACAACTGCATAGCTGCTGGGAGATTTATCTGGATAGGTGCCATCCATGCAGAACAATTAAAAAGGACATGGTTGATAGGCAATAAGACTGAGTTAATTCTGCACTCCGAGGATCACTCAAGAAGACACAGATCTTACAAATGAGTCTCTGATGTCCTTCAGCCGAACTGTTCAATGCTTTGTTCTCTCTGTTCATGATGGTTGTTAAGTGAAGCAAATACTATACCAGGTAAACATTGGGCTCTCCATATTTTTGGCTGCTGCACAACCCTATTCATTATATGCTAATAATTCGGGCTAGCTTACTAGATCTGCATTCATCTAAACTATGAGATGTCTCCTCTGATAACGTATTTTTTTCAGAAGCTTTTGACACAACACATTTCCAGTGATATAGTGATTGCATTAAAGGATGCTTGTCAGATTGTCATTTGAATCAATATTTATCCAACAGACTGACCCAAGTAAAGCACGCTCAAGAAACAATACCATCAGTACATTAGGATGTTGGAACTGCCCGTTGAATAAATATTTGTGTCCTATCTTTTTATATTTATAGCATGGGCGTAAACGGAACTAAGTTCAATAATAAGTGATCTCACTTAGATCAGGCAGGTACATTGAAATATCAGTGAAGCGGACTTTCCATGAATTAACTAGCCATTATCAATAGGTGTAACATCTCACACCAGAAAAAACAAATCGATTCCACCTCAATTGCTGGCTGTAGGGTTTCTTTGTGAAGTGCGTATGGGTATCACAAAATAGTGCTCCAGGGACATAACTGCTCTTATTTTGGTACGAAATTAACAATCCTGCAAGGCCATAAAATGCCTGGGTAGCAAAGCCGAATAATGGCACATTAGGGTAGTAGCTAGTGATTTTTGGAACTGAAGCACACTATTGGGGGCAGAAACAGAGGGAGCTTTAAGCTGCTTTGAACTTCTGCTGTTTCGTTGAGCAGGCACCAGGGTGCTTAATACACTGCCCATTTCGCACTGCTGATATTCATCAACTTCATGAGCAAAACATTCACCAAAATAGTAAAAAAAAATGATTCTGTCATCATTGTCGTGGCTGTGAATATTGGAACCATTTTAATCGGTTGGTTCAGGTCACCAGTAGCAATCTGGTTGCTAAGAGAATCCTGTTGTTCTGTGCATGATTTCCGGCAATGTATGATGAAAGGGAAACAGCTGATGAAATTTAAACCATCAGCAAGTTCTGTAATGCCCAGATAAGGAATGGAAATAGATCTGTACAATTCCTCTATGATGGATGTTATCTTATGGGTTGAACAGCGCAATCCATGGTTTAAAATGCATCTGGCCCCTCGTGAACAATAAACCATGACTTCTAAATATAGTTTTAAAATACAACGGGAAAAATTATGCTTTTTCTGATACTGTAGCAATAAATTCCGTGGCAAATAATTTTGTCCTAAAACATTATTAACCCTTTCTGGCCATTGCTTCCCCACAGTGCCCTGATTAGCAAGACTGCTTGAATCTATATTCTATTTCCAATCTTTCTTTCTCACATGATTAAATTCCTCTGTTCAAATCTGATCGGTCGCAATCTCTGTTAGTGAACCAAACTGAAATGGATCAGAATTAACAGCTAAAGTTGATGTTCGTGCAAATAAGGCGCATTCAAAATAAATTCTGGGACGGATTAATAAATCTGTATTAATTCAGAAACTGAAGAACTTCAAAGCTTTCCCCTGCTGGACGTATTATTCAAGCTGCTTTCTCATTATAATTGTTTATTGTTTGTAAGTCTTTCTCACTGGATATTATTGGAGAGCAAATCAAGAACAAGCGAACTGAACTATAAGAAAGGGCTGGTTTGTATTCAATGTTGTCACTGTGCATTGTGTAGATAGACCACTGCTTGTAATGTTCACGAGAATATATGATTAATGTAACTTTTTTTATTGTGTACCAATAAAAATTACACAAGAGAACCCAGTTGCTGCAAATAAGTACACATGTGTATTGTAATTCACACACTCGTGTGTGATGGCACCAATTAAACCGCATAAGCATACCTCAAATGTTCTTCCTGTGACACAACAGCCATGCAAACTGTACATCAATTTTATTATGGCAGCAATACTCACATCAGACAGCTCCACATTTGCAACATTCATTTTCTTTTAATGTGCACAAGGCTACCAGTGCCATACAGAAGGCGCTGCTTAATCCATAGGCTAACTTTTGGTTTGTGATGTTCATCCATTCTGTCCGTCGTATGTTAGAATGTTAGATTATTTAATTAAACATTCTGTTCTTCAGCGACCACACAGATTATTCCATTAAGTGCACCCCTCACTCATCCCACTTGCATCCAACTAATTCACCATTCCTGCATCATTCATTTCACAAAAGCAACTCAAAGTCAGCAAAATGTTATTAGGAATAAGAGCAGGAATGGTAGGAAAGACAGCAGGAATATTTCATAATAGAATTTCTACACCTCAGTTTATAAGTCTTCAATTACAATGTTTTTATACAAATATGGCAGCCTGGTTACACAGTCTAATTACTGAGAAGTACTACATTTCAAAACTATAATTCAGTTTTACTAAATAGAGGTGGCAGAGTTGATACAGTAGTAGTGCATTGCATTAGTAGGTAATAAAATCCAAGATTAAATCCCAACGGTGACCTAAACATATTCTGTCCTGAAGTTATTAAAAATAGTTTGAAGAAAAATCAGATTTATCATAGCAGATGTCTAGACCATAGATGCATTACTGAAGGACTTTGCATTTCTTTACATGTGTAATGTGACCTTGGTCTATGCAATTGGTATCACGTCATAATTTTTTATTATCACATAAACTATTTTGATATAAGACATATCCTGGATGGTCTATTGAACAGAGTGGAAGTCTTTTTTGATTACTAAAACAATCATTAAATTTCTAGTGCAATAAAATTTTTACAACAATCTGACTTAGAAAAGCTGCTTTATCAACCGTGTGATCAAATCCTTCTAAGCGCCATCAAATCAAGGATAGGGTTCTAGGACATAAATACTGGGCAAATATATCCTATATACAACTTGTAACAACTGCTGAGGTCTGGAGCCAAAGGCACAAAGCAGAGTGGAACAATGTACAGTATGTGAGCTGCTGTTAAAATGATACGCTGGACCAGATTAATGGAGCTTAGACAGAACAACTGTCAGTAAAAGGTTAATGTCATATTTTTGTGAGCAGAATACACAAATCACTTTTATTATCCGAAGCTCTATTTCACAAAGCATTTGCAAATGCATTAAAATGGAGGTTTCAGCCATTTTCCAATGATTGTCATTTCTGGATTATTTTCCCCCAAATGTGGCTGCTTCACAAGCTACAACGTCTTGGAACCCGGTGTGCTGGTGCACTCAGTATTCAAATGGAGCCATTCACCCTAAACGGAATATTCCTGTCCTGTTCATTCAAATCTGCTGTTCTACAAATTGCTACTCGCTGCAGGAATTCCACATTCTTGCTATAAATGACAGACTGTAAAATTATCACTATTCACAGCATTGCTGCTGAAACCAGGTCTTATAGCACAACTGTACTTCTCCTAAAGACAATAAGGAAGAAAATATTGCAATCTCTTGGGATGTTTTGTTTCAGGGTAATTTTCCAATAGCCAAAGCTCCAGATGTTAGCCTCCAAAGCACCTGGAACTGGATTACTTTCCTAACAGATTTTTACAAAATGTTGAGCATATTAATCTGCAACAATAAACACGAAAAGCCAGAGTACATTAAAGCCTAGTTCCAATTTTAGGAGTCAGGTGGCATTCATTGATGATTTGTGAGATAATTTGAACCATTTTATGTAGTTCTTTCTTGTATTAAATCCCATTCAGGTGTAAGTTTGGCCACACCCTGTGAAGAGTTTAAGGTGTCTTGATGTGACAAGTTACTGAAAAAAATAATCCGCTTTATTCTGCATGTAAAAAGTTAGCAGGAACGAGCTTTATTCAAGTAATGCGCTTACAAATCAATTTATTTGAATATTTTAAATAGGCACATCACACTTAGCAACAGAAATTATAATGCTATTTTAAAGATGAATTCCACCAATGAATGTGATATGCCTGAAGACGCTATAAAGAGAAGCCTAGTAGCTCAGGCAGTTGAGCATCAGATTTCCAAAGAGAAGGTTGCATGTTTGAGACCCAGAGCTGCCTGTCACTCACACTTGCTTGTCTCTAAGCAGTGCATTTTTGTCCTGTTGTGGTCAGGCTGACATGTAGCAGGCTATATAAAAGTCAAACATTTGATCTCTGCTTCTCCGACATGCAACGGTTGACCACCACCTCTGACCGATCAGGTAATGACACTGGAAGCAGCTGTGAACAAGCCGATGGTCTGAACAGTCTCACAGTTGTTCTGAGGCAGAATGTGTGTACGGTCCATTCAGTACATTTATCAAAACTTATTGAATGACTTAAAAATGAAAAGGACATTTCCAAGTTTCTTTCACCACTCTTTATCTGTCTTCAAATCCCACCATAAAACCTACCTCTTCAACCTTGTCTATGGTCACTTCCCCCTTTCTCTTACTCAGCGTTAAACTTCACCACTGTGAAGGGCTACATGATGCTATCCTACGTGAAGGACACTATATAAATGCATATTGTTGTTCGACAACAGACAATCAAGTGACCGACTAATCTACTTTGCTTAAACCTGAAGAAATCTTTTAAGTTTATGTACAATCGATTCTTATGTGCTGGGTAAGCCTTACTACCAAGGAATCCATCCTTGCCCTAAACAGAATGCTACAGATAAGCAGCGATGTATTTAAGAGGTAACTTGATGCACACATGAGAAAGAAGTGAATGGAGGGGAATAGGAGAGGGGATTAGAGTGGGTGGAGGCTCACGTATTTTATACAAACACCGACAGGGAGAAGTTGGGTCAAATGGCCTGTTCCTATATTGTAACGTTCTGTGCAATTCAACGTAAGTAACCTTGCTGAATTCAGCAGTCCATTTGACTTCATGAAAATCGATAGACAATAAAATTCTATTCCAGTGCTTGTGATGTTATCCTTGCTTGCGATGGGCGTTTGCAGGAATGCTGCCATTGGAAATGTAACGCCGCACACGTTTAAAGTGCAGAGAACATCCCCCTGAACATTTCTGCTCATTGAGGTGATAGATAATTCTGAGGAACAATATATTTTTTTCTTTCAAGAGAAGTGACAGCATCAAAGACCCCCTGGTTAATTATAAGTCCTCTAATATGCACCTTAACCAATCACCCAAATTCCTCAAATCCAGTCTCAGAAACAGCACCCACTCCATGATCCCCTTTCCTTCCCCTCCCCCCACCACCACCCACCCCAACAGTTCACTACCAGGGTGGTAGTTTCATTTCCCATCTCATCTATCAGTAGATACAAGTGAGCTGGAGGAGGTACAGTTGGGCTTGATTGATCTGCCCTCTCAGTGTGCAACTCAACTCAACACTAACTGCCTATTCATAAACGTGAAAATATTCAGGTTGTCAAAGCGCATCTATCTTTCCTGCAATTTGCGATCTAGTTTTAGTCTCTTATTTGACAGCAGGCCTCGTCGCAGATAAAATGATGCAACTGTTTTTTGCTCGTGGATTTATAACAGTGGAATAATTTTCAATTATTTTAAAATAATGATCTGACCAGTCAGAAAAAGAGAAGGGATATATTTATCAGTCTCACAATTCATATCTAGTTTTGTTAAACTCACTCACCGTATTCTTTTCATGATGCTGTTTTCATGTTTCGGTCCTTTTTTCTATTTAAAAAATCATGAAAACGTAAATTAATAATGAACCCTTGCATTACTCTTTTGTCTGAATCTTTTTAGGTTCCAGAAAGAATTCAATTGAATGAAACAATTTATACTTGCAGTGCCCAATAGTTCAACTATTCCTGCCCTGTGATTTCTTCTATTTTGTGCAGGTTCGCTATCCAATCTGACTCAATCCATCATGGTGATATTCTGGCCTAAACCAGCCTGTGGCCTACAAGTCGTTTAAATTCCTGGCCTAATCCCAGTTCTCTCTATATATAGGTATATAAATATATATAGATTTATTGATGTATATAAACACACACCCAAGCGATCTGGGACGCTACACAGAGTGAATATAAACGCAAGTTGTTTTTATAAATATATATCTATAGCGTTCACTTTAACCTAATAAACTGAATCAGTTTCGGAAGTAATGAAGCTGTTGAAATCCTGACTGTGGGAGGAGGGAGAGAGGCAATCTTAAACATCACCTTGTCCTAGGCACAACTAGAAATGTGAATTTCAGTAAGTAAATAATTGTTATTCTGAAATATGAAAATTCATCAGTAAAGATATCTCATGAAATTTTAAGTGCTGGCTCCCCCCACCCCCAGTTCACAGAACTCTGATTGAAGCACCAGGTAGCATCTTCATGTTTTAATCAGCTCGAGGTCTCCTACCTAATTTTCACCTGGTTCATTTATCTATCAGCTATCAAAGGATCACCCAGGTTATTATAACACTAATGAAATTTTAAACCATTTGGATTTATGTGGGAAATTGTAACGGTGTGACTCTTGTTAGACAATCTGGAGAAACAATGCTACTATTTCAAGCTTAGAATATATTTCTGGGTGGTTTACAATTCAGTTTTACCACAACTTCATCAATAAAATATTAAACCCCGCATTTTTACATTAGGAATATTTCCCAAGACGCACTATACACACGATGCACTGATCTAAAATTGCTATTCTTACAATGTTTGAATCCCCAGATTCTTTGCTGGAATAGAGGACACAGAGCTTGGATTGAAGCACCAGGCAGCTGCATCATGTATAAAATCAGCTCGAATTCTCCGACCTCCCAGGTTGGAGGCATTGGGAGATAAGTGTATTTGAACGCATGCAGTGCAGGCAGCGATTTTGGATCTGTCTACGCAACAGGAGGATTATCACCATTAACCCTTAAATGTCCATATTATGCATTTTCTTTCATCTCTTACATAAAACTCTTCATTCTCCAAGTGGCAGCAGTAATTTTTTTAAGAATTTTTTTTAAGAATTCTTAAAATTTTTAAAATTAAAATTTTTTAAAAGAAGATTATGGTTTGATTCTGTCACTGATGTCATCGAGTAAGTCCTATGTCATGCATATCTTCAAGATGCTCCTATTCTAAACTCAACTAAGTCTGGCTCAGTTGGTCGCACTCTGTTTTCAGAAGGTTCTGGGTTCAAGCCCTACACCAGCCTTTGAGCTCATAGTCCAGGCTGACAGGTGAACATTAAAGATCCCATGATGATATTCAACAAGAGAAGGGAGTTTGTCCTGGTATGTCTCCTGGTATCCTGATAAAATTGGTTATTTGCTTCATGGATGTTTGTAGGACATTGCTGTGTGCAGGAGTGCCATTCTGAAAAGATTATACAATTTGCTATTAACCTGCTAGATTGTTGGTGATAGAATTCCAGCACTATTTTAGCAATGTTAAAGCTGGATCAGGATCAGTGTCCAGAGTTCAAAAGAATTGGCTGCGATACATCTGGGATTTGCTACTTATTAATCCTGAATCTCACAATTTAGACCTCAATGTGTTCAGAGCTAAAGTGTACTATAGTTTTCAAAGTTCCAGGTATCATCCTGAAAGCACCCAGTGTGTCGTCTTTCAAACTCCAACAGCACATTTGATGTTCTACATACTCACAATACAAACATCCGTTACTCTCCCTTATTCAATCCTTAACACTATAATATGTGCAAAATGGAATCCAAGTGATTTTTTTTACCAGTGCCTTAACATTTTGTAATCACTGCTCTGTAATCAGAGAGCAACGATTACAGAATGTTAAGGCACTGGTAAATATATGAAGCAATCAATCCTGCAACCTAAACAGAACCATATGATCCCCATAGAGAGAAAGAAATGCACCCTGATGTCCTTCTGTCACTTCAACAATGATCTAACTGCCTTGATTTACAAACAGGTATAAACCAAAGCAGTACTATAAAATGTTCTCTTGGTAAGCAGCATGGCACCTAATTATCCAGACTGCGAATCCCACACTGTGACACACCAGCCAAAGCATTCAAGTCTCAGGCATTTACTGGCTTCCTGTGGGACACCATATTACTTTACAATCATTCTGCATTTCATCAAGCGCCTATAGGTGTTTCCCTCTGATGGCCCTTTAAGAACACTTCTCTTACCGGTCTATACTAGTCGCCTGTATTAGATTCAGATTAAGATGTGGAGCCTTTGGTTCAGTGTTTAAAATATCTGCTTGAAACAATGTCTTAATTTACGTCGGGAATTGTATTTCTTATACATTCTGGGGGAATTAGAAACTGGAAGCATCAAGCAAGGAATCACAGCAAAATGTGCAAAGATCCAAAAGCTTTCAATTCTGGAAGTGAATCTGCTTTGGATCCATATCCCGTTCCACTGATCTGCCTTTAAAAAAAGCTAAGGAAACTGAGAACAATCTGCATTGATAACACGTATGTGAATAAAAGACCAATGTGGTAGGTAATGCTGTGCATGTCAGGACACAAACATGATTCCACTTACAATAGCTACTGATGATTAATTGTCGAACAAGGTAAACAGCTTTTTGCTGAAATATGAGACATGCTTTTTTTGTTTCACTTCAAATTTTAATGGGGCACCAATTGGATTCGTTTGGAAAAATATCAATTCTCTTAAACACAATATCGTGGCTGTAAATGTACAAAACACTTATTTGCCAGTATTGATAAAGAATTTTTTTATCAATTTGAACCAATCTGTTTTAAATGCAGTTCGCTGGCTTGTTGCCAGAGCAGATAAATAAAACCATAGTATTGTGTTACAACTATAGAATCCAGGTATTTAGGTAATGCACTGTAGTAACACCTGGTGAGTGATCGGGCAGTATAAATGCAGCATTAATTTGAACAGGCTACAAAAAATTTAAAGGAGGAATATAAATAATAAATTGATGGGAAACAACCATTAGAGTAGGAATGTCTCCTAACTATTTATATTGTGCATCTAAATAATATTATGTTTTGCAGAAGTAATTAGTGCAACTCGAAGTGTGATTAGAATAACATAACAAATAATGCTCTATAGCAAGCAATGAGTTTACTCAGCTTCACCTTGTATTGCAATAGATTACATACTTCATTATATTCTGACACATTTGCTATATAAATATTTACTATAGAGCTATTGTATTTCTTAATCTGGTGAGAAATAGGTTACTGTATAACAGGTGGGAAGGTTCATGGCTCATTTAATGTCGCTGTATTCGTGCTGGGAAGTTTTTGAGCAAAATTAAACGGACTCCCTAAAACATAAATAAATGACAACAGACCTTCACTTTAATGGTATAGACCAGCGCAGTCCCAAATGGTTTGTGCAAAAGTATAGGGCCTTGAAACAAGAGTCAGTCCCATTCCATGGAGAAAAAGCAGGGCAGCGGTGTGTGAAATGGGTGTACAATATGTATGAAAATCCACGTTTCACCCACAAAATACACACAGTTACACCACATTACAGGATATTCGGTGAACAGCTTTGAGACAACTTGACGAGGTGATAAGGTGCTATATCAAATGCAAGGATTATTGTTAAATATTATTGCAAACCGAAAGACTGAAACCCTATAATAATCTCTACTGCCATAGCTAGGCAACATTATTCTATCTTAGCCTTATTTTTCAGTCAGCTTTGCCCCTTCAAAATGAACATCTCAACAACTGTTGGTGGCAATAATGATTAATTTCTGATTGACTGTTATTATTTTTGACAGCTAATGCTGCACTTTGGCATCAGTTCTTGATTTGTCACGTTAAAAAAAGGCAATAATGTTAATGTTCTCGGATGCCTCCACAACAAAGCTATCGGTACCAGGAAGAAGTTGGATTTCAATCAGGTTTCAGTCAAGGAATTTAAGAAATAGCCATACATAATTAGCAAATATATTGATGTAACCAGCTGTAAAATGCACTGCAATTAGAGTTCTAATGACCCATAGAAGAATTAAAACCACTGAAAATACAAGCAATTCCGATTGAATGGAATTCCAATCTATTGTAATGGACGGTACTAGGGTTAGCAATGACACAACCAGACCTTGACATTCCATCAATCACCGAATTGAAAGCGAAGGAATTGTACCATGTTAAACAAGTGTACAGTTTTGAGGTCCGTTAGTTAACACGTTAAAATCGTCTTGTGCTGAAGGATGTTATGTAATCTGAGAAATGCAGTCATGAAGCATACCTTTACATATCTTTAAGAACCCCCCCCCCCCCCCCACATCCACATCCCTATAATTTTGCACAAAATTGCTGCACTTCACTTAACTACAGGATTTCTACTGAGATGCTAGCCACTACTGCAGCTCCAACAATGGTAAACTGCGGTTCACAATACTTGAGGCAAGATATTGTGAGAAGAGGTTCATTATAATTAAAGATAATGTGCACGTACCCTAAGCTGCCCTAAATTAAATTAGTGATTTGCTTCATGGCTGTTCATGAGACATTGCTTTGTGCAAAGTTGTCGCCGTGTTTGCCTACAAAGTACACAGTAATACAGTAAATCCTGTAGGAACGCTTTGAGATATTTCAATGATGTGATAAGATGCTGTATCAAAGGCAAGGACTATTCTTGTTACTATTAATAATAGTAAAGCAAAGAGTTTGTTATCGTTGCGACAAAAAAAAGCAAAACTGCCTCCACATGCAAGACGGAACCCATTGTGTTGCCGGGCATGAGGGAGCAGATCAGCAAATACTCAGTTGTCTTGCTTTTGGCAAAAAAGAAAATTGCAGTCAAATTGAAAGCTAAATATTAAGCATGAAATAACTTGTGAGCATCATTAAAGAAGCGCTTGGAAGTGACTTAAACAGCCCCCTTCTGTGAAATCGCATCATTCTTCAGTAATTACTTCACAAATTCAACATCACTTTGCATTTTTCCTCTGTGACCTTGAGAACATCACAAAGAGCGTTTTAATTTCGATGGAGCCTGAGAAGAAGAAAAAACATTAAACATTGACAATGATTTGCTTCCTTTAGTAAAATTGCTGTGAAGCAATATTTATAATTTCTCTCTTTGCCAGCCTTCTGCACTTATTTGCAGTAAACAGTTGGAAGATAAAAATCCAGCCTAGGCTCTTAGCATAACTGCTGAGCTGTTTATGAATACCCCAGAATATAAATAAGTGTTATATTGGAGCTGTTTGCTTTTAGTCTATTTACTCAAATTATGGGTGTTAGCATTCAGATACTGTATTGCTCAGAAACCTTGGTGTAGGAGAAGGATGAATAGGTCATGTATCCATAAAGACATATTTTGAAACAGGAATTTTAAATGTAATGCAAATTAAAGGCAGTGCATTGAGCATCACTTTACATACTTTGTACAAAGGTGTTTCGCACAATTTATTGCATAGAGAATAAAATGAGATTTTAACACGTGTGGTGGTGCAGGATGGTGCAATGCATATTCAGGAGCAGCATGAATATGGATGTGGCAATGCAGTAAAGGAGAGTGTTATTAGCAACAATAGTGTGCAATTCTTGTCACAGGATACACAGTTATGCTTTGTGAAGCATTGTTGTAATTTTCTTCAAGCATTACCTTTTAAAAACATTACTTTTCCTATTTTAAAGCGTGCTGCGTTTCTTGTTTTACTGCACAGAGGATCTTCTACAAAGCTGGTGCCAATTTGCAAGCTCAGTATCATCATTATTCTATTATTATTCTATCATTATTCATCATTATTCTATCTAGTCTATTCTGTGAAGTGCTTTGAGACGTCTAGAAGATGTGAAAAGCGCTATATCAAATGCAAGGATTATTATTATCATCATCTTTCCCTCCCACCCCTTCCCCCTCAGCTCCCCCACCCCAAGCTCATCAAGCTATCAGCTTTATCAAGCGCTTTAGGACATCCTCCTGATGTGCAAAGCATTGCACAAATGCAAACTGTATTGCACACTGCACGGATTTGAACCAAGTGGCATGTTTCCACGCTGTGTATTCTTTGCCGTCTTCACTGCATTCGTAGATCTTTGGAGGTTTGCTCCCGAGTCATAATTGTAGCCCAAGTCGTTCCATCCACAAAAATGGAATGTCAACTGGGCTTACATTGTCGTGAGATAGGTTAGTTTTACTCTCCTGATGATGTGTTGATGCACTCCTAACCCTGCAATAGTAATCATTGTCTATTCTAACACAGGCCCTGCTGTGTACTTGCTTCCAAGTGACAAGGTTTGAAGTGGAATCTGCCTAGCTGTGGCACAAACATCTGTCTGGAAGGTTTGAGGACATTTCAGGTCTTTAATACTGTATGCCACTTCCACAATAGAGAATAAAACATTTAGCTTATTTCAAATCATAAAGTAACCTTTAGCCACCTTAAATTGGCTCTCCATATTTAAGTCGGGTGCTTAATTTCAGGAGTACAATAAACGTTATGGTCACAAATGTACATCCTCTATAATACACCCCTAAAATACATTCGGAGAACAGGACACGCCCCCCCCCCCCCCCCCCCCGATGGTTTCCAGTGCAGTAGTTCATTAAAGCACATGAAACATAATTAGCACAGTCACATCAAAGGCAGTCTTGTCAATTAACCAACAGTAAAGGAGGAGGCGATTAGTGAGGAATGAGAATAAACATAATTAACCTTAAAGAACTTGTGTCAGAAATGCAGCTACACACCTATGACCCCATCAAACACAAGATGTTCTGGTGAAAGACTTTTCAATGCCATTCATTTTGTTCTTTAACACTCAGACGACAATGTGCTTTCAGATATTTTTCGCAGCTGCTCTGGATTTTGTTCCCGTCAATTCCCTGTGGATGGACATTCTGAAAGCATCCCGTGATGTCTTGACAAGTGAGAATGGTATTTCTTTTAAAAGGTTCATAAATGTATCGAATTAGCATCGTTTTCGAGGGTATTAAAGTCATTATTAGCTTGTTGATGTCCATTATCAGCCCAGGCAAAGTGAGGGATTATAATGAGTCCCTGGGGCAAGTCAGGACTACAATGGCTGAACAAAATGCTATTAGTGTATATATTTTCCAGAGTTATGTACAGTTTCATTTTGTATTTTAAGCTCAAAATGGTAACTTTTTTTTAAACAGAGTAGATGACAAAATAAAAGAACTAAAAGGTATTAAATTTATGCACAGGCAGATAATTTATTTAGGCCATGAAGATCACCGGTAGAAAAGTGTGCAATAACAATGAGTTATTTAATTGCCGTAATTTTTGCAAAGAATGCATAATTAAATGATCATCTCAATCTAGATTTGAGCAGATTGCTACAAACCTAAAGTAATTTGAAACGCACGTCTTTCACTTTGCACAGTCGCAATTTTGTCCCTGGATTCCTCAGATGATTTTGAATTTGCTCTACTTCATTTTGCTTAGGTTCTCATGCCATTCATCATAAAAACATTAATCTATAAAAAAGGAGACTAGATTGAGCTAGCACTTTACTTATATTGAGGTATGAAAGCAATATTAAACACTGCGAAGGAACCACAACAAGATACTCACTCAATCCATTACTTTGCTTAGACTTTTGATGGATTTTCCTACCTGTGTCTACTTCATATCCAGAGCAGCTATCAGAATATTATACAATACAATTAATCACACAGCGATAGATCAATGACCTCTCTTCAGGAGAGGGTTAAACAAAGATGTCTTACAAGCGTAAAATAAATGGTACAACATCACCGCAAAAATGTATGTTAGAACAAGTGCTTAAAGAGTTAATGAGCCAGTAACTAAAACTAAATGGTCTCCAGGGCCTATTAGAGATCTTCAGTTGTTTTTTTATATATATATATGTGTGTGTAGAATGGAAGAACAGACATCCAAATAACTCCATGGAACTATTTATCTCCTTTACTTTACTTGATTCATGGAAAAACAGTAAGATGAGTGAATAACCCTCACCATCCCAGTTCTAAAGAAGAGATGTGCTCTCAGATGCATATTCTTTGAAGTCTGAATCGTTTTTTATATTGAAATACTGTCAGGTTCCGAATGAAGAAAGTGATGCTCACCTAGAGATTGAGCTGTGCATTTTGAAATGAAGCTCACTTTTTATGAATAAGTATTAAAAAATACATAATTAACAGATGCACCATTTTACCTCCCCTCCAGCAAATGACCAAACAACTTTCTTACAATAATACAGAACCCAGTTCATCAGAGAATTTATTAAAAGACTGAAGAGAACAAGTACCACCCCACTCTATTATAACATTGGGGTGAAAACAATACTGACTTGATGTGATAATTGTTCTCAATTCTGTTTGGTTATTATCGCATTTCCACCCCCATTATCTTTGAGGGCCGGGAATTTTCTGTAAGGTGTTTGCAAAATAAAATCTCATAACAAAGCACGCCGTACAACATGAATAAGTCAAGAGCTACTGACAACAGAAATATTCTAACTGACAGCATTGCTAGAAGGACAAAGAGAAGTGCTGATTCATCTGCATATACAGTAAGCTGTCCGAATGGTATGAGTGCCAACGCTTATTGTGATTGTGATTAAACCTAATACAGAATAAATTGCCCTTTTTGATGACTTCTGTGTGAAAGAATTCTTCTGAGGCTAAAGCAAAACTATGTTGTCCTGTTGTCCACTAAACAGAACCATTAGGTTTAATAACCGTACTGTGATGGTTGATTTCTCATCAGCTGCACTTGATTGAAACAAAGTGTTGCTTCATTCTCTGAAGAATTTGTTCCGTTCTCGATTGAGATCCAATTGAGTGAGTGAGTGTTCGTTACACTTGGCACATCTCCATCAGACACCTAATTCTGGTCAGTAAGGACAGGTCAATTCTTTGGAGCACACAGTGTTATAACTCTATACTTATTGGAGATTCCATGTGCTCCAGACGCTAATCTGATGGAAAAAAAGACATTTCTTCAATTTCTATTAATCCAGATTTTGGTGTCAACAATTCCCGCAACTATATTGTAAACATAAAGTTTACAAGTAAAAGTTTGTTTTCATGATTAGCAATGCAGTCCTCTATCTTGAATGAAATCAAACTATTTATGAAGTATCATGCTCAGTTTAATATGTTGCTGAGTATTTTATAGGGATTTAATTTGTTTAATTGACATTTAATGCATTTAATGGCAATCTGTAACATTCTGGCAAGCCATTTATACTTCATTCTCCATTCCATGTTATTTTAATGTCAACATTCCCCAAAACAGAATCAATCAATAAAATTTCCAGAATATATGATACAATCTTATGAAACCACTTCATTATTTACATTGGAAATTGTGAGAATAACATGGAAATATGGTGTGAATGAAGGACTTGGTGCTAAAGTGGTGTGGATTAAGCTGTGATTATTGACTGCTTTACTTAACCGAGCAGTTGCATTCTCAATTACATGAAGAGTAATTGCAATTAGTATATCAAAGTCTTGATTCTTACTCTGCCCCTTATTCCCAAATAGGTTAAAATAGGATCATGTTCAGAGGAATTTTGTGGTGAGAACTTTTTGATCAAGTAGAAAATGGCACAGTGGGCAAAAACATTTATAATGTTCAATCTCTTGCTTCGAGCACTGGACTGCTGAGTTAACATGTGTCATGACTGTGACAATCAAATAGGTAACAGGAGCAAAGGCTCGCAAGGAATGGGAAAACCTTCAGTGTCCAAAAAACTGTTGAGACACACCTGACCATTACTATAAATAGTTGGTAAAGCACAGATGGTTGCACCAGCTTGCTGTATCTCCCTTCACAACCCAAGGCCCTTGGCTGACAGCACACATCACATCTTGTACTAAGTCTTCATTCAATGCCTCTTCATAACCCACCTTATTGTGATCCCCTCCACAAGACATGCAATTAATATCAGAAATGCCCCAAAGTTTTCCAACACATAATGCACAAACTAGTGAAAAGACACAAGGTGTATATCTCAGCAATAATTCTGTCCATATTCTAGTATCCTAGGGATTCTAGTTCCTCCTTTTAAACTCTGGATATCCTTATTCCTTCCTTACGTACATTTGTGCATTTGGAAAGGTAAAAAATAATAGTTTGCAAGTGAATTTACAGCTGATTATGTAGAAGAGATCTCCGAATATGCAGATACACATAAATAATTTTTTTTATTACTGTGTAGGTGTGAGAGGGTGGGTGGGTGTTGAATGAGCAGCAAGAATTTTCAGACTGTTGGAGATTACAGTAGACAGCTTTTACTGCTTCCCTGGATTTCATCACGGTCATCAGAACAAGCTGTTGGTTGACCTTGTACAGATTTAACATATTTCTGCATAGAAATGAGGCACTTCACCTATGCAAATGATCGAACTTAGTGCTCTGATGGTGATGAATGTGCAAACTGCTGGGTGGGAAATGAGACAGCGAACGACACTTCAACAGGATAGAACTTCGTACAGAGGTTATGAAAGCTGTTCAGCTGTTCCGACCATTCTGCGCCACTGTGTGTGTGTGGGGATGGGGGGGAGGTAGGCGGAGGTTTCCTATTCTAAAGTCAGCAAAAATGCCACAACTGTTAAAAGAGAATTAATGACCCTAAAAGTTCTGCAAAATGTAAATTGGACGACAACACAACTAAAATGACAATTTGCTTAGGGAAGGCCAGAAAATAAATCATTGTGCAGATGAAGTGCACTATAGCTCTACTCCCCTCTTTTAAGACTGTTGCTGGTGAGAGATAAAATAAATTCTGTATCATTTGCAATCATAAACAGATATTCTCAGCATATTAGAACACCATTAACAGCATTCCTGCAATATGTGGTAAAGTCATTTAATTACTCCTCTTCACTCTCTACATGCTCCCCCTTGGTGACATCATCTGCAAGCATTAGGGTAAATTTCCACATGTATGCGAATGACACCCAACTCTACCTCTCTGCTCCACCCTCAACTCCAGGACTACTGGTGTCTTGACCAACTGCCTGTCCAACATCAAGTCCTGGACGAGGGACGACTTTCTCCAACTGAACATCAGCAAGACCGAGGCCCTCCTGATTGGCTCGTGCCAGCGCCTCCGCACCTCAGGCACTGGCAACGTCAGCATCCATGGCTGCACACTCAACCTTACTAGGCCACTCAGGAACCTGGGTGTTTTGTTTGACTCTGAACTGCCCTTTCTCCATGGCCGTGCCTCCTCCTACCTCTCTGACCTGCTGACTCCCTACCAGCCTGTCCGCTCCCTCTGTTCATCAGGCTCCGGTCTGCTCCATGTCTCCCGCCCGACCCGTCCTACCATCGGTGGCCGGGCTTTCAATCACTCTGCTCCCACACTCTGGAACTTCATCCCACAGTCCCTTCACCTCGCTTCCTCCCTCGCCTCCTTCAAGACCGGTCTCAAGACCCTCCTCTTCGATTGTGCCTTCGGTCGCTCTCCCACCTCTCTGCCTTCCCTCACCCCTACCCCACCCCTCCCCCATGCTTGGGTCCTGACCCCTGACTGTCCAGAGCCTTGGGACATGCTCCCGACATGAAAGGCGCTCTATAAATGTAATTTTGTTGTTGTTTTATGTTGTTTGTCCTCCCGTTTCATTATATGTCAAGGACAAAATGTATACAAGTTATATCTAAGTTATAAATGTAGATAAGTTTTCTGGCTCTTTTAATTTTTTAACCTTATGTGTCTCAATGTTCGGCTCACATAACTGAAGATTTTAAATACAGTGTATTTTTTTAAAAAATTCAGTTTCCAAAGTTTTATGATTTCCCACAGAGATTGTATTGTCAAGGAAGCCAATAATATCCTGGGTCTGTATCTGATAACGGAATAGTTGTGCTGCAGTAGGTCAAAGGGTGTGGAGATTGCTTAAAGCTTATAGACGGTTCCCTTTATCCACCCAAAATATACGCTTGGAAGTTGCCAGCCATATTATTTCATCAGATATGTGCTTGCTCTAAATTGTTATTAGAGGAAACAGCTTCTTGGAAAGAGTCAAAGAAAAGAAGATAACCTTCCACATTTAATCTGACATTATACCCGACTTTGAAGGGAGAACCTGCATTTAACCAGCACAAGTAATATAACACATATGTGAAATCATACAACTTCAACTAGTTTAAAGAATTGTGCTCAACAGGGTAAACAAAAACATAGTAGGTTTTGTGTAGAACACAAGAGATTTTTTCTTTCATGAGACACCAAATGATTTCCCCATCAAACTAATCCTTCAAACTACTGGCACGTGGACTGAAGATGCATTTTCAACTAAGATACAAGAAGACGAACAATTATTGAGCAAAGAAATCAGTGAGCAGTGAAACAGTGATTTTGCAGATGGTTTCGGAGAGTCATTTAGTTTGTAATGTGTAAATGTGTATTTGAAATTGCAGATGCAAATTTGTTTGGCAAAAACAGGATTTATTTGGCCACACATTTATCACAAATACACATTGTCAATGCATATGCCCTACCTGGTGATAGAAGAAAATGGCTAACCTAATAAGGAGAGAGATTTTCTTTCAGGGCATTTCATGGCACTTACCTTGAGAACATAGTTCTTAAATTAATAGGTTTAGTTTAGGAATGTGCTGGTGGCTTTTCTGTAATTTTATTACAATTACACTAATATCACAATGTTCTTCATTAGAAACTATTGCACCAACATGGAATATAGAAATGTGCAGGTTTGGAAAAAGATATTAGTGTCTGTCTGGTTTAATTCTCAAATACCATCTTACATACCTGCTCAATCTCCCTCACCAGATGTATTATCAATGACACCAACTCACCTCAGCAGAAATCTGATCGTTGTCACTGAGGAAAGGGATATGATATACAATATATAAACTAACAGTAAATCTGAAATGAATTACAGAGGGGTATGAGGTCTATAGCTGGTTTTGACATGTATTCATGCACATACTGATTGAGAACCAACTGAAGATGATACACACATCTGTGATTCACCTCTGGCCTCCCTATAAATCCCTATGTGATAAATAATGTACAATATTGACTGACTGGACACACCAGCTCAGCTGAAAGATAAGTATTGAAGAATCTTATATTTCTGCTATAAAAATACTTTACATGTAGGCTGTTGGCTAAATTAAACATTTCGATTAAAATATCATGATTTTGCCACAACATACAAAAAAGGAACACTTGCTACTTTGAAATGGATATATTTTAGGAATGTGCAGGTGGCTTTTCTGTAATTTTATTGTATACTGTATGAAGGGAGCACAAAATCATTTTAACAGGAACAGCCTGTCAAGATGAAATATAATTTAGTATTTCGAACAATGCTATGAGATTTATTTGCCTTCTCTCAGGCCTCTTAGCCTCCCAAGGAAAATATAACTGTCCGATTTATATCTTCCAGTGCTGAGAGCCATAAAATGTTAATGCTTCTCTTAGTCACCTCTTCATCTCTGCTAGAAAGGCTCGGAGATGAAACTGCACAAACAGTTCTCAATTCAGAGTGTTTTTGAATCCATTGTGTTTATACGTTGCCACTAGTCTGGCTAAACAAAAAGGAATAGGAGACGTCAGGAGGGAAATAGAATTATTAATTGCCACTTGACTCCCTGGCATTTTTCATGTCTTAAAATTCACTATTTCTGTAATATGTTCAAAAATCTCTTAAGAATTGAAAAGAAACAAAATAGTGAAAGAAAACGGAAAAGCTTTGGTAAATCACAACTGCAAACGTGTAACATTTGATTAAGTAAGGACAAAAAGAATCTTAGTTGGCCAGAGTTCCTGATTTTCTTATACCAACTGTGAAAGCAACACAATACAAAATATAGCACCTTGGGGATAGATCTCTATAAGCCATAAAAATGTAAATTCTAACAACTAACGGATTGGAGTCCTTCAGCAAGCTGATAAACTAGCGAAATAGCTGTAGGAAGTCAGCACTAAGGTAGACTGCTTGGAATCATAAACAAGATTTGGTACACTAATTCTTTAGTCCCTATATTGTACTGAACAGCCCAGCGAATTCAGGCTTGTCATTGCTAATACAATATTGAAATAATTGCTGTAGCAGCTTCAATGACTTTGTGCCAGGTTGGTGGGGAAAGGGTGTCTAACAGGGTGTGTGGCGATATAGAAAGGAGTGGAGCAGAGGTAGGAAGGACAGATGCCTGGCAGGAACAGAGAGGGTACTCAATCTGGAAGGGAATGGAGAGGGGTGTACCACAAGTAACGGGGGCGGGGGAGAGGTTTGAAACCTTATTTAACTTTGGGTCTGACCTGAAATAACAAACCATGTCTTGATTTACCTCTCCAATAGTCTATTATTGATCATCTTGTTCATTAACGGTCTTCAACAAGAGTTTAACAAGCTCAATTGGTTTTGCTGCTCAACATTCGCAAACCCTAGTTAGGAACTTTTTGATGGTGGTGCATAGTACTGTAGTTAGAGGACTCACACCACGAGAATAATTATGTGCCCCAATTAACCCAATTCGAAAGCTTCACTAAGAGTAGCAATTGATAGCTCCAATAGAGTCTAAACATGAAAGATTTTCTGAAGTGTTTGGTCTATTGATTAGGGACTATTTCTCATGGAAACTAGGAAATGCCCAGGAAGAAAACAATAATCTGAATGCCATCAAGATTTAGTAGCTGAACAAAAGTACATTTCCTTGGAGCTGTAATGTATGTTTAGGTGGAACACTGAATGAGTCTCCCAGATGTATCCTAACCTCACAGAGGAGAAGACTGGAAGAGTTTTTTTTAAAAAATACCCTGTAATCTCAATTGATCATATGGCATAGAATGGATTGTGGCTGCTCAGGGAATATCAGTAAAACTCAGTAATAACTCAGAATTTAAACTGTAGCATTGAGTTTTGATTACAATTAATGTATATAAACCTTGACATGAATATCAGTTTCCTGTAAGATCTCATAAAGCTCCCTCTTTTTAACACTTGAGGAATGTAAAGCGATGGGACTAAAGTATCGCTGATCCATAGCTGAAGGCTATTCATTGCAATTGCACTGTCACAGTCTGATTGAGGCTGTCATAGCCATCTTCAATGGTGAAAACTAGACCTTTGCTCTAGGACACAATCAATACTAAATTAGCCTTTAATTACAAGTCTTTCAATTATTCAGTGTTGACTTATGATGTGGTGTCAGGAGGTTGTAAATCTTTTGTGAAGGTCTGAGGGTCTTGTTTAGAGGTTCCTAATTTATTTTCGCCATATAAAAACAACTAAAATAGAAGAGCTTTCTTCCTAGCTGATTGATATTTTAATCTGAAATTAATACATTGCCACATATAATGAGATGTAGTGGAAGATATGTTGTGAATACTCCTGTTTAAGGAGCGTGTTTTTCAAAGATTTTTTTTGTATAAAAACAATCTCAGGCAGATAGGGAAGGCTGATAATTAACACTTGAGGAACTCCTTTGTTAAAGATTTCAAACCATCATCAGTGGTTTTACTCTCAATTCCTGTTTGAAGGCAGCAGTGAAGTAATCCTAAATATTTGTTAACATAACATACAAAATAATAATCCTTGCATATGATATAGCACCTTATTATGTCTTCGACACGTCTGAAAGCGCTTCACAGAATGTACTGTAACGTAAATTGACTGTATATTTTATGTGTGAAACATAACATACAGTATATGTACCTTTAAATTATTTTTTTGCAATGGATATTCAAACTTCTTTCTCTTATTTCAATGTGACTGCGTTTTGCACTCAGCTAATAGGATTCCAAAGCAAGAGATCCTGTGCTTTACACAAAAGTCTAGTATATGAAGCATAAATCCACATTAAAAACTTCCCCTGCATAATTGACACCACTGACTGACTGCAACAATGTTCAGTGCCTTTATGCCATGTGTGTGTTCCTCAGAAATCCTTAACAAGCCCCAGCGTGTCACAGCACGAGCGGCCCACGTTTAATGCCAAATTCATCTTTTGGACATGTATTTACAGTGTTCGATGTAAGTTCATGTCCTATTGTTGACATAAAAGAATTCCTAACAATTGCAGACAGGTCATCAGTTGCTGCATTAGTCATACTACTAACCTGATAAAGAACAGCCCATGGGTCTACATGTCATGCCTGCATGATGTAAAACAAGAACTGACACCGCGTAGAATCTTCTGGACTCTGAATATTTCCCAGATGCTTAAAACAGAGAAGCTTCTACACTTTTGCTGCCTATTAAAAAAAAGTATGTATCAGTATTGATAGATTAGTCGCTGTTTGAAACCCAAATAAGGACACATTTTCATTGTAATATTAATACCCAGGCAAGCAAAATATTGTGGAAAGTAAGACCGAAGAAGACCATATTTGCCAGGTTTCATACAGACAATCTTGTGATATTGTAAAGATTCCAGTATTTGCAGGATAGATTGTTAATTCTATTACTGTGCGTCCTGACTAAAATCCCATCAGCAGCCAACTGTTTTTAAAGAATGTCATTTTCCTGGACAATAGTTAATGGAAATTGTATTCTCTGAGAAATTCAGTTTTGAAAATGAATGATGTGAGAGGATAATTATGTAATATCTGGGGAATATCTAGACATGGAGCAGTGTTATGAGTAAATAAAGCATAACATCATAAAGAAAAGTTAAGAGCATAACAAATGACAGGAAGAGAGTCCTGAAGTCTCCAGGGTGGGGCAAGGCTCATAATTACTGCATTATTAAGCAGCTAAAAGCCTGACTTTGAAAACCAGATTACACAAGAATATAATATAGTTGCTGGGAAGGGGTTGGTTCACCAGTGGCCCCTTATCCCCAGTGGGCTGTCTATGATGGATGATATATTTACTGTGTTTTTTTAATTTGGCACTAAAATCCTGCACTATAAAAGTGACCGTGTTTGGTTTGGTTTCTAAATAATCTGTACACCATGCACGAGCTTTGATATATGAACTGCCACCAATAAACCTAATTAACTACCTAGCCCAGCGTGATGAGTCAGGATTATGATTGTAACTGCTGTCTATTCTTTAACCTCGTGACCTTGGTAACCTTTAAGATTATCATTTGCTCCTGTTTGCTCCTGGCTCTTTGTAGGATGTTGCTGTGCACAGATTGGCGGCAGCATTCACCTATAAAATACAGTCACTACACTTTACAGTAAATCCCGCACTTTGCCATGTCCTCCTGACATTAATAGTTTAACAAATGCGAGAATTATTATTATGATTATTATTAAGCGGCACACCCAATGATGATCAATGGCTAGCCCGTGATGAACGGGCAACTTTTAAGGATTTTAAAAACAAACAGAACTCTTTTAATCTATCTGCATTCAAAATCTGTGTAAAATTCTTCTTAGAGATTGCACATTAACGTACAATCTATTGTGCAACTATTTAAAATTCATCTTTTTTAAAACGCCATCATTTCTACACTGCACCATGTTCATTAATAATAGCCTTTTAAAATAGAACTGTTTATTTTTTTTCCAATAACAAGGTGGTGGAATGGAGCTTTCAAGGGAAGCCTTAAAAAATGGTCGGCAAACATATCATTATAAGCACGCAATTGAATAATGTCCATTACATTACATCGAACGCTGCAGTCAATTTGCGCAAAACAATGTCCCACAAACATTCATGAAGTGAGTAACCAATTTTATTTTGGGGGCATTGTTGGCCAGGACACCGGGAGAAAATCCCTTCAGTTTTTAATAGTGTCATTTATCGTCCACATGAAAAAACAGAAGGGACCTCGGTTTAATGTCTCATCCAAAGGAGTGACAACCTAGACTGTGAGTTCTAAGTCCCGAGGTAGGATTTAAACCCATAACCTTCTGACTCAGAGGCAACAGTGCTACAATTGAGCCAAGCTGACACCTATCATGCATATATATATGCACCGCACTTCTTTGTTACCCTATTTCAAAATCCCCATGAGTATAAACAGCCGTCCTTATCCCAATAATCATCATTAATATGGATTTAATTGAAGTATGTCATTAATCCCATTCACTTTCAAGTATGTTTTCTTGTACAGAGATCGCCAACAAGAATTAACATGTTCCCTGAAATGAAGGACTAATTAGTGACTGAACAGCGATCAGAACTATATCGAAGGCAACAGAAGAAGTTCATGAAAGCTTTCCATAAATTGCAACAAAAAGCATGTTGCAAGATGTAACAATAGACACTTTAAATGAAAGAACCAGCAACAGGTCCAGACTGTCAAGTACCTTCAGATTGGATTTGAATTTATGAAGATTACTTTACCTGGGGTTCTAGTAATCTAAGTCTCTGTAGTAATTCACATTCGCTCTCATTTCAAATGCAGTCAAAGAGTGCTGTATTTCAAAATGACACTGTAATCACAGTTCCACATTAAAAAGTCATTATTGTTTAGAATCCAGCTCGGTTAGGCAAACACTTACTATAAAATTCAAGAGCCTTTGTAAATTACCTACAGGTTTTTACTCAGGAATACAAGGCAGCATGATTTAAAATGTTGACTTACTATTTTATTGATTGTATGAGATTTTATGCTGTTACTTTGACTGGAGTGCTTAGTGTGCAGACCAAAAATGGACTTACCTGGAATAGTTAATAAATAATTATGTACTGCCCCATTTCATCGGATTGGAATGCAACAATTACCCACATGATTTTATACCGGCACATCATAAAATAAATGACTGTTCTTCCCACACAGGATAATTACATAAGTGTGCACCATCATCATATTTTATTCCAAAAATGTAGAGAGAGAGCTCTTTCTAAAAAGAATTCAGCTTGAGTTATTAAATTAGTATACGAAAATGGCTTTTCCAGAAAGTATAGGCGTTTGTATTTCATTTGAAGTGAATAAAATGTATTTGCTTTGGTTTAATGAAGGATAAGAAGGGAGGGAAATAACTTCTGTAAGAGCAGAAAAAAGTCAATCTTCTACTTGAGGCATCCTCGTGCCCGCACTACCCTATCTCAAACACTCTCCTTCAAAATAATTACCCTCAATAAGCGAACCCAGAGTAAAACTGCTTGCAAAGCAAATAATAAAAAAAAAGCATTTCTAACATTGGATTGATGGAGGGCGGTTGTTGCTACACAAGCCATCAATTTAAAGCGACACAAACAGTTACATGTTACTTAAATATGAAATCAGCTTTTTTCCTTGCATTTTTGTAAATCACATCTTCATAGGTTGTGGAGAGGTTTATTAACGATAACAAATTATAACAATCCTTGCAATTATTATAGCGCCTTATCACATTGTTGAGGTCTCAAAGCGCTTCACAGGATATACTGTAATGTGATGTGACTGAAAGTATTTTATAAGCGAACACAGCAGCCAACAATGTCCCACAAACAGCTATAGAGCAAGTGACCAATTATTACCCAGTCATTAAGATCACCAGACTTTCTTCCGCTGCAATATGTGGTAAATACTGCAAAATGGCCAGTCCATCCTCTTTGTATGTGTGTCTGCATTATTGTGTACGAGTTTCCATTGAAAAGTAATTGCAGCATGAACCTAGAACAATACTTTCGGATGCACCAAGACATTACAACAAGAAGACATAGGTTTAGGGTTGCAAATGGTAATTTCAGGACAGACCCCAGGAAGTATTTCTTTACCCAGAGGGTGAATAATAATTAGAATAGGTTACCAGGTGCAGACCAGAATGCTAGAGACCGAGATAGGTTTTACTGTTCGAAATTCAAAGTTGAGGAGCTATCACAAATTCAAGGATCTGAAACATGAGAATACTAAAGGAAATGTTCCCAGTTTCAATCTAGAACCCTTTCCTTACTAAATTTATCTTGGTCTTTTGTATAAGCACAGAAGCTGTATGCTCTTGGGTTGCTAAAAAGCATCAGTGCTGAAAATACTTCTTAACCACCAGGGCATTTGTTGATTAGCACAAAAGTAACTCAGTTGATGTACCAGTAAATGTATTGCTACCATCATCACATAAGGTGGAAATTCTAGTTACTTCTGCCTTAGTAATAAGAGATGGTATTTATTGATAGACTGTGAAGCCAGTGAAACTTGTAATATATAAGCATTTTGCAGTGGCTCTACAATTCTACGAATCAACAGAGCAAGTAACTAGAATACCAATGTGTATGGATTTTACAATGAAGAAATGTTGGAACAAATACTTTAACCATGACATATTAACAGCTGCAGATTGGGTTTAAGCTATATAAGCTACATTATTTCCATTGAATGCTGTTTGGAGAGGAAAAACGATTTAGAATCAATAGGTAGCACATACAGTACAGAGGCTGATCACATGGCATTACTTTAATGAAACCTAACAGAACATGTAAATGGCATTATTTTTAAGACTAGTTTAACTTCGTACATGCAGTTTTACTTGAAATAAAGCACCTCACATATCATTTTCACAGCTGGATTTACCCCACATCGACACCAAGAAATTGATAACTAGGTTTGCAACTTTGATATTATCTATAAAGTCAGGGCATGCCTCACTCAGGTCCACATTTTGGTTTTACAGATATTTCAAAACCTTAAGTCTGAAAGTCCATAAGATATTACTGTGAAGTGTAGTGACTGTGTACTTGGAGGCCAATTTGCACACAGCAATGTCCCATAATCAGCCATAAAGCGGGTAACCAATTTTATTTGGGGGATTGTTGGCTAGGACACCATGAGCAAGTCCCTACTCTTTTGAAATAGTGCCAAGGGATCTTTAAAGTCCACCTGGACAGGCTGTTTAATGTCTCATCTGAAAAACGGCACCTTCGACCATGCATCACAGCCCCACCTCTACATTGGAGTGATAGCTTAGAGTGTGTGATCCAACAGATCCTATCCTCAATCTCGTATTTTGGAAACTATCCAAATCTGCCAATGTACAATCACATTAATTAACAATTAATGTGCAACTAACTACAGTTATCACATCTCTGTTTAATTTTTAATATAGTTTTTGTGTGCATTTTATAAAAGGAAGGCATCAAAGACCTTACACTATTAATGCTAATTCATATTTGTTGTACATTTATAGCAGACAAGCCAATGTAAATGGTCAATTACACTTAACCACAACAGATTCGAAATTTTCTCTTGGTCTAGGTCTATGCTGTGAAGTCAGATATTACTGCTTGATGTGAATCACCAACCAGAATTGACCTAGGAAAATGGTTAAACTCCAAGGAATTGCGTTCACCTTGGGTCATCCTGATGCAAACTGAATGCAATCATATGGGGCTGACACCATCAAGTGAGTATATCTGTCTCAACCTGCTTTTGTTGCTCTGTGATTCGTTTTTTCTTTGAGATTGCACTTTCTTCTCGATCGGTGTTTTTTGGATATCCATTATTCTTTCAGATTTTGCTTTTTTTGTGTCTTTCTCGCCCTTTCTTTTCTTCCTCAACACTTTTAAATCAGCTCTGCTCAGTTTATATTTTTCTTAAGATAATATTTCACTTGCCTATGAGACTTGTCAGCTGCAAATAGAGCCAGCAAATCACATACAGACAAAGGGAAGAAAATTCCAACAAAATAGCGGTGGGTAGAGTATATTGGATGGCTATCAGTGAATTAAAAGACAGTAATCCCATCATGAGGTTCAGATGAGCAGTTTAACTTTACCAGTTAAACCCTGTAATTGGATTCACATCCAGGGTTCACTGACAGGATTTCAGTAGTATTTGTAATATTGCAGGAGATTAAAGTGGTGACAACATTAATGGTTTGTTTGTTTGACATTACAGGTGTCTTCCTTGAGGCAGCTCAACATGGCGTTGCCCCTCACCGATGATTACTTTCATGATGTAGCACTTTCGATAGTGAATTACATAAATGCTCACTACAGGTACATATAATATGCAATAAACGTCTCAACTACTATCAGACATTTCAAGTGAGCTATATCAAATGCAAGGATTAGTTAGTTAGTTATTATTTATTTATTTACTTACTTACGTTGTTTGCTGGTTATATGTGAAATATACCCTACAGTTCCTGTGATGGTTTCTAAAGCCTCTGGGGAATGATCTTGCATACCAAATTTGCATTTTCAATTTATCCCAGTGCACTGGCTAGAGCTACATTAAAGTGAGAAGAGAAATACTATACACAACAGATACAACCAGTGTGAGAATCCACTGGAACCAGAACAAAGATCACCATCAAACTGCAGGAAACCATAGGTAGAAAAATATTGATTAGGTAGGTTATACAATAAGAATACCATGAAATGATGTTAATTTCAATGTGCAATCCAGCCCATAATATTATTCTATACTGCTTGTAAAGGGATGAGAGCCAAGACTTGCAAATCACATTGTACAGACTCCTTGCCCCTTACCCCAATGACATTCTGTCACATCACCTGACAGCCCGTACCGTTTACAAATGCTGTAAGGATAATCTGCGACCTTTAAAGGCTGTCTTTAGTAACTAGCAAAAACAACATTTGATAGACACATCAGTGAATATTCTAAAGTTAGGTCATTTTTGGTCCAGGTGTGATGGACAGTAATGCGTCCACTTATTATTAACAACATTTCTTTTAAACCCTTAGATTACCTATACTAAAGTAATGGATGTGAAGCAAATTGCTATAATAAAAAAAGACTGTATGAACAAACTACAATGCATCTATCCAATAAGATTTACTAAACTAAATTGTAGAACAGATTATCTTTCTAGGGAAAACAGGTGCACCTCAATATGTATTAAATGTGTTTTACCTGAATATCTGACAGAAATGTGTAGACCAAAGTGTGAGAATAATAAAACCTGTAGAGGACAAGCAGCGCTAAGTCTCACTGATTTAATGTAATAAGGTTTATGTTGAAACTAATAATAATAATCCTTGCATTTGATACAGCGCCTTATCACAGAGTTTCAAAGTGCTTCACAGAATATACTGTAAAGTGAATTGACTATATATTTTGTGGGCAAAACGCGGCAGCCAATTGCACACAGGAGTGTCCCACAAACAGTCGTGGATTGAGTGACCAATTTATTTATTTATTATTATTTTACTTATTATATACTGAAGGCTGCTGATGTTTATATAATGAGCTTGAGTTTTGGAGTAAATATTAAGGTGGTGGGGGGTAAAGATGATAGTTTTACAAATTATTGATTTTTGCTGTGGTCTCTCTTTGTAATACTATCCTCAAGATTCCTCTCCTAACTGTAAAGAGGGAATCACTTTGTGTGTAAGATGTCCCCAACACTTCAGTATTTTTATGACTACTGTTGGAAGTTGTAATGGAAATAAAAGCGATTGAAAATGATTGATTTTGAAAATAAAGAAGTTAGATTAGCAACAAACTCATCAGAATATGAGAGAACTACATTAAACAATAAACGAGCCAAGGACACTCTGGCAATAGTATTCTGAATAGCTGGTTGGATTCACTGACAATCAGCTACTGCACTAAGCCCAAAGGCCCTATATTAGGCACAGCATCATGCAAATAGTCTTGTCATTTATCTATAGTGTTAGTTAATTCTATTTTAATAGTCATCATGCCGTGTTGTAAAATATTAAGGTGGCAGATACATTCAAGTTGTTTAGAGTTTGATGTCATGCATATATTTTCTCAATTTATCAATATGGGAAGATCCATTTAAGCTTTGTACAAGAATACAAAAGACAGGCAGTGCGAATGCAGCAGAAAGATGCATCTGTTTGAGAAGACAAAAACATTGCAGGTATTTACTCACTCTTATCTCTACCTTGTGTTGAAAAGGTGAAAGATTGAGTTTAGCATTAAGGAGTTGATTTTTAATGATTCTGTGCAGTAACCTTTGTCATCCTAATTTGTAGGATCGGTGATTGGGAGACCATCACTGCAAATTCACTAATGAATGCCATTAAGTTTTCCATAACCAGTTATACCCCAGAGACCAATTTCTCATGTTAAATCTCATTTCAAATGTTTAAATCAATATTACGTTATCATTCCTTATACACTGCTGCAAAACCAAAAAGCAGATCTAAGATTGGGGGGCGGGGGGGTTAGGGAGTATTAAAAAATAGAACAAATTACGCTTTTAATGAAAAAAGTCAATAATTTTCCTAATTTATTTCAGATTATTAATTTTACTGTTTTTTGCAGTTTTTGAAAAATGCCATAAACACTGATTTCAACCAATTTTGTCCGATTGTTAAATTTGAGCTAAAAGCTAAAATTTTAAATCAAAACAGTTAACTTATTATTTATTTAAATTTTCATTTGCGTACAAACACTTATTCATTCCTCTGTTGTCACAACTCCTCTTGCACAATCTCTGGCCTAAACAGTAATATGCAACTGACTTAAAGTTTTAAGCATATAATAATAATAATAATCTTTGCATTTGATATAGTGCCTTATCACATCTTCGGGGAGTCTAAAAGCGCTTCACAGAATATACTGTAAAATGAATTGACTATATTTTGTGGGCGTATATAATAAGCTAGCTGCAAAACGTTAACAACTATTTCATAAATGCTGTGGATTTAGAATATAATATACATTTAATATAGTACCTTCACGTTGGGAGTACACCCCAAAGAGCTTGACACTGCTGGTTAAGCATCCAAGCTGTGAGTTGGGAGTTGAACAGGGTGGGGAGGAGAAAGATAACCAAAAGATATATTTTGAGGTGGGCTTTGAACGTGAGCAGAAAGGGAGCGAGTCAGAAGGACACTGGGATGGAGTTCCAGAGATCTGGATGGCAGATTAAAACTGAACTTTCACAAATACTGGTTTCACCTTTATTTGCTGACAGCCATAATCGAGGGAACTGACTTCAAAGAGTTTATATACTCAGACCAACAGTCTGCGGAAGCTCAATTAACATGGACAGATATAGTCAATAATTCAGATGCTTCAGTGATTTTGTGGTTGTTAATTCAAGTTCTTTCCATTGAAAGCTGCAGAATGTCCTCCAGGTTAATGCTTATGATAATATCATCAGTAAGTTGCTGTGCGCAAATTGGCTGCTGTCTTCACCTACAAAAATACAGTCACTACACTTAACAGTAAATCTTGTGAATTGCTTTGAGAGGTCTTCCTGGTGTGAAAGATGCTATATCAAATGCAAGCTTTAATATTATTATTATTGTTGTTGTACTCATTGTTTAAACAGAACTATTCGACAATGTAACAGAAAAGAAGAATTATTTGCATCAATTTGATTTTTTCCATTAAAAAAAGGGAATGGTGAGCCTTTGTTTAATAACATTTGGGCCAAGCTGTTAAACCGTTTTGGAAGGTGATCAGGATGCTGTGCATTAATCTGTCAAGAACAGATTGCTTTGACATTTCCAGGAGATTACTTCATTCCACCTAAAGGATAGGGTTTGACTGATCATGAAATAGCTGATGAGTCCAAGCCAGTAATGATGGAAATGCAATCTTTATTGTGGAGTGCAGTTAGTTTATGTTTATTCCATGGTGTGCTTGTGAATACAACATGTACATTAATACAATGAAATGATATTAAAATGTTGCTCCAATAGCCACAGAAGCAATACAGAAGGTATCGGTAGAAATAATTGCTCTCTTTTGAAGGTCTTTATTATTATTGCTGGTTAATGCAGACATCTGCATGTCGTGCATTCTTATGAGTTGCACAACCAACATGTACATTAAGTTACAAGCGGGTCAGAAGGCAGCTTCACAACTCAAGTGCTGCAGAACTTACAAGATTTCTTTAAAATGCAACTTGAATCGTTTAGTGATAATGAATCACTCAACATTACAATGGTGCACGTCAATTCTTCAAAGCTCCCAGCCCTCCTATGATTGAAGTGTTGGGTGTCAGCTTGTGACTCAGACTTCCATGATGTGTTTAGTCAACTTCTACCCTGACTATCCCTTTAACATACATTAATCGACCTGGTTATGTTTGGAACTTTTTCCAAATAAGATACATTTTGTTTCCGTTCTAGTTTTAAAATGTACTCCTGTGGTGTGCACTGCAATCTATTCTCGGGCTAAGACCATGGAATCGTAGCAGTTAATTCACAGTTAGCAAATGCCCAAGATCAGTTCAGATGGACTGCTCCATCCCCTTATCTACTAGGATTGTCATTTTCGGCAAATGTAATACAAGTAAAGGTTGATGCAACCTCAAGCCTGCTATGGATTCCAAATGCCAGTTACTTCTTAAAATCATCCAACAAAAAAACATTCTCTATATTGTTGGAATAAAGACCTCAGTGTGTTTAAAAAAAGAGGTTCGGAAGGGGTTAATATTTCTAACCTAAAACTTCAGGAAGTGACTAAAATACTAAAAAATAATTTAGATGAATTCTTCTTTAAACTAAGGTTGTGGCCTGAAAGGTGGGATGGTATAAATTCATTCTATTTGAGAAATATTACGACTTTAATCTACCAATCAGTCTTCCGTTCCCTGTAGGAGATACTAGGGGAAAATCCATTATAAGGTACTTAGATATCCAGAAATCTTGTAGTTCAAATATCTCTTGTTCTGCTTCATGGGTTTCTGAACTACATATAATAAATTGCAGAAAATGAAGATTAAATTATACCAAAAATTAAACCATTGATTTTTTCCAATATATTTTAGAACAAGATTTACATTGATTTTAATAGGCTCCTAGGTCTCTATGGTATAGACTTTATAGTGGAGTTTTGTACATTAGTTCATTAAGGGCTCTATCTCTGCAGTTTTCAAACTAATTTTAAAGTGGCTTTTTCTAATAAAACAATTCTAAATAACTAGGCAGAATCCATTTGAAATCTACTCTCAAAATGGTTGAAAGCCAAGCTCTCATTCAATACTGTCTTAATTTTCAGTATACTTTTTGTTATAAGCTTTGCCATGGAATAATAAAACTCAAATTAGTTCATCTGCAATCAGATTAAAAGGGAGTACCGTTATATATTACAGTTCAATTCAAGTGCTAGTAAACCTAATCCAGTGGGTGGAAGCACGGTAAAGAACAGAAGTACTTTTCCCAAAGCTTAACTTTACAGCTCCTGGATTCTATAAAACAGCACACAAAAGGACTGCCTCCAGTAAGGTCACAAATGACAACTAGGCAATGTGAGTGACAATCCAGGCAAAGTCACACATTACAGCTGGAAGAATTCTGCCATTGTTACTGTATATTGCAGCCCGGAGTTAAACCTTGTTATATCAGTTATATGGGCATGGCTTTCACTGACCTCCTGTGTGTGGGATTTGGTTTAATGTTTACAAATACAGAGAACCATTACTGCTATGTGCGTATTCATCCTCTTTGCTTTACAGATGTTAGAGGCATTGGCTTAGTGAAGTTAGACATCTTCTACGGTATTAATTTTTCCAATGTTTTCTTGACATCACCCAGCTCAGTTGGTAGCATTTCCATTGGACTAAGCATTACACAATGGATGAATTGTTGTACAGTATTTTGTCCAAGTCTTGCTGTAGTTTTTAACAATAAAGGGCAAAGGCAAAATATGAACTGGATGCTAATCTGCATGACTTTTTAAATCACTAAAATTATATTTAAGTGCCAGGGAACAGTAACTGATAAACTTGATATGGGATATTATTACATCGTTGAAACATCACAAGGTGCTTCACAGGATTTACTGTAAAGTGGAGTAACTGTGTACTTGCAGCCAATTTGTGCAAAGCAATGCCCCACAAACAGCCATTAAATGAATGGTTATTTTTAACTGGAGGACTGTTGACTGGGAGGCCAGGAGAAACTCCCTTTGTGTTTTCACATAATGCATTGGGATTTTTTAATTCTCTGAACGGGCAGACGGAATCTCGGTTTAATGTCTCATCCAAAGGACGATACCTCCAATAATTTAGAGCTCCTCCAGTACTGCACTGGAGAGTCATCCTAGTGAAAGAGCTCAGAGTCCCAATGTGGGGCCTGAATCTTCTAACTCAGAGGTGAGAGTGCTACCAACTGAGCTGGGTGATGTCAAGAAAACATTGGAAAAATTAATACCGTAGAAGATGTTTAACTTCACTAAGCCAATGCCAAAGTAAAGCAAAGTGGATTTCTGAATTTCTGTATCCTCAATTTGGACGGGGAAACTAAATTGCAATTCTGCATAAAGAATTTATTCAAGTTACATTTCAAGATCAAAGAAAATAATCAGACTCTAAACTTTCATGTTCATCAAATGAGTGGACTGGAAAATATTTAAGTCTAATAATATAAGTGCCATGTGCTATCATTTTTATTTAATCAGCTTTGTTTCTTCCACCTTTTCCTCTGGTAACCTTTCACCATGACAGTATCATTGCACATGCACCTATTGCCCACAAAATATACAGTCAATTCACTTTGCAGTATATTCTGTGAAGCGCTTTGAGACATCTCAAAGATGTGATAAGGCGCGATATCAAAGGCAAGGATTATTATTATTGCGGTACCCAAAGCCCGGGTCAAGCAGGCAAGGATTGTTCTCAAGATTATTTCCATAATAATCTCTATCATTCCAGCAAAACGAAAGAAAGAACTCTTATTACAGCAATAAAAACAGCAAAGTGATCTTCTAATGGTACTTTATTAGATTCATTTTATCTCTTATCGACTACGCATGACGTACTATAACCAAGATTTATGGAGCAAAAATTAATGTTAGAGCCTTATGATCCCGAATGCAGTTGTGAAAAATATCACGTTGAGATTCATTACAATCTATTCTTACATCGATCTTCAGATAAAATGCAGGAAATTAGAAATGTCTTTCCTTCTGTGTACAGGTAACCATAACAGCTACAGAGACCACTCATCCTTAACTGAAACATCTGCAAAGTGTCTCATCTGCCCCCTCTCCCTGCTGGTTATTGAAGTTCAAAAAGCAAAGACTTTTCAAAATTTACCACAATTAACCCTTTGTGGAGTGTGTGGAACTCACAGTGACAAACCTAACTGTCTGAATCGTTCTTGTTTAAACCCTAGCATTTCAAAGAAGTAAAGATGGCAAAAACTGCTTTTACACAAATCCTGAATCATAGTTTGCATTTGAAAAATTCAGACCATTCCATATTTAATAGAAGGAAATTATTTATTATTATTATATAAATTCTGCATTAGCAATCTGAGGATGTATTTTTCCTGGATAGCCTCCTGTTTGGGTTATATTCAGCACTTCTTTGAAATTGCATATGGCATGGATTCACATGTTGCTTATTATTTCCTTTTACACCAACCATGCTACAAAGCAAATTTGGTTTGTTTCATCTTTCGGAGTTGCATATACCTAATAGAAACTGTAAAGGAGTATACACTAGAGCATAGTCTTACTAACATACTTCAAGGTATTTCATTGATGTGCATTGGCGAAAGTAAGCAGACAACTTCAAAGTACTCTTTGTTCTGGCTTTCTGTTTGGATATTGACAATGTTCTCTTTAATAAAAAAAAATGCTGCAGCTTTTACCTTCAAATTTATAGTAATTGCAACATATCAAGAGAGGTCTTATCGGGAAGAAAGAGTTTGCAATATCGAGTCACACTGCTCAGTTGCACTTTTCACTTCTAAGGCTCACAGAATTTTACAGGAGAAGAAGTGAGAGAGTTGAGCTGAGTGAGTTGTCTTTTGATTCCAAAATGCATACCATTATTTGCATTTTTATCGATCCATTATTTACTACCTGCTTAGCAGTTCTCTTTTGCCCTTGGCAATTTTCTTCTCTTCCCCTTTTAAGGAATTTGACTCATTTTGCTTCCTCTTTTAATGGGGAATGGTTCCACTGGAGCTGGTGCTACGCAGAAGGGTGCAGGGTTCATGTTGTGGGTCTTGACAGGTTAATCTGCTTCAGCAGGAGCTGTGCGCTCCACATCCACATCCCTATCTGGAACAGCAGATAATGATCAGGAGTAGGAAACAAGGGGATTTTTCTGTTCCTCACCTGAAGCACAGAGTACAATTTTAGCATGTCTACTGCCATCTCAAATGAAATAATAATAATAATCAGCCTTGCATTTTATTCAGCGTCTTTCACATTGTGAGGAGAGGACGTCTCGAAGCATTTCACAGGATACACTGTAAAGTGGAATGACTGTGTATTCTGTAGGTGGGATTAATGGGACCTTCCCAGTCTATATGGCTTAGCTACTCACTGGATAAATTCACTGAAACATTGGAGAAGCTCGTTTAGAAAATGTTCAAGGAGCTACGTCAGATACAGTGGCTTAAGAAAACTACCAATCGTGCACAAAGCCCTTGGAACACAACCATCTGCATTCCTTTGGGATCCTGTCCTGGGAAACTTTATAAATGTGATTATTAATTAATTAGAAAACATTTATTTAAGGCAAGTGTGTTTATCAGTCGCTGGATAAACAAAAATCGAATAGTTTCTCATTTTATTGGTCTATGGGGTTATTATAAGCACCAGAAAAACTAGCTAGTGGGTTGTACATATTATTGATTCTCTGCCACCTTGTGAAAGTGCTCTTCTGGCCACAGGCATAATAAATCTTAGTATCAGAGTGACACAAATCCATGTTCAAGATCTATGTGGCAGCAAGTGCAGATGGTAGATGAAAAAGCTCAAAACTGATCAATAAATCTTTGTTGTCTGTTTGCATAAATAACCTATGATCTGTTTTGGGGGAAGATACATTTCAAACATTGTACAGGTCTCTCTTGGGCAGAGGAAGTTTGCCAATGCATAATCATATGTTAAAGTAGAGCGGGCGGGCAACAAGGTAGAACGTTGTTCATCTGATATTCGTGCGAGACCCTGCACAGTAGGAAACCCACCTTAGTTGCAGCACCATATAATTGTTTCTGTTATTTCAGAGCCATGTACAAAACTAGTGTTTGAGCAAAGAACAGACAGACTCAGTCTGCTCAGTACTAAGAGGTCCATAGTGGCAAGCTAGCTAGCTAGATGCTAAAGCATATGTGAGGGTTATTAGTTGTCTGAGTGTTTGGTCAAAAGACCAACATTGGCTGTACTTATCTAATAAGTGTTGCAATTTTGTGAAATTGCATTAACACACTCTGAAGTACAAAACTCTACAGCACTTAAGCCATTCCCTCAGCAGGATGGTCAGCTATTACTCACAGTGTTCAATTCCAAATGGCTAGCCAACAATAGAGTGTGTGTGTGGGCGAGGAGGGGGGGGGGGGGGGGGGGGGGGAATGTTCACAAACTGTAGAGTTTTAAAGTGCCCCAAACTAAATCAGGAACATTTTGGTTACGGAACAGCAAGGTTAAAGATACTGCTTTTAATAGTATTGCAATCTAATTGCAGCAAGTTAAAATATACTACAGTACCAGGAATTTGGATGAGCACAAGGTTAAAATGTTACAGATTACAGATCCAGTGATGGACTTGTTCCACTGCTGCCTCAAACTGGGGCTGGAGAGGCTACAGTGACCGCCTGTCAGGAAAACTTTGATTGGCGTGTACAATTAAAACTATGATAAAGGATTGGAAATATCAGAATTGATCGGTCTTGTGCCTGGAAAAATAATATGAGGAGGAGATGAACGGAGATGATCTTCATCAGGCATTTCCCGCAGCGTGGGAATACAGATTGTTTGGCAACTGGAATCACATGGGACATTTTAAAGTTAATAGGAATTTGACTATTAAAATGGGAAGTATTACTGTCTAAACTATAGTGTGTGATGGCTGGTACAAAGACGTTCACATGCAAAACATTGAGAAACATTATCCATTTGTAGGAAATAAATTTCTGATCTTTAGACTGACAGATGAACAAAAAATGGATTAGACAAATCCAAGATAATACTGACCTGGGAGCTCAATCAATGGGTCAAGGCTGACTACCAATCCCACTCAGCTCCTTGGGACATCATCCAGACGTGAAAGACGCTACACAAATATAATTTTGTATTGTCTTGTACTTACTGAGGCTGGATTTCTGAATTTCCTTATTACTGTACTGAGAAAGCACAGGAACTTCATGGGGAGATGACCTAACAGTGGCTGACTTGCCTCCTCCTGTTGTGACATTGATAGATGACAAGCAGAGGTTCAGGGCTCAGACCATCCTACTGACCGTCTACCCTCTGAGTTAGAAGATTACTTTAGAACATCATCAGACTAAAATTTGGGGTAAATTTGATAAATTTGTTTCAATGTTAGATGATGACTTATATCCGTGTTTACTAGGTCACTCTGGACTTACGACTTACGACTTACGATGTTCTGAAACTGAATGCTAGTCGAGCATCAGATGCGCTTCTTGTCCATTGTGCAACGCATGGACCTGGACTTTAGACGCTTTTTCACGTTTTACTTATAACCTGACCTGAGAGCTAGTGGATCCAGAGGTCTGTGTTACAATGATCTTTCCCTGCAACAGTTTTATGAGCAAGGCTCACTTTTTCTTATTTTTAAGCTAGTACGTAGACAGGTACATTCTGTGAAGTGCGTCGAGACGTCTCGTGATTAAGCGCTATATTAAATGCAAGGATTTATTAGTATTATTATTAAAGTGGGATCAAAGCTTCACGACCATGTAAAAGCAGTGAAAGAGACGCAATTACTGTAGCCTTGCAAAGATGTTGATGGTCATATCTGGTGCTTCGGATCAATAATTTTTTTAATCAGAGTTCTGCTGATAAAAATCAGAAAATAAAACACCCAGCCAGGATCTGGCGCCTCCCAAACTATTTCCCAGCTGCTGAAAGGCAGGTATCAAAATGCTATTTTTGCAACAAGCAATTTTAGACTGTGCTGAGCATTGGGTCTGCCGTAATGTGGCCACAGTTGTCCCCGTGATGGCTTTGTACACCAGACATATGGTATAAATCTGTGCATTGGCTTTGCATCACACTTTTTGCGCTACTTCAATACCTGTAACTGAAAGATTTCTTGCACATATAACAACTGTGCATATAATAGATAAGTATCCTTTATAAATCACAGCATAAAAGTGACAGGTCATTCATTTACTTATTTTTTTGTGTTCTGTTGACACACAGTTTAAAAAAAAGCATAGTCTCTGAAGGATATGACCGATACTTTCAAGCGCTTGGTGTTTTTAAAACCGCACCACCAGTAGAAAAGGATGCGATCATCAAATGGCCAGTTTATAGGTAATTATTTTTCCTGTATTCTTTATAGTCTCTGGAGATACAGGCGCTGTAATATGTCACCCATCAAGGACATGACCTGGATTATTTACTATCCATGATGAGACTGTCCAGGTTTTGATGTTGCCATGAATGATTGCCTATAACTACTGAATTTCACACCTCCCATCTTCACTGCCTGATAAGCTCGGTTACAGTTTTTTTTATATAAAAAAGAAGTTACTGCAATCAGACAGTGACAGGATATCGTCTCCCTCCTGCAGAATTTAGGTATAGTCAGATAACAAGCTTACAGAGCCATTTTTTTAAATAAATGATATACAAAACAAATGCTTACTTTTACCTAAAACATTTGAAATAACTAGTCACATTTCGGCAGGGATAACATAAAAAGAATTGTGTTTGGTGGACTCTGGCGATCCTGAAAAGAAGAGGGAGTTTCTCTCTCTCTTCCAGAGTCCTGATTAACAATCCCCCAAATAAAATTGGTCCATCACTCCATGGCTGTTTGTGAGACACTGCTGTGCACAAATGGGCTGCCATGTTCACCTACACTTTGCAATATATACCTTGAAACACTTTAAGATGTCTTCCTGATGCGAATGGCACTATACCAAATGTAAGAATCATTATTAGTACAAGGCTGCATACTTGTAAATATTTCCAGTTGTATAAATATGTTCAACTCTAAGAATAAACACACTTCCAAACCAAGTCGGTTCCTTTTGATCAGTGCTAGTTTATTGCATTGAATACTTCTTACTAAGATCTCTTAGTACCTCTTATTAGGATTTCTTCTTGTGATGCGATAAATTTGCATTTTGTCACCCACAAGCCCACTTCACGAGCAATAAGCCTGAACCACTACAAGAAATCACGTTGCATTAATTTATCGAAAGATAAAAAGGCTTATTTCCAAACGTTCATATATTTTCAAAAGGATCTCTTCCTGCGATGTAACAATTTTGCATTTTGTTATCAACGAGCCCAGAAGTTTTTTTTCTGACAAACATTATAGTCAAAGAGATATGATCAGCCAATCAGGACAGCTGCAGAAATACCAGGTAGAACCTGAGATTTGCCATATTGGTAATAATAACCTGCGACTGATTTGGTACAAAACACAGTGCAACTTTGCTACTTACCCGAAGATGTTAACATTCTGTGAAAGAAGTATACACAAATGTCCATTCTTGTCTTCAATATGAATAAATTGGCCTTTTAATGTTCTAATTCTCAACATATGGTGGAAGACTTTGAGTTGGAAATACTCCTCTACATACTCATACAAAACCTTGAACAACCACATTCAGGTTTCCAAATCGAGCAAACAGAATACTGTAGCACATATACTGTTTTATGTTGTAAGGCATAGCACAGTGAGAGGCTGGAAGTGTATGTGTGTGGGGGGTGGGGGGTGGGGGTGTGGAGAGGGAGTGAAATTCAAAGATGAAAGGTTTAGATTATAAACAGAAAAGATGATCCAAATGTAACTCTATTTTCTTCAAACATTACTACAACATACAAAATGCTTCTTTGTTACTCGTATTTCTCTTCTTTGTACAAAGTAAAGATATGATAATTATCATACTGAACCTGATAATGAAAAAAGTCACGTTTTTCGGCCCAATTTGCTCAGAACAGTCAATTATTGTTTATGGCCACTTTATTAGCTCAGAAAAGTTACGCGTAGAATGGGCAGGAGGCATAAGGATTAATAATGTTTCATGTTGTGTGGAAGTATTATCATATGTCTGGTTAATCCCATTATGTTCATCAATGTAACTTCTCTTGTGCTGTAAAAATAATAGATTTGGTGGGGGGGACTTTCGGTCAGCCAGTTGTCTGACACATGCAAAAACCATGCAAAAACCCACCTCCAAGTTTAAGAGTTTCCAAACCAAACTGAGAGTTCCATGGGTGCCATCTGCACATGGTAAAGATTTGGTGTTAAATCCTTTCAAAGTAATATCTTTGGCAAGGTATGACCATCCCAAATTCAACAAGACAAAAAATCCCCCCAAAACGTATTTAAAATTTTGGAATTCCAGAATGTTAAAGGCAGAAATCAAACACACATTTTTCATCATTCTGCGGTTAAATAAATGACACATAATTTACCTTATGCGGGCCTCTGATATTGTTATGTTGTTCCTGTGCACGTAGAAGACAGATAATATAAAATAATATGAATGTACATTTACACTTTTCCATAATTCATACTGTTGAGTCTAACCAAGGATTATATTCCACATCACTTGACTAAACAAAAGTGAAAACAGAAGTCAGCAAGTCAGGCAGCATCCGTGGAGAAAGGAAAGTTAGTTAACGTTATCAGGTCGATAACCTTTCATCACTTCTATTTCTATTTCAGATTTCCAGCATCTGCAATACTTTGTCTAAAAGTAAAACTGGCATGGTTTGTAATGTGTAACAGTGGATTATGTTTTAACAAAGATAGACTAAAATGCATCCTTGGATACAGAGAAAGTGGAAGCTATTGTTATTTTCTATGTGAGCTCAACCACGAAGAGATAGCAAGATTGTTTACCGACACAACTATTAATAAAATGGGATTTGATGGATCATGGTTCTTAGGACCTTATAACTAGGTTTGGAGGTTGTCTGTTGGGTTCTTGCACTTTATCTTCCAGCACAATATAAACTCCAGGAGGTTGCTGCCGTACTGTCAAGAATATAAAGCTGTTGCAGGATGGAATATTGCACAGACTAGCCAGACAGGTGTAACAACTTTTCTTCATTATGGGAATGCCGCTTAGGATGTCGTCCACATACATCACTGACACTTCATCTATCACAGGGAGGCACTGCTTCTGATTACTGCTATATCTTTAGCCAGTCCAGGCCTGGCTGTACTAGCACAGTTGAACATATTGTGATGGCAACATACCAACAGCTAGAGGTTATGGTTTGGCAATGAGCCAATTATCTTGCATCATACAATAGAATAATTAGTGTGCCCACATTTAGTTAACAAGGAGACTGGAGACCAGCTGTTAGGTAGCCTCGGACTACTCCAGTTGATGAAATTAATGACAGAATGCGAAACAGCACCTTACTTAACAAGACATTCGCGATTTGAGTTGAACAGAGCTCTCATCTGTTATTGAGAAATTGTTCTTAAAGGTTTTATTTGTACCTTCAGAATGAAAGACTCAGCTAAAATACTACAGCCATGGTTCTGTAAAACATTTGAATGGGATTACCTCTATTACAAGGAAAGGTTAGCCAAGCCATTTACAATCCACCTACCACAGTCTCTCCGTGCGAACAAATGATAGGTGACATATAGATTGTACGCTTTCAATTTGAAATAAAATAAAATGAGAAAAGGACCCATTTCATCAGCAGCCACTGAAATTCAATACTGCTTTTGCTGAGATCATCAAGATGTGATGTTGGTGGATGCAATAATTATCAGGAAGAAACAAAGGAATCTGATTATTAGTATATTACAGAGATAAATCACAATGCCTTTTTGAAATTATGTGTTGTAAGTTGTAAAAGAAAAGGTAGTTGATTCATCAAAATGTAAGTAATAGCATTTTGAAATTACATTCATTTGTCCTTTCATTGTTATTAAAGGACCTTGGAGGATTTCAATGGAAAATTTGTATTATGAAGGTATTCTGTTTTAGAGCAGAAATTCAATTGTAGGTCTCGCAAGATATATGCTACAAAAAAATGTCATGAAAATATGTGTGAGTCTGTCTGTGTCAGAGTGTATGTGAGAGTATGTGTGGGTGAGTGTTTAGGTGAGTGCGTGGTGAGTGTGCGGGTGAGTGTGCGGGTGAGTGTGTTAATAATATTAATAATAATCCTTGCACTTGATATAGCGCTTTTCACGTCGGGAGGACGTCCCAAAGCGCTTCACAGAACACACTGTAAAGTGAATTGACTGTATATTTGTGGGCGAACGCGGCAGCCAATTGCGCACAGCAATGTCCCACAAACAGTCGTAGATTGAAAATGACCAATTTATTATTGTTTTTGGTTTTGGAGGGATTATTATTAGGCTCTGTGTGGAGTAAGGAAACTTGCCCAAGGTTTCACCCTCTGCCTGGAATTGAACTCAGGTCTCTCACTTGCAAATGCTACACATATGTTTGAAGCTGTAGTTGAATTATTGCTTCAGCCACAAGTTCTTACCTTTGCAATGGCTGACACACAATATCTATGTTCAGTGGTCAGGCTACCTCACAGCTTGGCACATCTCAGTTCATAACCCACGCAGGTCAAGGATCATAGAAAGTAATTGTGTGGACTGACACCGGTTGCTACCACTTGCATTTCAAGGAAAACAAATGTCTGCTATTAGTTATGAATGAAATGCATTAAAAAAAGCTTCATTCATCACCAAGGAAAAGGATACCAAATAAAGATGTTATTCAGCACGAGACACTCATTTTTCTGCTACGTGTGTTTGGATTAATATCTGTGCATTCCACCTTCGGTGCCATACACTAGAGATTAATCTTCAGCTGTGCAGTGCTGCATAACATGAATGTAATTATTCAATAATGTAGAATTGTCATTTTTGCATCCAGGTGAGAGAACATCACAACACTGTGAGGAGAAAGCTGACACCCTAAAACAAACAATATATTCTATAGTATATTCTATTCCAAGATGTGATAAGGCACTATAACAAATGAAAGACTTATTTATTATTTTTAATTTTTTTTGGCTTTGCACAGATTGATTCTGGCACTGGAGGTCAAGATGGAGTGCCGATTTCTCCTGGCTGAAGGGAGGAAAGAGGTTGCATTGGATAAACGTCTATGAGCAGAAGACCAAAAGATATAATAATAATCCTTGCATTTGATATAGTGCCTTATCATATTGTTAACACATCTCAAAGCGCTTCACAGAATATGCTGCAAAGTGAATTGACTGTACATTTTTGGGGCTTGATATCCTCACGTTAATGTTACAGAAACACACCCAGTATCAACATCGAAAAAAGGAATTATGGTTGCACACACATCATTAGCGTATGATGCAAAAACATTGAGAAAAAGATGTATATGTACCACAATGGTTGCCAAGAAAATGCCATTTCACAATTACGTTGTTCTCAGCAACAACAGCCATCATTTAGGCCACCCAAGATTTTTAATGATCAGCTGTTTTATTCAAAGAATTAGGACGTCCGTGACATAATGATTTAAGTTCCAGTCTACAGTGGACCTTGTCATGTAATCTTGAAAAATGAAAACGCACATGTTAATTCTGTACAAACTAATTGGTACAAATTTATCACCGTCGTATGGATATTCATGAATACCGTTTGAATAAATAAAGCAACAGCAGCCGTGTGTCTGAACCTTATGCTTTCCAGATTGTTTAATATAGTACCTGGGGAAAGAATTACCGATTCCTTGAAGGGAAACTTGGGACTTGCAGAGGTTACCTTCAGCAGCGTGAATAAAAGGGCCTTTCTGAATGTAAACCTCAGAGAACATAAAGGAAAACACATTCGTAAAATTCTTAAAAAACAAACATGCAGTTATTAACTGATAGATCTCAGTAGATAATTAGAACTTCAGGTCCATTATCAATCATTGTCAGGTATGGCTGAGCTCATGTTCGAAATGGATCTATCAGCACACAAAACAAACTACAAAGTGTACTCTGAAGGATTAAGGCTCACAACCCTTGTTAAACATATATATATATAAAGCTGCCAAAATTATCATCGATCACTTTGTGATTCTCCTGATCCGACTTCCGAGTTTTGATTTACGTTTGATTTTTTTTCCTCCTTTTTTTTGTATATTTTTTTTCTTTGAACTGAATTGCTGACGACACAGTTGAACCCAGCCAGCGTGAGGCAGCTGAATTAACATCAACAGATACAGTCATTAACCCAGGGTGCTTCAGCGTCTGTGTCACTTCAGCTGCGTGTGTTAATTAATCTCCCTCACACCGCACAATCAGCCTTAGAAACTCCGAACAAGCCAATCGGTTACTCTTTTTTAAAAAATGAACAGAAATACTGTCTGAGTGCGCATAAGCGTAGTAGGGTAGGGAAACCCAGCCTTGGGACGTCCTCCCGACGTGAAAGGCGCTATACAAATGTAATCTTGTTGTTGTTGTGTATTTTTACATCAACATTTAGAAAATATTAGAAGTTCAAACTATATGAGTGAAGGTAATAGTTATCAGTAGGGTTGAGGCTTAGCAGTTGAGGGTGTGGAAAATGCTTGGGTTGGTCTTTTTATGTTCTGGGTTAACAACATTTAGTAACAGATTATTGCTGAAGGGCAGTTGCATTACTAACACCTGGTGATTCCACAAAACAAAAGGCGAAACAATTGCAACTTAAAATATGAATTCCTGTCCCTATCAAGATGACTGTTTCTCTTCCCCTTTTTTTTAATGCAAAGAGATAACACAGAGGTTCAAGCGCTCTTTATTTGATGCACGATTTTCCATTGGTGCTCATCGCAACACGGCTACTGGAGTAACCAAACTCTGCTTCTGTACAGTCACTGTACAGTATGTCTTACAACCAACACTGAGAACAGCTTTGCCCTACTCTTACACCAAGGTTACAGTCTGATGCCATAAAAGTGGAACATTCTTCATTGTTACTTTGTGAGTGAGGAGTAATAGATAGTACATGGTACAGCAGGGTAATGGTATTCAATCAGGCGGTTGTATAGTAAATGGCTACTGCCTATAAGCAGGCACTTGCTTAACACTGCTGTGCCACTGCTCATTTTTCTGACTGACACCAGTGGTTCTGGTAATTGAATGTTGTGTTCTTTATTTTCATATTACCTGGATTATTCAAGGTAGATCTACTGAAGTAAACACCACTCATGCTTGCACCTTCTTGCCGTAATACTTCTTCGGCTCTTGCTATTGATTGGCCTTTTCTCTCAAGTCCTGTCTGTCTACACACTCCACTTTGTTCTGCGATGAACATAGTGGATACACGAGGAGGGCGTTAGTTAGTCAGTTTAATCTGTTTAAAAATATGTTCCTCCATTGAGTGTTAGCTATTTTAATTAATGCTGGCCGGAGACCACAAATGGTATGATTCACTGCTTCGAGAGATGTGTATTGAAAAAATATTAATACATTCATTGTAAACCTGGGATAATGGTAGATAATTCAGTAATACTTTGCTGAAGCTCTAGCAATGATATACAGTGCACAGTAGGGAATAGGAACATAGGAATGATTTAACATCAGCGTGTCCTATACTTTTAGCCAAAGGAAAATTCCAGCTGCCTTATAGAAACATTATATTGGAGAATACATCAATGTAGACTTGTTTTGATAAATTCTGGAACATGTGTAAGAGAACATTTCCATTGCCATCTCTTGCAACTAGTCTTGTAACTGGATAATTTAATTTTCCAATTCAACTAGATAAATGGTTAAAACAGGCAGAAATCTGTATTAGAAGCGCGCAAGGTAGCTTTATTTTCCCCCACAGGAGACAATGCTCTGCTCTAATAAACCTGGAAGGATTTCCTGAAGTTACTAATTCCTAAACATATGCAATGCGTTAATTTGATGTTCATCCAAATTCAGTGCATATGCCCAAATTTGGGCATTTGTGAAGCCAAAGCCAAGAGCCATTCCAATACTAAAATCTAGCATTCAACTCTTTCCCTAAATTGTCTACAAACAGACGCAATTCATCCCGAGCAATTCCAACGGGAAAGTGGACGCAAACTAACTTCTACATTACCAGGGCGTGAATGCAAACTCAGCCCCTTTTACGATCCCCACAGAATGATCAACTTAACAAGACTGCCAGGAACACAGATGCATACTTCACTATTACACTGCCAGGGATTTGATCCTGCCAGGGCAAATGATGCATGTTGTGTTGCAATAGCACAAAGGATTCAATACCTCAGCCAACAAACTGCCAGAGAAATGGATATATACTGTACCACAAGTAACACAAGGATGGCATTTCCCTCCCTCTCCTTGCACACATTTTGAAAAATATTTATACAGTCATCTTTAATTCACATACCATAGACTGCTCATTGCCATAATGGTGGTTCGTTATTATAGAATAGAGATTAGTTGGAAAATTATGTCATTCATTTGTGAAAACATCAGATTTATGCTAGGTTTGCAATTTGGTTCATCTTTCTTTCTCGCTGTCTCTCTCTCTCTCTCAATCTCTTCTGCGGTCAAATTATTTCTGCAAGATCCCGCATTGGCGAGCTATGCAGATAACTGCTGAAATAGTCACAAGTTCACCCTCTCCATTCCTATTAATGTAGCAGTGTAAAGTGAGATGATTTCAAGAGTATAGAATTTCAGCCACATATTCCCAGCTATAAAAATTAATGATACCTGTTCCCCAGCCTGATGAAATATAGCCGTGCTCCCGCGTAAAAGTTATGGCAGATATCAAAGCTTTTATGACAAACTTATTTTACACAGATCTACATTTCCATTCCAATATTACTGACCTTCTCTCTTACATGCCTCATGATGATGTAAAAAATAAGTTTCCACATCATCAAAACTTTGCTCATTCTGCCTTTGTTTTATCTCTTCTATATAATGTTTTCCAGTATGCTCTAATATAATTAATAGAGTGTGTCAAAGTGAATCTACATTTCTTTAACCAACATCTGTGTTGTGACACATACATCGTAAAGCATGGTAGAGTTTCTTCACAGCTTAGATACAGAGTCTTTGTTTTTCGATTGGTATATGGTACAGACAGAGGTTACATTTACTATCAATTGCATATGAGGTTTACCTATTCACAAATATGACTGATTTTTTCAACTCATGACAATGGTCACTGTTTGGCTAGCTCACCTTTCAGCATAAGAATCTTAGTCACATGCAGATAACCATGAGAAATCATATTCTTCCCTCCAAAAAACTCAGAAATATTGAAAAATGATTAAAAGAATGACATAAATAACTATGCATTGATCCCATATTCTTACAAGATGATGCAGTCTTTACAACCGTCCACTAGGAATAATAATAATGATAATACAACTTGCATTTGATATAATGCCTATCATTAAAACATCTCAAAATGCTTTACAGGATTTACTGTGAATTGTAATAAATGTATTTTGCAGGCGAACGCAGAAGCCAATTTGCACAGACCACAAACAGCCATGACGTGAAACACCATTTTTTTTTATCTTGGGAATTGTTGGCTAGGACAGAGGGAGAAACTCCCTTCTCTTTTCGAACAGTGCCACGGGATCTTTAACCTCAGTTTAATGTTTCATCCAAACGACAGGACATCTGACACTGCAGTGCACCCCCAGCATTTACACATACAAACAGATGGAAATATTCTTGTAGCTAGATTTTTAATGGTCACTTGGCTGTCTTTCACCACAGTGGTTATTATTATTATGTCAGTCTAACAAGGAAAGCAAAGTCATTTGTGAAATATATTAGGCTGAAACAAATCAAACACGCATCAGGAAACAGGCTGACATTTTATTCATTTCGTAAACATACTACAGAGAGCATTAGCAGAAAGCCCAGCTATTGTGGTATTAAAGAATAATATTAGAATAATAATAATAAATAAAAAGACGATTAACTATAGAAAAACTTGGAACATTGGAAGTGAATACTAACCATTGTCAATGAGCTCCAGATTAATTGACAACATTGCCATCTAGTGGTATGGCATGAGTTGCTGCAAAGACCAAATATACCCTCAGCTGAATTCTTTCTCATATTAAATAGAAATCACTTTGTTTTCTGAAATGAGAACTATAAACAATTCAGAGAAAGTCTTATAGATTTAGTAATACTGCAAAGTCTCGCCTGGGCACAAGATCGTGCAAATGCAACAAAGACTTAATATGTTTTGCCAATTGCGTTAGTTAATATCAAAGTGTTCAGTGCTCTGGTTAGGCCTCTCATGGAGTACCAGGTACAGTTCCGATTACCGTGATGCAAGAGGGCTACCCTGGCCCTAGAGGAGATGCAGAGGAGAGCAACAAGGATGATCCCCAGTGTTAGAGGAATAAAGCTATGAGCAACGATTAGACAAGCTCCGGCTCTTCATTCTTGAAAGGAGATGTGCCTGAGGGGGCCATATTGAGGTATACACAATTTTAAATGGGATTAAGAAAGTAAGCCGAGGAACAATACTTTTGGATGCATTGACAGAGCAGAACAAGAATACCCAGGTTTAGGGTTGCAAAGAGGAATTTCAGCACAGACACCAGGAAGTATACAAGTTGTTGCAAATCATATTAATTTAAGTGCTCTAGGGCACTAATCACATGAAGAGCACGGGAGAGAGTGCACACGCTATTCTAGATACAAGGAAGTTCCCAAGTGTAGGTGGCAAACGTGGAACTTTCAGTCTGGTTTGGATATTGTTAAGCATGGTGATGGGGTTCTACTTGCACCAGACACCCGACTGACCCCCCAAAAAGTAACTCAACCACTATTGTCAATTTGTTTCAGAAACAAAGCACCGTGATTATACTGCATTTTAGGGACTGGATATCTGCCTGTTTTAGATGCAATCCACTTACGAAAGTGCTGGAGAACAGGGATATACATTTATGTACTCTTTTTTAGACTCTGCATTGTGGCCCCAGATAAATTATGTTTGTAGCTAAAGGAACCTATTTTTAACTGGAATTTTACAATTTTACTCCATGGATTTCCAACTTGTTGCAACCTTATACAACCTAATGCTAATCTGATACAACCCTACATGTAAAGGTTGCATATTTTTAGCCTTAAAACTGCTTGGAAAATAAATGTTTTCACGTGTAGTAATAAAAATTACTTTGTGCCCTCAATATGGAAATAGACATTTGTCAATGCCAGCAACACTATCTGACATTTTGACTTTTGAGAACATCCCATTATAGGGTAGCATAATCCTGAGTATTTATTTGACACAGATATTCAAATAGCACAGCTGTGAGACTAATATAAAACTGAATATCAAAGTCATTCTGATGCATAAACACATTCAAACTTTAATGGCCTGATGATATTGTTTGTAATAGTATCCCAGCCCGATAGTACCAAGTCCTACATATGTTGGTTCGTAATACTACATGGCAGAAGAACCTCACTGGGGGTCCAAAGCTTATTGCGAGACATAAACATTCATAAGTGTTAGCTGCAGCTGCTCGGCGTGTGTGCAAACAGTTTTGTTATTGATGAAGGCTGAAATTCCTATTGTGCTGCACACACCAATATCAGATTGAAGTTGCTGAATGAAAATGCATCAAATGAGGAATAATGGAAATAGCTGTATCAAATGAATATTTTTAAAAATGATTGTCCAAATCATAAGCAGCCATAAACAGGTAATTCCTCTACAACCAGAGGCTTTGTTCCCCACACAATGAATGACATTGGTTTGCCACAATTCTAATGCAGGGCAACATTCGACGAAACAAGGTGTGCAAGCTGCTATTTAAAAACAGTGCTGTAAGGGAGCTTATTAAATGTGTAAAGGTGGCAAAATTCTATCTGAAATCCATATGCAATGGTAACATTTGTTTAGAAGATTGAACATGTATCCAAGTGTGCATTTAAAATGACAGAAAAAGCTAATGCTTGACAATATTGTGCATACGTTGCAATTATCTCTGCTGTGCCTTTCGTCACACAGATCTGTCCAGCTGCTCTCTGAAGCTTACCATGGGAGATGGTATTCAATTCCCAGAGTCTGTCATAGACTTCTGATACTCAAAGGCTTCAATTCATCTTCCTGTCATATTTTGCTGTCACCTACGAGGCTATTTTACAATGAGGTTTATCTTGAAAACATAACATAACCATCATCTAAGCTTGTCATCTGAAAAATATAAATGTTTCATGGTTCAGTGATATATCCAGCCAAACATTTGTGCTTACTTCTTGATCCACAGTCCAATTTCATAGAATATTTATGAATTAACTATTGTGATGATAATGATCTTCCTAATTGTGCATTTCGTATTGGTTTGCACAGTATGCGGGGTGAAATGATGCTTAAATGTCCCAATGTGGTATCTAAATATTTGACGTTATGCTCATCTTTAATGTACATCCTACTTTCTTGTCTTGTATGCTCAAATTGCTTTAATGCTTTTTTATTGTGGTACGATAAAAAGGACACATGGCCCGAGACATCAAACACAAACTCAAGGATAGATGTCAGTCTCCCTGCACCAAATATAACGAAGGTGAGTTTAATTCAGAGCTGACTATGTTTTTACTTTGCGCGTTCCATAGTTTGAGGATTCATTCTAATACTCACTCTTCAAAAGCCACAAAATATCAAATGTGTAGTTGCCTTTACAACGGATAATGAATACTGTGCATTCTGAAAGCTACAGAGAGCATTCAGTATTCAAACACCAAACAAGACAGTGGTGTTCACTGAAGCACGACGGGAACCTGTTGGAAGAAGCTAAATGATTTGGAGATGCTCACAAATAGGACTTTGATATTTGCACTGACTTGAAGCAGGCTGATGCATATTCAACCGAGCTCGGAATAGGCCGTGTGTAAAGGAATAGTCAAATTAGACCTCATTCTTTCTGCCTGCAGTTATTGCTTAAAAGCACATAAACTCTGTTAAAAATGCCTCAGTTCAAATTAATGCTCGTTCATCTGTGCCAACATTCATTTTGGCTCAACATAAAACTGTTTTGAATTATGAGTTTTGATCTCAGTTTAAGAAACCTTGAGCAATAATATCAGATTCTCGGGTGCCATTATCTTTGCTGCTTGTCATTAGGTCCAACATTACCATTAAAGAGACAGAGATCCACTCTTACAGAGAAAAGTTTTACGAGGATATGGAAACCATTCTTGCAATGACCCTCAAAAATATTAACAGTCAATGGAGAGTTTGACCTTGTAACAATCTGTTGCTTTGTTCTTGCAATACGGTCATTTCTTTCTTTGAAAAGGGGCGCAGAGGGCAATCAGTGTAGGAAACAATCATGCTCATATTTGCAGGGCAAATGGGTAGTAGTGTTTGAGACAACCAGCACACACTCTGAAATCTGTTCTATTTATACATTTCCACAGCTGAAACACAAGGTATTGCCAACAATCCCACAGCAACACAACACGATAAACTGCAACCCAAAGTGACAAAGAGCTCCTGAATCGATCATTATTTTTCCACTTCGCCTGACTAACTCGAAAATCACCAACCGCTCACTTCAAAGAAAACACAGCTGCAAGTGACGCAAATACCATTAGGGAGAAAATGAATAATTTTTTTTTAAGATTATCATATTACAAAATCAGACTGCAGGTGCAAGTTGTTAATTTTGCAACTCATGGTTTAAGCCTGGGAGACAAGGACTTGCTAGCACTTTGCTCTGAATCACGGCATTGTTAGGCCACTATTAAACATGACAGTCTAGGACCCAGTTAAATGGAGATTCGGTGCTGCTGGTTTAGAACAAACATGAGAAAGTAGTCTGGATAGAAAGGACTTGACATCAATTATTGAAGCCAATTCAGCATTATGTGGGGGCAATGGAGAAAGCGGCAGTCAATAGGATCATGTTCAAGGTTCTTTTTTTGCCTGCTGACAGCGAAAACCCAGTAACCCACAGAAACATCACATTATTTTAAACGGTGGTTTGATCCGATTTGGGTAAGGCAACGTATGTATGGACTTCCCAATGCCAAGTGAGCTCTGCCGCCATGTGTGAATGATATATTTGGTAATGTCATCACTTGTCTAGCAATTAAGTTTGTCAATGTAATCCCATCGCAGCACAATTTAATTTGGCAATTTTTTTTGCTAATTTGGTGCCAGTTTTTAAGAAGACGACAGAACAAAAGGCACAGTGGGCCAAGTTACCGGCCAAATGACCTGAATCTATCAGATATTATTGAAATATACTGTTTGTGCTCTTCCCTTGTTCATGCCCAAAGAACCAATGAGAATGACTGCACAACTTCCTCGGTGGATTTTACGCTGGCTGAATTTTTTTAAAAAAACACTTAATTAGGTTTTCCTGAATGGTTCTAAAAGAACACCTGTGGTGTGTTTCTGAGGCCAGTTCTCAGATTTAACCAGGTCAATGGTGCGTTTATCTGTAATTGTTGCTTAGTGTAAGCAAGCAGGACGCAGAAGTAAAACAAAATTAACTACAATACCAAGCAGTGACTTCATTGAAAAATACATTATGGACTCCCAATTAGCCGGCAATCAGATAGCCTTTCACAGTTACATTACGTAATGCTGCAACACTGATTAATTCCACATAAGGAGGCAAATTGCTGCTCATTTGAATGTACAAAGTGCTCCAATTAATAGAAAATGCATTGGAATCATCATTTTCCATTTTGCTTAGATTTTCCAAATCCAGGTTTGCTTAAAACAAATCTTTATCATCACCGAAACATTGATTTTCTGAGTTATTATTATGTCCAGAGGCTTAGCGGTTTTCCATTTAATTCGGTCGCCTGTGTGTGTACATGTCTATGTGTCACAAATCTGCTTGCAGTAAAAATTAATGCACCTTATAGAATTAAAAGCTTAATGGAATTTTAATTTGATTTTCTGTGTTCCTGTGCTAAGCCTGGTACAAAACCTTATTTTAAAATTTGCATGAAAGCGCATGATCTCTAGCAATGAGGATGACAAATTGAGTAGTTTATGTTTAATTGCACTTCCATACAAACTGGGGGTAAAAACTGGGGAGAAAAGATAACTGTGTGGGGATAATGAAGAATGTAATTAATTGTAAATATGTATGGATATGCAAATTATCTGATTGTACAACCCATGCTTAAAGAAGTGTATAGTTAACAGTAATGATTTCTGCCAGTAGATTAAGAAGGGAAAGAAATCTTGACATCTAACTTGCTACAAGGGAATTGTGCACAGTTGTGAGCACTCTTATCTTCAAATAGACATTGAAGCTTTGGAGATGGTTCAGAGAAGAGCCACAAGGATGGTTTTGAGACTTAAATCTCAAAGAAAATTGAAAGGGGAGTGCGATTGAAGTCTTTAAATGAAGAGAGGCAGTTTTTTTCTGGTTCTACAGGGTGTCCACAAAGTCCTGTTACCCCTTTTTATATAGATATTACCAACAGCTGAAATATGTGAATGATGATAATTGTATTTAGAAGTGCTTAATTGTATTCAGTACAAGTGTTTTACTATATTTAGATGTTCAGAGGATCGGTGTGTGTGAGCGCCGTTATTTTCATGGCAGATAATGATCTGTTGCCACGTTCAGTGCCACATATTCTGTAAAATGGATGGAGTGACAAGGTGTAATGCATCTCTGACAGCTTGTTTCAGCTCCTCCGTAGTCACATATCGCTGTTTTCTAACAGGGTGCTAAGAGGACTTTGCGGACACTCTGTACACTCTTATATTGTAAGCAGTTTCACCTTATCAACTAACACCGCACCCCAATGACTTAACAGTTGGACATCTTTGCAAAAAATAACTGAGTCTTTATACATTAAAGATGAATATTTCTACTAATATTTTCTTCCTTATAATATACAGTATTGGCTGCGCTTTACTCCACTTAATAAATATATGAATTATCTTAAATAATTAAATAATCTTTGATGCAACTTTTCTATTCCTTCACCACCAGAAACACAGATCAAAACTGCTGCCAAAAATCTTTTGCCTTGACATCAGCTGCTTATGTGGACAATTTTGCTATATATATATATTCCTGCTGGCATGTTGCTTGTGAATACTCACGGATTGGGACTGAGGTCAGAAGTGGTGGGCGAGTGGAATTATTTCTAGTCGGCTACCTTGACACAGTGCATAAGATAAAGATTGATTAAAAGACCTTAAAATGGAATATGTGTCAGCTGTTCTAGCAAGAAAGCATTTCAAATCCTGATTCGCATTAAATTCGCATTGGAATAAAGAAGAATTAATCGTTTTTAAGCCAAATTTTAAACCAATCAATCTTGAATGCAAAAAAAAAAGTCCCTTTTAGGAAAATGCCATGACACAATGAAACAATCTGACACATCTCATCCACTCAGCAGATCTTGGCAATGATCCAACAGCAACGACAAAAGGTTTTTATTAAGGCCTCAGCCTTTCTGCCTGGCTCATGGATGGTATCAGTCAAATACTGGAAGTTAATGACATGCATCTGCTCCGTCCAATCTCTGTGGTGGGGCTGAGAGGCCAAGTCACCCATCTACTGAGATCTTGTGGAATATCTGTCCATCACTTCCTAGTATATCTTTATGTTGATTTGGAAACACCTATTTCTTATCTAAAAACATTTGTATAACAGTTTAGGGGATGCATTGGCATCCAATTATCTGGTGATAGTGGAAGGAAGGGGAGTAACAGTAGGGGGGAAACTATCTGCTCATGAAACTATGGGATTGCTTTCACAGTGACAAGCTTTAAGTTTCTTCCAGTTTTTATTTGGGAGAGGGAGAAGGGTGGAGGAGGGCAAGAGGGGTGGAGTGTGGGTTGAAAGGAAAGGAAGAGAAGAAGAGTGGAGATCAAGTACATAATTCCATCCCGAATAGATTACCTCAAGTCTTTACAACGAACCAGAACTCAGCTAATGTTTAAACCCCGGCGGCACATTTTTCCTAGGAGAAACTTATGCACATGTTCCCCAATTAGACCAAAGGCACCACTATAATGTGATTTACATTTCATGCCTGACTGATAGGTGGACTGTTGTCCAAAACTGACAGGATGCCACTAAATTTCATGTAAACACGAGCTGGAAAAGTGTGATTAAGCACACACGCTGGCAGATATGGGAAGTGCTGAAAGTGGATTACTCTTTGTAAACTTTAAAAGGTGCACAAATTAGAGTTAAGAATTTTGTTTAGAAGTTACCAACATCTGGAGAAGATCACATGCAGTTAAAAAAAAACACCTTTCGTGCACACTAAATGGATGTTACGCCACTGACTTTGTGTTTGTATGCTGTGTTTTTGGTGATAACCAGCTACAAAGTAATTTCATAAACATGATGGCACAGACTCGATGACCTCCTTCTGTGCTGAGAAGGTCTATGTTTCAAAGCACTCACTGTTTCTAGTGACAAAATGGAAAAATAAACCTTGCAATTACCTTGCACTGCAGTGAGAATGCTCTACAAGTGCCAGGATCATTAGAAGAATATACGCAGGAAACTAAAATTCTCCTACAGAGCTGAAATAATTTATATTTAACAAAATACTGTTTTGTTCTGTTACAGTAGATTTTGTAAATTTTGACTCGTAAATGTCAGACACATCTACGAGAGTTTAAAAAAAAGCAGTCAGTTCAAAATATGGACAGCCATCCCCATCGGAAATATTAAAGAGTAATTTTCAATCTGGCGATTTAAAATATATTAAATGATGAGGGCGCCATTTAGATGTTTGAAGTGAGCTGCATGTACGTCTGTTAGGTCTGATATGAATTTCATGTTTTGTTTATTCTGAGCAGATAGCTTTCCAATAATCCCTTCAATGAATGGTAACAAAGCTACCTTTGTAACGTAGCATTTGGGTTTTCAGCATTTGGGTATGTAGGAGGTCCAGATAATGGTCAGCAGCTGGCAGTTTGTTAAACAAAGAGATTAGAGCTCAAAGAATAGCAGTATAAGGCCTGACGTTATCTATATTCCTGTGATGTGCTTACTGAAGGTATAAATCATTTTCAGCTAAGAAAGTTACTTTCATGCGTTATCTTTGAGATGGTGCCATCCTGAAACAAAGCAGGTTGTGTGAAAAATTACTAACGTTACTTGAAGTTCACCAACGTTAGGCTTTCTGCCACTCTTGGGGCCCAAAATATGTGTGGGCCTAATAGATGATCCTGTAATCCTTTTCATTCTTTAATTACATAAATCAAGGCACCTGCATGCCTTTCATTATGGCTAGCTCATGGGCTATTATCTCAACCCACATTTTAGATCAAATGATCAAATTTGTTCCACTTAATTACATGAGAAATTATGCTAACGTGCCAAGACCAAAACTAGATATTGGGAAGGAGTCAAGACCACGACTTGAGATCTGACATTTACTGCTTTAGAAACCTTATGTAGCATTGGTTTTAGAAACACACACACACATTTTCGGCGTACAATTAAAATTTCCAGTTTGCCACTAATTCCTGACCGAGTTGATGACTGAACAGGTGGGACCTCTAAAAGGCAATTACTTTACTGATGGGTTTAAGGAGACTTAAAGATGCAGTGTTTTCAACAGTCTTGTGAAAGTGCTGTAAGATGAGCGACATGATATCATTGCCAATGTGCATCAATCATCGGTGAAAAATATTTTCACACTTGTGACAACTCCTCAGCCAAACCCGGTAATTATTTTAATCCGAAGGGTATGATTTACCTCCCTTGTGTTTAGGCACAGAGGTTTCTGTACACCAAGGGTTCCCCCATTCTAAATTCCAGCCTTACATTTCAAATGAAGCCACAAAATAGCAGATTAAACGTCCTTAAGTACTCGAGCTTACAACACTGAACAAGAACTCTGAAATGACACATGAATAATGCATCTTCTTTTTCAAGTTTTTAAACATTTCCCCCCACATTATTTCACCTCCATTCCCTCCAAGCCATTCACAATTTCCTTCAAATCTTGTTATCTCTGTACTGCAGCCCTGTCACACTCTGTGAGTTTCCATACCCACAGTAAGCAAGGCCTCGTCGCAGATCAAGTATGTTCAGGTTTCCATTGATTCTGAGCACTTTGTTTAGCTGATACTTTAGTCCTGCAACATTTTCAGCTAAAGCCGTATTATAATTATAATTCTGTTGTCACTAACAGTCCAGCTTCATAACCGACACTTATGAAGTAAATAATTACTGCGGGATACGCCATATCGGCCATCTGACACATTTGATTCCTGATAAATGCATACAAAGCTAGGTGCCAGGACTTTTCATGCTTGATTAGGAAATCTGTAAATTGTAGGCAGAAATAACCAAGAGCCATCAAAAAACACACCAATAAAAAAAAAGATTGAAGTTCTAAAATGTTTTGCTGTTTCAAGGTGAAAACTGCCATTCAATGAAGCACAATTACAATTAATATGCTGAGGATTAGGCACCGTTTTATGATCTCCCTTAAAATTTATGTACGCAACATCCTACTTTTCTCTCAAATTGCTCTACCAATGCTACAGTAACTGGTTTATCCTCTGATTTTTATTATACCAACTAGGGTTCCCTGGGGCTCTATTCTCTCTCTTAGTCCTTCTCCAGATCAATGTTTTCCTTAAAATATTCTTTAAAAATAATTAAGAGGTCACTGATTAAACAACTCTGACATTAACGTACAGATTGTTATCTTTTGAACTTCTATAAAAGCTCTGTACTTTGGAAAACATTAAAAATGGTCTAACCGTCAATTTACAATATCATTATCACCTCATCACATTTAACTTCATATTTCCACTATTTTTAAAAAATATATAAAGAAATATACAAACTTGGCATAATCATAATTGTCCATTTACTGCCAGGCTGTGTGTGGGAGATTGCTGTGTGCAAATTGGCTGCAGTGCTTGCCTACAAAATACACAGTCACTATACTTTAAACTAAATTCTGTGAAGTACTTGGAGACACAATTCCTGTGATAATAAATACACAGGATACAAAACTAGAGCAAAGAAGTAAGAGTCAATAGTTTGTAATATATGGTACAAAGATCTTTGTTTTATCTCCACGCTTTCAGCCACCAGACCCTGAAACTCTGGAACATTCTTCCTCTATCCCTCCCCCTTGGCCCCTCCATCCCCATCTTCAGGTCACGCCTGAAGACCTTCCTCTTCAAACGCCACTGTCAAGCGTTCAGGGATGATGCCCTGTATGAGGGGTGCTATATCAATGCAAGTTGTTTGTTGATCAGGATAGTCAAATACAGCATTGTGTCCTGGGACTGTGTTTACTATATATACACATAAATTGAAACTGGAAACAGTGTTTCCGCATAACTTCTATACAAATGAAGAGCCATCAACAGAAAGAAATGTAAACTCTTTACAATCTTCAGATACTAAATCTACAATTTATCCTAACCTGGCAATGAAACTCAAAGACAGCCGAACGAGTCTAAAAATTACAGTGTTGCTACTAAGGCAATCTCGTAACCCCTTTATGTATAAAACGTTTTAAGTTTTGAAATCCAAATTGTGTGTTCAATGTAGAGCTATTATTAGAAACCCTAATGGGGGTTTTGTTTGCCTTAGGATCAGGGACAGATGAATGAGGAACAGGGGCCAATGAATAAAAAGCAGTTAAGTCATTTTGGTGATTGCGAGACTTGAAGAGGGAATAGAAAAAAATGTTCCAATCAGATTCTTTCTATAGCCACATACATCTCAGCACCTACTAATCACAGCATTACGAGGATTAGAAAGCTATTAGCTAGCTGCCTGGAATAGTTAAGAAGGACATTTAATGGCAGCAATAAGGCTATATACCCATAGCTGTAATTTTGCTCAATGTTGCAATTACTTTAGATGATGTGCTAATATTCATTATTACACTAAAAAGAATTTAAGTACTGTGCCAACAAATTGTTTTTGATATAAAACCATCTTTAATCAAGTGTTATTTCTTACATTAAGATCATTAAGATCTTGCGCTTTTATCTTATCTAGATTATATTCTTTTTCTTAAAGGATTTTTTTTGCTAAGTAACATTGAATGTATACATGGCATCATTGCTACACTGAGAAACAGTGAATCTTTTACATTATTCTGGTTGCCTAGTTTTAAGTGACTGTTTTAAGTAAAAGTAAATATTTTTAGGAGCTCTGTACAATAAGGTTTGTCCCTTTTTCTTTTTTTTAACTGAGCTAATAGAAAATGTTCATTACAAGTGCACAGACTTCCTGTAGTAAAGCACATATGTATTTGCACCACAATAAGAACAGCAAGGATGATTCCAGGATTTTGAGCTTGAAGTTATGAGAAAAGACTCAAAAATCTGAAGCTGTTCTCGTCAGGAAAAAATGAAATAGGGTCTATTTCAGAGCTTTAAAATGAAGGCCGATACAGGTGGAAGCATTGGGTAAGCATTGCTCAAGAATATTAATGGAGGATATAGGCATAGGAGCAAATTGAAATCATTATAATCCTTGCATTTTGTAATAGCACCTTTCATATTGTCGAGATGGGATCTTACTGTGAAGAGTGAAGTCTGTGACAGAGTAAGGTTTAAGTGGCAGAGGACAGAAAGGCCTTGATAGTCTGAATGGTCTTTTCCATTTCCATGCTTTATAAGTGAAATTCCAATGTAAAGAACTTACTACTTGAATTTGATTCGGGAATATGATGACTGAATTAGCAATCAAACATTCGGCTCTATTTACGGTTTACAATGGACTTTTTACACAATGGATTTCAAAGGATCGAGTTTCCTTTAGATGTTATCTTTTCCATATTTTCCCATTCAAGTAACAATCGAAGTAAGCACTGAAAAAATACTTTATCTGCACGAAAGAGTTGAAGTGGTTTATTACAGGAACCCTGTGCACCTGCATAGGTCATCAACATGGGCAGAGCCACTTTGAACATTTTTCTATTAGCTCAGTTAAAAGATGAAACAGGGAAATGATAATGGTCTTTCTATCCCCGTGCTATGTATAAGGGTCAAACCTTGCCCCTTGCAGAACCCACAGAACACCTGGTAAACATAATACGTTAACTGGATGTTTTCTGTTTCAATGGTTATCACCAGCTCATCTTTACCTCTAATTATTATTATCTTCACAATCACATCTGTCTTCAGGTTGTGAGGGTCAGTAGGCCTCGATTCCTTCATCCAAGGCATCAATTGATTATCTTGTGAAGATTGTTGCCTTTTGTATTGATAAAAAATGTTGCTTCTTACACAATTATAATAGTGTTACCCTTTGACTTGCAAAATTGAGGTTACTGCCTTTGACGCATCACTTGTGAACCTTATCAGCCCCATCATAAATGAAGCTCTGTAACATGGTATTTAAGTTATCCATAGAAATTATCCTATATTCAACATACTCCCAACCATTACTTAAACTTTGTACGAGACAGGCGAAGCTTCAACAATGACTGATCAGGTGAGGCTTCAACAATGCACAAACAACAACAACAAATGACGTTTGTATAGCGCATTTCACGTCGGGAGGACATCCCGAGATGTTGAAAGCAACATCAATAGTAAATATAGTAGTTATGTTTCAATACTTAAGGTGATTTAGTTGTAAATTATTTTTAAATAAAAGGTCGGAGAATGAAATACTAATGTTATATTTTGTTAAAAGTGATTTTTCTATAATGCTTTCCATGTTTGTGGATTGAGGGGAAACTGGCAGTCGCAAGAGTTAACTAAGATCTGCCAGGTTTGTCAGATGTGCCCAGTTTATCAGATGTTCCCAGTTTGTCAAGTCTCAAATGTGCCCACTGTGTCAACACTGCCATCTGTACAAAACATTCCAGCTGTGTACAGTATACCAACTGTGCTCCACACAAAGCTGTTTACTCTTTGTGATGTATATTTATCATAAATTGAATCCCATGTGTTGGAAAGTGACAGAATAAGACATATATAGTTTAAACTGTTTAAACTGTGTCCACAAATTTATTTTCTATTTGTACAGGGATTCTGGTGATAACATTTCCTTTGCTTTATTTATTTTGTCAATGAGACACACGTATAAAATAACCAAGATTATATTACACACAATATAACTGACACTTATATAGCACCTTTCACATTGACTGGATGTCACAAAACATTTCACAGTACTGGCTGGGCACCTGAGCCGGGGTGAATATTTGAAAAAAAACACTTTTGGTTTAAAATCTTAAGTCGCTATTAAACTGGCAACTCAACTGATAGCAAAGATGCAATACTCATCTGCTGAGTTTCAGCTACCAGTTACAAATACGGTTCTGTAAAATTTGGGGCAAAGGGCAAACCACAAGAAAACAGGAACATGAGCCGGTTGATTAGAGAGCAAGGTAGAATATGGAAGAGAATTGAGAGATTACAGGGGAGAAGAGAAAACGCAAGTGGAACTCTTCTGGTTCCAAACGCAGCAACACGTAAGTTTCTAATAAGAAAACAAAGGGAGTTTGAATTTGCTAACTTTCTAATAAAAAAAAGGCCATGAATTTAATGCACTTGTTAGGCTTTGTGTTATTTTCTTCCAGTTTCTCCCCTCTCCTGAAGGCACTCGACTGATTTTCCTTCTACTGGGAGTGTGCTTCCACGGGCACCTTTGCCCAAGCGGCCATTGTTCATGTGCAAGTCCTGACAGGGAGTCTTGGCAGCTTACTCAAATTAGCCCAGGGGCACTGAGGCTAATTGTGTCACCCCTCGTGCCTGAACCAGCTGAGATCATTTCTAACTGAGCACAGAACTGAGGTCTAACCTGAGCTCAGCTGCTCTCTGAATCAACTCATTCAGCCATCGAATGAGTTCGTATTACAGCTTTTTAATAAAATAATATTGTTTTAACCTGCAAAATTCTGAATTAAGTTTTACAGAATTTGACAATACTTTTGGGGTATAATATGTGCATCATTTTACATTGCAAAAATCAGCTGTTAATGAAGGTGTGCATTAATGAAGGTGCCATATTCACCCACAAATACAAAGTCAATTCACTTTGCAGTGTATTCTGTGAAGAAGTGCTTTGAGATGTCTCGAAGACTTGATAAGGTGCTATATCAAATGTAAGGATTATTATTATTTTGTTCTTTTCTGAGAACGTGTCTGAGATGTTTTGACAAGCACACCCAGTCTCCTGATCTCTGATCCACAAGCTGGACAGTGTTAAAACAGATAGAACACGAGCCGGAATAGCAGAATGCCTATTCAAGCATATTCAGCTGCAATGTGCAGCAGGTAATGGTCCATTCAAAGTTCCTGTCAGGACGCTGTTGGAAACCTGGACATGTGAAGACTTCATACCTTCACTGCAGGTGGCAGAATGAGGAATTGCAAAACAGTGGAGGTTTGTGAAAGACCAGAATCATAGATCTACTATCAGTCCACCTAAATTGAACTCTGTATTCAATATAAAGGAATGGCTGGGGATGAGATAGAATCGTTCCAGTTGAACAATAATGAACAGTTCTTTGGCTTTAGTAATGATGAGTGTTTGTTTCTTAACAGCAGTAGATCAATATATACCCTGCATTTTGGATTCTGTTGTTGTATTCCATTATTTTAGTTTTGTAATTTACCGTATTTGCTATTTAACTGTTGTTAATACAGTTAAATGTCCAAAATATAGCAATAGTTAAAGTTACCTCCAGGTGGCAGAGTCTAAAGAAGATGCTAAAATTGTTGATTTACTGTGTGGTTTTGTATTTTTGCACTTCTTTCAATCACTGAATTAGCTTTCAACCCAACCGGCTAATTTGCCAAATGGGCAAGAGACCAGATAAAAATTGATGCCAGTGAACATTAGCGAGCTGGGGAGGGTGAAGCCTGGGGCTCGAATTGCGGCCTCACCCAGAGCTGAGGTATAGCCCCTCTGCAGTTTAGCCCCTTTCTCCTCTGGAATTTAGCCCCTCTCCCTCCCCTTATGTATATATTTTTATAATAATCTAAATATCTATATTAATAAAGATGAAATGTCTGTCTGTGTGTCTGTCCGCCAATAACGCAATAACCGAGTTCATCAGTTCATGATTTATACCTCATCGGAAAGGTCTTGCAAGGGTCATGGAGTGTCATGGGCATATTTTTTTGGGGGGTATCTCCTATCATTGAAGAGCTATGACTTAAACAAGCTATCACACATGTATGGCAGTTTTGCTTTAGGTGTGCACACAGGGTTTATGGCATGTTAAATGGTTTGTGAGTGGTGTCACTAAAATTTACATTCCATATTGGATCTTTTGGTTGCAAGCATAGTTGCAACAGGTACAGCTAATTATATATATTGTGGCAGAAAAAGCAATTGTAAAAGTACATATTTAAGATGTTCAATAAACAAATCATATCATATTTTAATAGGGAGTTCCCTTGCTGCTTATAACACAACTTGTGTCTGCCCATTTGCAGTAAGTGCAAAGAGCAGTTAATTTTGGAGCACTGTTTTCTTATATATAAAAAATATTAATAGCTGTTGCCATTTAGATTTTCTTTTTTGTAAGCTACATTATCTTATCACAGTCTCTGCTATAAAAGAAACTTCCCCCACTTTAACACAGATTTTATAAAACCTTAACATGGTTTTGCAACGTGCAATAATGATATGGTTGAGTATTTCAAATTGTGTAAAATTTCAGAATGTATTTTAAGGGGTGGAATTTTGCCTTAGGTGGATGATGAATGGCTCATACTTTATTTATGTTTCACAAAACAAAAGCTAATGGTGGGAATGGAAATAGTACATTTTTCCAAGGTATAACCCAGCGCAAAATATTTTTCTTGAAGCACATATAGTTTCATAAAATTTAGGATAAGATAAAACTGCACATGTAATTATTAATAAGTGCACGATCAGAACAGCACTTCATGAATAACATTTTTGCTTTTGTAAATGTTGTCTCAAGGATTAGAGTTAAAGCTGGAGATGCATGAAACAGTTACTGCTGTAAAAACTCACCAGTCGTTCAGTGGAACTTTTTGGCAGAAGTTCAGTTTAATATGTTTATGATAAGTGGCATGAGAGTCAAGGATACTTTACACAGATGTAAACAGATACCGAGCTCGTCAGTTTATTCAGGCTGAAAAGAATGTGCTATGAAGCAGCTTTAATGGATCTTCCTGCTTTGAAACAAGGATAAGGCAAGTGCTTTTTTATTTTTGGGGTCTGACTTTATGAATTTACAAGTTTTCTATTCGAAGAGAAACACCTTTGGTTTGACTGGATGTACTTTAGTCCTCAATTGTTTTTACAGCCATCCCAGTGTTATTCAGGAGAAAAGTTTCCATTGTTTGTTCAACTTCAGTATTTGGTTCTTAATTGGCAGCCACCACATTTTATTTATACAGTGGTCCTATCTAGGTTAGCGATAATGGATTGAAGTGAATATTCAAAACTAAATATTAACAGCAGTTGATCTAAAATGTTGCTCACCATTTATGGTTAATATTTTTGCACGTCTGGTTTTCAGTTGCTGCTGCCAGACTCCCAGCTCACTCGAGACCACCCGATTGAAATGAGCAGTATTGTGTTTTGTCAGTGTTTCCTTTTTATTGATACCGTATCTGCACTTGCGACATAGCAAAGTAGTTTTTTTTAATATCTGCATTTTCAGAGGAATTGGAACAAAGTTGTAGAAATGAGCAATATCCATAAAAGTGCTTAAAATTGTCATGAATCATCATATTAACTCTGCAATTCCTTTGAGGGAAAACATGAGTGAATTGGTAGTGGAGAGCAGCTAAAACTCAGAGGAGGAAACAGACTTTCTAGGGTAAAAGGCTGAAGAGACACATATCCCCAAATGTGCTCTACAATGAAATGCAGATCACAATTTTCAGTAATGCATCAGAAGTTGTACACATATGTACTAAAATGTGCATATATAATGTGAATATTTTTTGCAGAATTCAGTTACTTATATGAAAGCAATTATTCGATATTTGGCACAAGAGCAGCTTTAAGGCTAAATGCCAAGGCACGATTGGTACGATAAAGATTGTGGAGATAAATGAGCCCTTCATGACAGGAAAGAAAAATAATTATGTTTGAGATTAAGTTTGGTAAAATAATCAAAGCATATAAAAACTATCTTATGCAATAAAGAAATAAACAGCATGTTCTCTGTGGGAAAACTAAAGGGATCAGATGGTAGTGGAATAAAGACTGATAATTTCGACAAATACAAGTACAACAATGAAACTGAATGATGAATTTCTTGTGTGTCAATCTGTGTCATTATTCAGCACTCTGAGGAGCTAACCCATGTTCTTGTTGTTAACTCTTATGGGGTCCTGTGGAGTGGACTCCTGTAGCTCAGTGGTGAGAGCACTCACCTCGCAAGCGAGAAACCTGGGTTCGATTCTCGCCAGGGTGAAACCTTGGTCAAGTTTCCTTACTTCATACACCTGATAATAATCCCTCAAGAAAAAATAATAATAAATTGGTCACTTCAATCCACGACTGTTTGTGGGACACTGCTATCCGCAATTGGCTGCTGTGGTTTGCCCATAATTATACAGTCAATTCACTTTACAGTATATTCTCTGAAGCGCTTTGAGACGTCTCGAAGATGTGATGAGGCACTATATCAAATGCAAGGATTATTATTATTATGGGAACTTTGGGCTATTCATTTCAGATCCTCAGTTCATTTAGAGAGATAGTGAGAGGGTAGAAAAAACATTAACCTACGGGAGGACTGTATGCTTGCCAAAGTTTTAGATAAACCCTGCAATAGAATGTATCCTATTTTGATTATATAAATGCCAGCCATTTCTCTGTTGTACATTTTGGTCTTCAATATTTTTAACTCCTTTTGTGTCTGGAGATGTGTAACAAAGAATAGGAAGTTACGTGCAGGTGTTTATTGATTGGAGGATGGAATGAGAAGGGATAAGTCGCACATTTGTACCAGAATACGTTTGTATGAGATTTGGTCACAAAATAGCAATTCAGATTTTAAATAAAGGAAACCTTTTATTATGTACTTGCAGCAGGAGTTTCCTGACTGATGTCTCTGTAAGCAAGACAGAAAGCCTAGTATTCTACAATTTTCAAATGCACCTTGGACTTCCCTCAAATCTCAGTTCTATGGCTATTCATAAAATACATGGAACATTTCTGTAGTCAAACACTAATGTTCCATCTAAGTGGTTTGCAAATTCCTCCATTTCGAGAGAGTAAAGTGACAAGAATTTCAAGGGATGTGGGCCAATTTCTATAACACTCAAACCAACAAATTGGAATTGCAGAACTGCGTCAGCAAATAGTTCCTGCAATTTAAACAAACCCTTATACTGCATTTTCTGTGGCAATATAAGTACAGGGTGACCAAAAAGGCATGATAACAATTCAATGTCTAATAGGTCTTAAAGAAATGATTTTTTTAGACAATCAGATAGCTGAAAAATCAGACTTTTTGGTCACCCTGTATTAAACCAAAGCTAATCATACTATTCCCATGCTCCTAAGATCAGTGTGAGGAACCGTTTGATTGGCACTAGTTGTTGCAGGGTAAATGCAACAGATGTAAACCAACAGTAGTTCCTCAATACTTCATCAAAGGATCTTAGATGGTTCAATGCATGACCCAGAAGAATTCAGGGGCTTAACTACTACATTCAAGAGGTGAACAGTTGTTGAATATTGCTCAGAAGTACAAACATACTGTTTTAGTTCTTGCACTGTGGATTCCACTATGAATTTTTTTGTGGAAGAGTTTCAAATAATTGTGTATTGAAAGTCCAATAATAAGAACAAAGAGCTTGTAATTGTTCATGAAACAGAGAGAAAGAGAGACCTTTAACTGTTTCTTTTAGCTGATGTTTATCTCAAGTGGCACAATGCCAATCTTTGGGATTTTGTTTCCTTACCAGCTGAGAATATAATTCAATGACATCTTGGTTTTACAGAATCTCTGGCAACTAAACGTGGAGACAGTTGGAATTCTACCAAAGCGTCTTTGAGAGAAAGCCTGCTTTCTGAGGATTATGAGAAGATACCCACGCTTTGCATCATGAACAACAGGTAGGGGGTGGGGGGAGTATTGGCAGTCAATCTTCCATCCTGGTTGTATAGAGTGGATGTAGTACTTAATAGAGGTAGGAATACATCCTAAGGTTTAAGCTTTCTCTCTCTGATTTTTTGTTGAACTTCAGTCAAACTATTTTTACTTTTGAATATTAATATATTTACTTCTGGGTTTGTTGGATTACTGTGAAATACAGACTATTTATGCACAATTGCAAGTGAACTTGTACATATTAAAACACACACAAAATGTAGCATTACGTTTAGTTTTGATCATTTTTAAAAAATGCATTTTTAAAAAAAGTACGATAACACATTTTGCTCTCTCCTCTTGACTGATGTGTTGATTTCAGTTGCATTTTTGTCTCTGAGGAAAGTAAACTCCCTTCACATAAATAAACAAACAATCTGACAGAAGGATCTTAAAGTTCTGGGGTCTGTAATGTGTTAGCAACACTACTTAGTAGTTTTACAAATTGAAAACCAGAAGATGTTAACAGTACATAGATTCGGTCTGTCAAACCTTTGGTTAAGCCCACTGTTTAATCATATTTTCAGGGCTGAAAGGTTTTCTGAGAAGCACTTTCAAACCACAGTAATACCGTCTGTTAATCCACTTTAGCTAGCATCTCCCTGATTTTATAGTTATAAATAACCATAGAAAACTCCTACTCTTTCGCAAAGTTGATGCTTATGTGTTTTTTGGTCCTTGTCCAACCAACCCTTTAGAATAACCAGTCTCAATGTGTAGTACTTCAATTTTATTTTCTTGGGAAAGGATTTGTGCGAGACAGTGGCCAACCAAAGCACTTCACTATTCTCAAGTTGCCTTTTAAAGAATAAGCAGCATCATTGATTCAAATTGTTCAGCTTTATTAGGCATTGATGCAGCCTGACTGAGGTTTATAATTGGCATCAACTTTTCACAAATACCTTTTATGCGGTCATGAATTTTCAGCACAGGAGGAGTTCATGTGCAAACTATTTTAACCTTTTCATTGCCAAACACAGTTTTTCGCACATTTTCAAAAGCAACTTCTGTAACTTTGTAAGCAATGATAAAATACAGTCAGAAGGAAACATGGAAATGCTTGAATGTTGCTCTAACTCAAGAGTTTCATGTGAATAAATGTGACCCTAATCTCAAACAATAATAGATTGCAAATGTGACATTTGCGAAAAGAACATTCACAACCTTTCTAGTAGATCTTGTTTCAAAGTGATTTAATCTGCAATAGATTGCTGTACCACGTGCTAGTTAGTTGTTACATATATAAAATAATCGTATATTCACATAGTTGTGCACTAAATAATTTGTTTATTTAACATTGAACATTATTTAACATTCATTGCAAAAACATTTTTTGTATTAATGGCAACAATATGGATTTGTTGCGTGCATCAAGTATAGCAAACAAATGACTGATGGTACTTTCTGCAAGGCTGTTAATAGTGTGAGCGTACATTGGAATTCAGTGTTGTGCAATGCAAATGTAGTATAAGAAAATGTTTGGGGCTGATCAGAATCATGCCTCAGAGGAAATTTGCCAGCATGATTTCTGATGAGCCAGTCTTATGAGGGCAAATGATGTGAGAAAGCCCGGCATCTAAGAAAGCAACAAGATACAAAGAGAATGAGGGTCCAGGAAACCGCTGGGCTGGGCTGACTGGATTTGATGATTTGATATCACACGCTGTGATCCTGAATTAAACATTAGTTTTAGGGTAATAAATGTCAGTAACCATTACTGTAATATTGACCATGTGGACACAATTACAAATAAAAGTTAAATACTTCTCACACTCCCTCTCTTTTCTCTTTTATTACTTTATCTGCTTTTGAATAAAATCCATTTAATCGCTCCTAAATTACTTATAAATACACGGACACCACACTTGAGATGTTTTGACATTAAAGGCACTATATAAACGCAAGGATTTTTTTCTTCTCCCTGAATTGTTCAAGATTCAACCATTTAATTTACTTTACTTTTATTTCCTCCATTTCTACTCCACCCAAGTCAAGTTTAAAACATCAAAAGTCAAGGGATAACAGGTTAAAACGGGACAGAAAGAGGGAAAAAGAAAGTTCCCAGATAAATGAATTAAAGGTTTAACTCTAAACTCAAATTGTCTTTTTTATATATTCACTTTCCTAATCTGCAAGCAATTCACAACTAAGAGAAATGTTTATTTGCACTTACTTGTTCAATTTAGGTGAAATGCACACAGTGTAAACATGAAATATATGTTTATTTTGATAGTGGAAAGAATCATCTTGTAACTAAATTGTGCTACAAAAAACCCAAGGTGATATTCTGCTACATCATGTTGAAAGTGTATGCAATACATTGTTTAAATAACTGAAGATCTCTATCAGCTCGCCAGTCATCACCAGCCAGCGGTCTGACTACATTGGGGACATATGTTCAATATTGCAGAGGCTTCACTCCGCTGATACTTTAACCCCACTGAGAAGGATTCAATCTTTTATGCAGTGCAATTGCTGTTGGCTAGACACCAAGTGTCAGGTGTAGGAAAGAATGCTCTGGTATTATAAATAATTTACACAGTGCTATCACATTAAATCCTACCGACTTTCCAATGTAGAAACTAGAAATGAAATCAGAATGTTCTCGAGATCGAGAAGCCAAAGAGTTAGAACTACAGATTGCTTACACAGGAACATCAACAAGATAAACGGGCGTTGTATCTAACTCAGATTAAACTGGTTTCACGTTCACAAAACCACAGTAATTGCTACGCAGATACAACAATCAAATAAAGCTCAGAATGCCTAGCGGCTCAGTTGTAGAGCGATAGCCCAGTGTGAAACTGATGAGGAAGGTGTGTGCTTAGTTAGCGGAAATGAACCAGAGGGGCAGTCAGAAGCCTTACTAACTAGGAATACAGGCGGTGGTGGGGGGATGGAGCAGTGAGGGTTCCTTAATGGGGTGGGGGGGCAGTTTGGGTTCTCTGTCCTGGTCACTATTTAATGATCTCTTGTGTGTGTGGGGGTTGGATGAGGAGAGGATGGGGTTCACTGTTTTGGAGGCTGCCAAAAACTCTTAGAGTCACACGTGAGGAATTCTCTCTTGGGCTCATATACCAATGCGAGTCATTGCTTTAAGGAGAGTCGTTTCCAGCTTCAGTTCTGCTCTGGACACTTAGCCAACAAGAGTGCAAACCAGATTTTAATGATTAGAAAGTTAAAACGAGGCTGAATGGCTGAGTAAAACAAAACCACTGGGCTTCAGGGCTATTTATTTAAGTCCACCCTATAGCTATCAAACTATCTTACAGAGTTCAAATACTAAACCATGATGTAAAAGGATTTTTTTGGGGAAAAAAATATATCATATTTTCTCATTGTTCACCGATTTACTGGATAACCTTTTGCAAAGCACCTTATCACGTCGTCGAGACATCTCAAAACACTTCATAGCCCGCACTGTTGTGACTGTGTATTTTGTGGGTGAAACACGGCAGCCAATTGCGCACAGAGCTGGTGACATACCAGCGCTTTCCATAAGGTTTGTGGGATGGATCATGTTAAAAACATGAAGAGGACAATTTACAACTACACTGGATGGGGTTTTCGGTTCCAGTCAGCTTTTGTAGCCTCCGGCAAGTATTAATGTGGCAAGTGGGAGGTTCTGGTGCAAACGAGTGCTTCCTAGTTGAGCTGCTTATCCTCATGAAATATGTGCAGAGTCACTGAAATCTCTCAGCCGCCTCATTCACAGATATTTTGAGAAGAATGATGGTAAAACTTGCAGTAAATTAGAAACCACTGAGTGATTCTCTCGCTGGTTACTAGGATACATTATTGTAAGCAACGTGGGTAAATATTGTAATATGCTTGCACAGCTGATTTTTTTTAAAAAAGGAAAAGCTCATCGATACCATATATGGTGTATTTGCACAGTCTTTAAATGTCTTTTGAACCCACAGTTTCAAGGCGGAATTCCATTCAGTGCAGATTTAAAATGATGGAACTTGCTTAAGGTGCTGACAGAAATTGAACCAACTTAAAAAGACACCCCAGGTCACAGTATTTTTATCAACTCTGACAGGTTAAGCTCCCACTGTTCTGGAACTGGCAGTTTATTTTTTTATGTAACAACAACTTGCATTTATATAGTGCCCTTCATGCAGGGTAGCGTCCTAGAGCCCTTGACAAGCTGGCGGGCGTGGGGAGGTGACCGTAGGCATGGTCAAAGAGAGAGGTCTTCGAGCTATAAAATACAGATATATATACGACGAGGTCATTATATACCAACTGGTGACCTCGGAACTCACTGGGAACTAAAAATAGAGCACAGTAATTATTTACATCTGAGTCACAGACTGTGTGCATTCCAATGTTTTTTTTTGAAACATGGGATGGGGGATTTACCATACCAGTCATAGCTTTTGTGGCCTTTCCTCAGTCTACTGCCCTGAAGGCCTAATTGCAAGGTCACAAGCAATACTGCGACTGCACTGTATGTGCTGGCCACAGTCTCTGGAGCACACAGTTGTCAGGGACAGGAGGAATGTGTGGTATGGACCAAGCGCAGTGAACAATCGTAAATTGACCATCACATATGTTGCTGCTTGTGGCCGTTCTTTGATTTCATACTTCGCTCCCATTATCCGGTGGCCTACATCGTGCCCCTGGATCCCTTTTAGATTCTCTGCATTGTCAGGAGTTGGGTAAACATATTTTGAGCTGGTTTCCCCACTCTCTGCATTGTCAGCTGCTGTAATTAGGTCTACTTTGTGGAAGCTAATATTTGGTATTGTTTCAAACTGACCTGAAGATGGTTGTGCTTTCATGGAGGAACCCATTTTAGTGAGCTTATTTTAAGTTGCAAATTGTCATTTCATTATCATGTATTAGATTGGGTTCTTGCAGCCTTGTGTGAACGTTCTGCTGAGATTTCAAATCTATTAATAGTTTTATTTGTACTCTCATTTCAAATCATCTTACCCTTTAGGCAATACACTGTTTTGGAATACAGCAGAAAGGTACACCTGGAGTTTTGTTCACCTCTCAGCTCGGGAACAGGTAAGGAGATACTTAGCAGAACCTTTCTGCAGGGTATTGAATGCTTGGATAGAATCACTGATAGAGATTGTGTGTTGTGTGGAGAATGGACTGAGTCGTGGATTGAATTGAAATTTTCTGAGGCCTTCATCCTTTGAGAACGGCGATGTACAAGTACAAGTTGGTGTTATTATTGAATGCCCTTTTTTCAATTTTATTTTCTTGTTGGATCAGACATTGTATGCCAGTGAACAGTCAGACACGACAAAGAGCTTTGAACGTTTCACCAATGTATACAGAGAAATCAACAGAGCAAAGTATTCAGGTAAGTTTCTTTGCATCTTACTGGCTATGACAAGGCCATAAGATTCATATTAAAATATGACTTACACTTAGGACCAATATTTTCAGTTATATTTCAGTTGCAATGAAAGATGAAAGTGGTTAAGCAATGTTTTGCTTAACTCTGGTAACAGAAATTGTTCCTATATTTCCTGTACACTTATTGATCTTAAAAGCCACATCACAAATTGAAACAGTACTTTCAGGCTCAGTTGAACAGTTGCTCAATTATGTGGTAGTGAGCAGGTTACAACATTCTTTTCTTTACAATTTTTTTTAATGAGTATGTTTAAGTAATTCCAATTAATGGTGTATGATAAAAAGTAACTATAGCATTTGTGAGCATCTCACAGGATTTACAAGAATTTAGTCATTTCAAAGCACATATTACATTTACGCACTGCTATTGTTTGCTGACACTTTGTGGAATTCTCTTCAGGCTTTTATTTGAGGTTTAAAATGACTATTGGATAGTGCAGCAAGTGACATGATTTCCAGCAGTAGGGCAGTGCGGATGGGTGAATAAAGTTCCAATATATTGAATGAATCTAATGCATGTACTGGCCACGACCGGCTTAATGTGATACAAACTTGTTACAAAAGACATTTGTCTTGACAGGTTTAAAGAATGAATTAATTTTGAAATATCTGTGGGTTGTTTTTGCAAAGTAGATCTATTTGATTTGAAACAACACAAACTTGTATGTGCGCTTCACCTAAACTTCATTCAGACTATATATCTCTGCTCTCTCACAGGATTCTGCAGCTGATCAACCGCTGGACGTTTCGAATGAGATTTTGCCACAGAGGCTTGGAAACAATCCAGGTGTCAGCGTTCATAAAACACACATGTTCTCTGCAGAAACGTGCAGCACACAGGAGGTACCAGGCTTTAAAATGTCATTGCATTTTTTCTGTAATTTTTTAAAAAAAACTGTACTTGGATCAGTATCACATAACCATTATAAATTATTCTACAGTTACAGGGTTATTTCATATTTGTAGATCACTAAATAGGGATTGAACTAAATTTCTCTAGCCTGTAAGAACTTCCAAAATCTAAAAATTAGTCGAGTGAAGAGGTCACCAGAGCTTTTGTTTATTCTTAATGGACAAATGCTATTTTAGCTCCTTTTCTATACAGTAATTTCTTCCTTATTTTCTCTTCCCTGGTTTCTGTTTTCATTCTATTTCGCTGTGTTATTTTTTCCCCCTCCTTCCTGTTGTGTTTCTACTCCAAGCATTAAATTATGCGTAGGGTGAATGCTCTAGCAGATCTTTAATTGTGTGGAAAATTAGGTGCGAACGCAGTGTCATTTGTCTTTGCCTTTGTCAAATCCAAAGAAATAAATATGTATAAAACTCCATTTAACATATATATGAAACCACCATAGGATATCAGTGCCCGCAAACGTTTCATAATTCAATGCATTGGGAGGTCATAATTGCAAACAAATTGCAGTGAGAGCAAGAGGCACCTCAGTGGCACTCATCTGCAAAGCAATAGAATCCACACTTAACCCTTCGAGTTCACTTGCCCGGGCTCCACTGGACCTCAGAGCCAGATTTGCTCATTCATGACCTTTCTTCCCCCCACTCGTCCCCCACCCCCCACTCTCTCTGCAACAGACACAATTACTATCACATCTGAGATTGGCCTGGGCACATCTGCCATTATAGCCTTTGATCTTCCATTTTTTTTTAGCTTTTCATTTGTCACCACAGGGCCCTCAGTTTCCAGCTAATGAAAATCACTATCAAACGAAATTCAACTGTAACCTTCCAAAATGAATGAAGGGATCAGCAAGATAGCAGAAGGATAAAAGGATTGGTTAAGAAAACAAAACAAAAGCCAGAGAATAGGTAAAAAATAACAGTATTATTCAATAAATAAAAGTGAAATTATAAAAACTACACAGAAAATAGGGGAAAAGTGACATCGTTTTTTTAAAAAAAAAGGATCTTGAGGGCGAAAAAAAATAGGCATCAAGTGGTGTCAATTGGAGCATCAAAGTCCAAAATCGTTTGCTTGAAACTTTATGAAAACATGAAATTGGCTAAACTAGACTTGGAGAAGCTGAGCTATATGTCTGTATAAGAGAGTTAGTCGAGTGTCAGATCGCTTTTCCGGGGAAAATAATTCCTTCAAAAAAATAAATGATAATTGGTCACTCAATCCACGACTGTTTGTGGGACACTGCTGTGCACAATTGGCTGCCGCGTTTCACCCACAAAATATAGTCAGTTCACTGTACAGTGTCTTCTGTGAAGCGCTTTGGGACGTCCTCCCGACGTGAAAAGCGCTATATAAAATGCAAGGATTATTATTATTATTATTATTCTGTGAAGCGCTTTGAGATGTCTCAAAACATGCAAAGATTGTTATTATCTGTCTGGTTTTGAAACCCAGCAGCCAATTGGACTAAAATGGCCAATATCCATTCTGAGGAAAAGATCCAGCAGAACATTGTTCGAAGGGAACTGTGCATCTCTCAAGAGGAGATCTGAAAGGAGGGTTCGTTTTCGAGAATCAGATGAGATTATTTTGCCCAGTAAGTTTTGACACATTATTACCTAATTGATACATTTGGTTACGGTGTTTAGATTAAAATGTAAGAAAACAGTAATTTACTGCAGTTGAAGAACACACTTGTTATAAATAGGTCATCGTCATGATGCGCAGTAAGTAGTAACCCAGTTGTTAGTCGATTGGCAGATCGCTTTTCCAGGGATAATAATTCCTTCAAAAAAAATAAGTAATAATCGGTCACTCAATCCACGACTGTTTGTGGGACACTGCTGTGCGCAATTGGCTGCCGCATTTGGCCCACAAAATATACAGTCAGTTTGCTGTACAGTATATTGTGCGAAGCACTTTGCAAGGATTATCATCATTATTATTATTCAGAGCCCCTGTAGCGGGGATGTTGACAATATTCCAGTAAATCTTTCTTAATATTAAGGATAAAATTCTGTAACTCAATTTATCAAATGCTCAGTGCTATGGTTTCACTGATGATTACTTTAAAGAAAATGTTCCAAAATGGACAGAAAAATCCAAAACAATGCAAAAGTTAGCGTTAATTTCTTTACAACTATTTTGTTAAAGTGCCGATAAGATTCAGTACTGTTGCCCAATCAAATGAAATACTGTCTGTCTGTGTGAAAAAAAATCGCAGGGAACATAGCTCTTTATGCTTGTTCACAAGAAAGAAACGCTTCATAGCTCTAATCTTAGTTTGATTATACTATGTGCAAATTTCTAAATGGTGCAGAATTAAAGTCCATTAAATAACTTAAATTCTTTCAAATGAAATGGAGAGGAAAGAAGTTCCATCGCAATTACAGACTTCAGAAACATCTTACAGTGAGTGGCTTCACTGGCTTAGTTGATTTTCATTTGAAACAGCATCCTCGTATGGTAATCCCAAACCAATTTACTACAAAATTGTTACAAGGCAGCAAGGATTTTTGCCACGTTGAGATAGATTGTAAAATATGGGGTCAGAATATACAATCACTAAATAATAGTAAAAATAATGGTTCAAAGGAGGAAAAAAAAATCATTTTTGATTTGCGTCAGTCAACTGTTCATTGCGATAAGAATTGTTTCTGCTATGAGAATGTTACGACTCATTTCAAACTCCCCAGCTGTGTTAGTGCCCATCTCAGGCCGCTTTTCAATCTAATTTTTCACACACCCGTGGTGTGAGCTCAAGCCAGGGTAAGTGGAATCCTATCCAAATTTCTCAACCTTGCTTCCAAGGTATTGAATAGACCAAATTCTAACTTCTTGTTGCACGCGAAAGTAATGAGAATATAGATTTGTTTTGAATTGAAATAAAAATTGCAATGGCACAACAGACAATGAATGGGTGAGCATTTCTGAAGCGGGGTGTGTGTAGCCTGGCAGAATGATATTCAAATGTAAGAATAAGGAAACATTTCTGTTGTGAGATAACATTTAGAGAGATACAGTATTCGGATTATTGATTTTAATTTGGTATTTACTGATCCACAGGGGAAATTTCTACAAATTAATCTATTTCTTTGCTCCCAAGGCGAACATTATTCTTCCCTTGTCATTTTATTTTCCAATTCTTTCTCTCTCTCTTTCTTAAAAGGCTCTCCGATGCAGGCACCCAATGCATGAATCTATCTGCCTGGTCAACCCCATATCTTTCTGCTGTTAATTTTTGTCTGTAACGATGTCCGTGACTCTGCAATGCTTAAAAAAACAAACTCGCTTTCATTATGGGAGCCAGTCCAGATGGCCCAGAGCTAATATCAGAGCCAATAATCACTGCAAACTGAACAGTGTCTGCACAGTGTCATTATGCATGCAAAATAAACTGCTGAGCAGAACACTTATTTTCTCTCTGTCCCTAGAATTGCTCTGGTAGCTGCATTTGCTGGACAATCTTTCCTTTTTTGGTTCCAGCAGAATTATTTTTATGCGTTGGTGCATTTTAAACAAGCTCAATGCTTCCTACGAAGAATTTTTTAATATTCAACTCAATTCCTCATTGCTGCAGTTCAGCAAAATGTAGCGCTAATGGGTTTTATATCAGTTTAAAAATGTTTTTGAAACACTAGCCTGTCATTCAGTAGGGCCAGCTCAAGCCAAAATTGTAATTAAACCAGTTTACAATATGTAGTATCTCTTTCAGCACATTGATTAATCTACATGTTTTTGCATTTTCTCCAGTAGCTGCTAAACACATGTCTATTAAACATTTTCCAGTTTTCTGCAGGATTTACAATCAAGTGAAGGCAAGGTGGTGCTTATAATTTGCCCATTTTTACTTTTAATTTGGAGATTCACTCCTGAATTCAACAAGAATGAGTGCAGTGCAATCCAATATAGCACCTCTCACATCAGGTGCTATCCAATATAGTACCTTTCACATCAGGACTGCTTGACAGTCCTGAATTTGGGGTGGGAGTCAATGAGGGAGAGAGGCGGGTCAAAAAGGTATGTTTTGAGACGTGCATTGAATGAGGGGAGGGAGGCCATTTAAGCCCAGTTCACCAGAGAGATAAAGAATTCTCATAAAATAATAATTTTTGCATTTGACCCCTAAAAGCACGTTACAAGAATTACTGCCAAGTGCAGGATTGTGCCACCTATTGGCAAATAAGGCAGCCAATTTGCACACTCCACTGTCCTACTAAGTGAAAAAGTGCATGACCAATTTTATCTGAGGTTGGTTGGCGAGGTTACCGGAAGAATTCTTTTTGAATAATGCCATCTTTAATGTCCACCTGAACAGGCCAACAGAATTCAGTTTGTCTCAAACCCCCCAGCACTACACTGAAGAGTCAGCCTGGACTATGTAAAGGGAAGAGTAAAGAGGAATTTATTGATTATAGCATTTCAATGGGAGCTCTTTATCTTTCTACTCCCATACCCTACTTCCATTTCACATAGAACTCTGCTTTGCTGGAGGAGGCACTTGCTCAGTTACTGACCTGTGATTCTTCACTTCCAGTGTCTGTTTTTCTTTCGGGTCCTCACTTCCGACACCATGTTACCACTTTGTTTCTTACATTGTTTTCAAGACTCCAAGTCCACTCCTCCAAATAAAATATAGTGAATCTGTTCAAAACTCCTACTTGTGAGTAGCCAAGGTATGGCCAGTAGATCTTCCAATTTGCCTTACAGGCCACTCCAAACTGCTTTACTTCAATTGAAATAGTGACTCTATTAAGGGATGATCTAAAAACTCCCTAATTTGTAAGGCTTGCAAAATCACCAGGGGATTATCACCAAATCTTTAAAGGATATTTCTCCATGGAGCATGAAGAGTAGGGATTGGCACCTATTCACCTCAGACCACTCTTCATAGGACGGTGGTTAGACAGTGACAAAAGTTGTTGGATTGTCATACAAACTCAAATGCATCTCTGATGTCTCTCTGGGAAGAAAGGAAATCTGCCCACCCACCCCTGTCTGACCTGCAGTTTCTTCATGCTATGGGTTAATCTGAAACACCCTCTGAAATGGCCTAACAAGCTACTCTTGAGAGAAGATGACTAGGAGGGGAATCTCATAGAGATGTACAAGATTTTAAATGAGATTGAAAAAGTAAAACCAAATCAATACTTTAGGATGTATCAAGATAGTAGAAAAAAGGGACATAGGCTTAGAGTTTGCAAAGAGCAATTTCAGGAGAGACAGCAGGAATGTTTTCTTTACACAGAGGGTACTCAACATCTGCAACAGGTTGCCAAGAGTGGCTGTCAAGGCCAGGACACTGGACTCATTTAAAAAAACAATTGATGCAGAATGGTAGAGTGGGTGTTCTGGAGGGATGAGATCAGATGAGCCTTCTTCATCCTGACCATTCTTATGATCTGGATGAAAAGCCGTGACAGATGGCCAGTCTAAAGAGAAGGCCCATCATCTCCTTCTCAGGGTAATAAATGCGGCTCCTGCCAGTGCCACCCACACCCTGAGATGAATAATAAAATGAACATTTATACTTTATTTTAAAAAAAGGACAGAAAGATCATTTATAAAATAAAACTAAAACAGTTTCCTTCACAGGATGACAGGTGAGATTTTAAACAAGCGTGAACAGAGTAGAACTAGACTCCAGTGGTAATAAAAGGTAATTCTGTTTAAGTCATCCTTTGACATTAAACAACAAATATGTTGCATCCCATAAGTGTTGCATAAAAGGAGCTGTACTAAATACTTAACTAAGACTGCTGCATTGAACAGATACTGTGAAAATTATTCTAATATATCTTTTAAATTCCAATTCTGGATGAATCACCATGAAAAGCAAGATAATTTATCACATTGCCCTATTCCAGACAGCTCAGCATTTTTCTATTGAGTCTACGTGTAGCTGGGATATATGTCTGCATATAATGTGCAACTTTTAAGATTGTAGATCCAATTTAACTTTTAATTGTACAGTATTTTGCAATAGTTTTGTCACAACGTACAAATTCAGGCTCAATTCACTTGAAGTCTTGATCAAATAATCAATCTGCTCATGCACTCACAGAAAGCAGGCTAGCACTTTACACAAATGGCTGCAGTGCTAAACGGTTAACAGTTTTGAAGAATACAGAAGTATTTTATAGACTTCTTTCATATGACAAGAGAGGTGATTAGCAACGTTCAAATAACCAAGTCCAGATTAGTGACCAATATTAATATTTATAATGTAATTAAATTTTTCATCACAATGTTGTATTTTTTCAGCTCATGAATACTGTTCCCCCACACCATCACCATTACAGCTGTTTGTGTTCATCGTTTTGCTGAGTCTGCTGATTGTGTTACTGTATTGCAATAAGTATCCTTCCAGATCTGTGAACAACTTGGGTCAAAACTTTTTAGCTCCTATCTGGACATCAAGCATATTGCAATCAGATGCTGGAACCGATGGATGAAAAAGTAAGAGATCCACAAATATTGGGACCATCAGAACACAACTTCATTTGAATGATCCCTTTCAGCGGAGCAATCTTGGGTGATTGATGGTTACAAAGCCAAGTTGTTCAAGATCACTTAGCCACAGTCGGTGGTTAGAAACTGATTGAACAAAAGACAAAATGACAATGAACACACTGAATTTACTGCAAAGTCGTGGTTCAATTTTCCTCTACGATGTTTTTGAAACCTCTGACTTCACTCTGTTATTTTAAGATGGAATGTCAACAAAATGTTTATTCCAAATATCGGTTGCAGCATCTGACTGCAAATATTGTGGAATTTAATACTGGCTCAATTGTAGATCCACTGGCAGTGAAGACTGCAATCCAACTCCCATTTCTAATCATCAAAATCAGAATCTAATCAATCAACTGACTGGTACCATACACAAAGGATGGTACCTTCCATCTCCAGATCCTATGTTAATTCCACCCCTCCCACGCTTTACACAATATCTTTGTCCCAATCCCTTGGCTTTAATCAATTAATCACTGGTCCATATGTCTGAGGGGTATGGGACTCAAGAAAACCTGCAATCTGAACCAGGCTTGTATGGATGGCCCAATTGGGATTCACAGCTGGCTTGAGACATCAAATGCTCTACACTTCTTTTGGAGATCATTGCGATTCGCATGATCGGGAAGGAATCACTTCCTAGAACATTTCACTTTAAAAATTCAAACTAAATTCCAATGCAATATGTTGCAAACCGAATGCCACCAGTCACCAAAGGGGGTGATCATGAGTAACTGCACTATAGTAAGGTATTCTTGAAGCAAACTAACTCTGAAAGAAATGTATGTGAATCAGACTGCAGTACTTACACCAGCCTGTTTGAATGTGTAGCATTTCTGGGAGCCAACAGCCGCATGCAGTCTACATAGGAGTATTGTAATGCTATGTTAATGCTATTTGACCTATGCCCCTTATGTCCTGGTTTCAGGCAGATGTTAATATAATCAGTGATTCAGTTTCTTACTATTAACCTCAGTAGATTAGTTTTCTCACCGGATAATTGTTTTATAGAAGGCTTTCTTGCTGAAGTTGATGGGTTCAAAGAGAATCTAGATTATAGGCAGTAATTGTTGAATGGCAGGTATGGGATTGAATGCAATAAAAAGGCCAAATTAATTGTAAATCCAACATTCCTGCAATTTCCCCATACTAGTAGTCTTTCACAGCATTAACAGTTATATTAACTGCAGAATTCTTGATAACACTTACCACCTAAATTAATAATGTTAAGAAGCAATACAGTGTAACCTTTTCATTAATCTGTTGCCGCATTTTAGCTACTTGTGGAGTCCTGTAACTCAGTGGTTAGAGCACTCGCCTCACAAGCGAGAGATCTGAGTTTGATTCCCAGAAAGGTTCCTTACCCCACATGCCTGTTTACCCAGCAGTAAGTAGGAACCCAATTGTTAGTCTATTGGCGGATTGCTTTTCCGGAGGTGAAAATTCCTTCAAAAAAAAATTGGTCACTTCAATCCATGGCTGTTTGTGGGACACTGCTGTGCGCTGCTGTGTTTCGCCCACACAAATATACAGTCAATTCACTTTACAGTATACTGTTTGAAGCGTTTTGAGACGTCTAGAATATGTAATAAGGCGCTACATCAAATGCAAGGATTATTATTACTTGGCAACCATGTACATTAAGATATTGATGCTGATTATATGTTTTCTGAAATTCTAAACATTGCACAATTTATCTAGTTTTATTTTTCATATTTTATCAGGATGTGTTCAATTTAATATCAGTAGCAAGAGTGCCCAAAGGTACCACGGAATAGAGGTAATTGTATTTTAGCATTTCAGAACTTGCTTGTAATGTGAAAAAAGAGAAAACTGTGAATGCCATAAATCTGAAATAAAAACAGAAAATTATTGGAAATCCATAGCATCTGTTGAGAGTGATGGGTTTAATGTTCTTCATCTGAATTGATTCAAAAAGGTACAATAAGTGCAATAAGGATTAGGATCTTTCAAATGCATTGCCTTTTGAACGATATCTAAATGCATGCATCCTTTGCAGCAGTTTGCTGTGTGTAAATTGCCTTACTGCACATTTTCCACACTCTATAACAAGTCCCATGAACTGCTTTGATGTCATAACAAGATGCTATATCAAATTGCATGGATTATTATATTATATTGGTGAAAAAAGACAGTGCAGGTAGAACAAAAGTGGCAATGACTGTCAAAATTGAACACCTGAAGATAAGAAGGTTAGAATTTTCCTTTGCAGGATGACGAGTCGAGAACCATTTCAAGGTTTTACTTTCTGAGTAAGTTTTATAGCTGATTTACCAAGGTTCTTTGTGTTAACATGTGTGTATATAATCCTCCGTAAGCCAAATTTCTGATCTTTCCCCATACTTCATAAGCATAAAGATGGCAAAAAAGTTAAGGGACAGCAAAAGCAATTTTATATACTTATACACGTTTGTTCTTTTCTTAGTTTCTAAACCATGTTGCTGCAGTTATTGAAACATTAAGTAATGTAAATCTGAAAGTTCTTATTCGATCCCACTGACAGAAAACGCGGCCAAGCAAATGTAAACAAGCATAGGAATGAATTTAATTTAACACGTTTCCAGGAAAAAATAATAATAAAATAATAATAATACAGGACACAGTGCAATCAAGGTTAAAGAATTGACATTAATAATAAAGATCCTTGTTTATGAGCAGCATATGGCACAGTAAAAGGCTGTCACTTTCTACTACTAAGCTTCAATTGCCGCTGTTCACTTTATTAGCCTGCAGTGAAGCTGGTGATTTAAGGTAGAACATTCCGTGGTGCAAAGGAGCGGCTGCTTCTAAGGCCATAATAACCACACTTTTCTAAGCAGCGCAGATGAGATTTCCAAGACAGAAAATAATGTATTCAGCAGTCTTGAAAAATGTTCAGGAATATCCAAAATCATAGCTCCAAGCATCTTGGCTCTAACGTGCTGAGCATGAACAGAAGTATTCAGCAACACCAGCCACAAGCTACAATAATTGACACAATTTGTTCATTTGATTTCAGCACAATTCATGTAGCAGTGATAATGGCATGCTGAATAATGCAGAGTGTAACAAATTCTGAAAGTGCCTTAAATATTTCAAGACATTTCTAAGATCGGGGTGCACGAAATTCATTATTTAGTTTGATACTGTAAAACAGGATAAATTGTTCCGATCTATGGCGCTGCGGTTTTCGACGTCTAAGCAGTCACACAAAGAAAGTTTACACTGAGCCATGGCGTTACAGCAACCTTCACTTTTAGTGGCATGACATTTTAGAAAATGACTACATTCGCAGGCTAACAAAAATTAGGCACTGAAAGAATAGGAGCATTCATAGTTGTAGAGGTTCTTATGACACCCCCCACATTGAGAGGCAAATCCTGAAGAGCAACTTTCCTGTTTTACAGTACCTTTGCAGTTCCTCTTTGACAAACAATGCAGAATCGCTCTCTTCTGTTTTACCTGTTTGAAACATCCTTTCTTCAACATTTTATTGTAACTCGATTTAGATCATGCCATTTTTCTCGTCTTCCTCGGACCCTCTTGTGGAGGACCTCGCTATAAGCAACTCCTTCTCTTGGACCAGGCTGTCGAGCAGATCCTCCTGCCTGTAGTTCTGGTAAACTTTCAGGAACGCGAGAATGGTGATTCCCATCCAAACAACCCATCCGGCCCACAGACCAAACTGCAGAAGAAATGATTGGAAGTCAGTCAATGAACATTAAAAGAAAACTTCGACAACAAAACTTGCATTTATATAGGGTAAGGGGGAAAGGGGAGGTGGCCGTTAACTGCAGCCGAAAAAGGACACATTCTTTTGTTTATGGAAATAAATGATTTGAATACAATCTGGATATTAATACTTAATGTTGAATTCTGCAAACTCAACGGGGGGGGGGGGGCTAACAAAAGCATAGAATGAAACAATTCATTACCTTTGTTTTAGACAATCAACTAATTTGGCTTTGACAATCAAAACAACAGCAAAAGGGGAAATCTACCACTGTCTCAATAAATACATTTGGTTTGTCAGAAACATCGTCTCCATAAGAAACTTTTTAACACAATACCATTTTTAAAAAACTGTCCGAGCACATATTTGTGAATTTCTATATATGGTATTTTATATATGGTATCACTATATTTGGTAGTCTAAACTGAGTGCTCATTGTATGTAGCAATATTTGGTTTGCAAACAGCATATTTCTGACAGCATAGCCATTCACAATGATCTTTTATTGGCAAGAGTTTTCACATTGTGCTAAGGTATCTCAAAACTCAGTTTTTATCAGTGGACTTGATCAATTTTGAACACATGAAATCCATGGCATAAAAGCTCTGGTAAATGTGCAATGCGTAGGAAGTGATATCAGTGACAACCTGCTGACCTGGATGTCAAGCACAAGAAACCAACCAGTTTTCAATGCAGATGCACAAGCAACTGTAGATAGGGCCCTATTATAATGCAGATTACAATTTCATGGACCTCAAAGGATTCTACTGTAATTAGAAAACATTATTATAATAATAATAATCCTTGCATTTGATATAGAGCCTTATCAAGTCTTCGAGATGTCTCAAAGTGCTTCACAGAATATAATGTAAAGTGAATCGACTATATATTTTGTGGGGAAGCAGTGTCCACAAATAGTCGTGAATTGAGTGACCAATTTATCATTGTTAATGTTTTTTGAAGGAATTGTTATCCCTGGAAAAGTGATCTGCCAATCGACTAACAACCAGGTTCCTACTTACTGCTAGGTAAACAGAGGAAGGAAACTTGCCCAGTATTTTGCCCTTTCAGGAGAAAAATCCAGGTCCTTCTCTTGTGAGGCAAGTGCTCTAACCACTGAGCTACAGGACTCCACAATATAGGGTGATAACCAATACCATGTACAATCTAAATCCTTCTGTCTAACCAACTGTAAAATATACAGTTACTGCACTTTACAGTCAGTCCTGTGAAGCACTTTGAAGCATCCTCCCAAGGTGAAAGGCGCTATATCTTTATTATGTTTTTTGGTGCTACTCAACTTTTGACACATTCTCCCCCTTTCCTAAAGAGTTACCTGGATAACTGCAAACTGGTCATAGAAAGAAGAATTATCTAATTTCAGCTCCAGGTCAGTATCCTGCAGTTCTTCACAACTGTAAACAGAGGGGAAAACAGACAGTTGTAGAAGTCTCATACAAAACTGGAATCATCATTTTAGAAGTTGGTTTTGGGTGTGAGTTCTTCTCACTTTTATTTCCTAACGTCTTAGGATACTCAGATTAAAACATTAAAAGCTTTTTCATATTGAACGCACCTATTCACACCTATTAGGTTCGACGTTGATTGTTTTTCCAGTGACAATTGATACCAGCGCATTCATAACCGTTTACCTGAAAGGAAGCCAGATTTCCTGCTAAAATTGCAAACCTGTTTGGCACGCTTCCATTTTCTGTGATTGCATCACACCACATGTTGAAGCCCACGCTGACGATGGTGCTCGCTACGAAGATAAGGAAAACCACAAACGTGCTGACCAACAGGTTCAGGAATGCCGCGAAGAAAGTGCTGCAAAAATAAGGAGGAGGAGAGAAAACAAAATCACTGAAGTCAGAGATACAGCTCAGTCTGCATAAGGCTGGAGCCAGCGAGCAGTCTGCCCACACACAACATAGAGATGAAAATAAAGCCCTTAGGAACATTACGCTCCCGATGGCTTTATCTGCAAGGACAGCGCCAACACTGACGGTGACCACGAAACGCAAGACCTTTCCTCTGGGTAGCTTGAGGCAGCGTTCTGTTTCAGGGCGCTGCACCTCATGCTGGGATGGGGTGCGTCACAATCGGCTGTCGGGTTTCGCACACCCCCCCACCCCCCCGAAAACACACAGTCGATTCACTTTAAAGGGTGTGTTTCCGCGAAGGCTCTTTGAGGCAGTCGGAAGTGGTGATGAGGCGCTGTATCAAATGCAATGATTATAACCATCATCCCTTATCATCATCACAACAACAACAACATCATCATCAACTTGCACTGACACACACACACACATACCACACACACACACACACACACACGCACACCACACATACCACACACACACACACCACACACATACCACACACACACCACACACATACATACACACACACACATACACACACACACATACCACACACATACCATACACACACACACACATACCACACACACATACCACACACACACATACCACACACATACACACACATACACACACACCCACATACCGCACACACCACACATACCACACCACACACACATACCACACCACACACACACACACATACCACATACACACCCACATACCGCACACACACCACACATACCACACCACACACACACACACCACACACACATACATACCATACACACACACACCACACATACACACACATACCACACACACACATACACAAGCGACCCCCGGGGGGGTGATGGGGTGATGGTGATGGGGTGGGGGTGATGGTGATGGGGTGGGGGTGATGGTGATATGGTGATGGGGTGGGGGTGATGGGATGGGGGTGATGGTGATGATGATGATGATGATGGTAATGATGATGATGGTGAGGTGATGGGGTGGTGATGGTGGTGGTGATGGGGTGATGGTGAGGTGATGGTGTGATGGTGAGGTGATGGTGATGGGGTGATGGTGATGGTGTGATGGTGATGATGGTGATGGGGTGATGGTGAGATGGTGTGATGATGATGGTGATGGGGTGATGGTGATGGGGTGATGGTGATGGGGTGATGGTGATGATGATGGTGATGGGGTGATGGTGATGATGATGGTGTGATGGTGTGATGGTGATGATGATGGTGATGGTGATGATGATGGTGATGGGGTGATGGTGAGGTGATGGGGTGATGGTGAGGTGATGGTGATGGGGTGGTGATGGAGTGATGGGGTGATGGTGATGGGGTGGTGATGGTGATGGGGTGATGGTGATGGGGTGATGGTGATGGGGTGATGGTGATGGGGTGATGGTGATGGGGTGATGGTGATGGGGTGATGATGATGGTGATGGGGTGATGATGGTGATGGGGTGATGATGATGGTGATGGGGTGATGGTGAGGTGATGGGGTGATGGTGAGGTGATGATGATGGGGTGATGATGATGATGGTGATGGGGTGATGGGGTGATGGTGAGGTGATGGGGTGAGGTGATGGGGTGATGATGATGGTGATGGGGTGATGATGATGGTGATGGGGTGATGGTGAGGTGATGATGATGATGGTGATGGGGTGATGGTGAGGTGATGGGGTGAGGTGATGGGGTGATGGTGAGGTGATGATGATGATGGTGATGGGATGATGGTGATGGGGTGATGGTGAGGTGATGATGATGATGGTGATGGTGTGATGGTGAGGTGATGGGGTGATGATGATGGTGATGGGGTAATGGGGTGATGGTGATGGGGTGATGATGATGATGGTGATGGGGTGATGGGGTGATGGTGAGGTGATGGGGTGAGGTGATGGGGTGATGATGGTGGTGATGGGGTGATGGTGATGATGGTGATGGGGTGATGGTGATGGTGTGATGGTGACAGTGTGATGGTGATGGTGTGATGGTGACAGTGTGATGGTGATGGTGTGATGGTGACAGTGTGACGGTGATGGTGTGATGGTGATGGTGATGGTGTGATGGTGAGGTGATGATGATGATGGTGATGGGATGATGGTGATGGGGTGATGGTGAGGTGGTGATGGTGAGGTGATGGTGTGATGGTGAGGTGATGGGGTGATGGTGATGATGGTGATGGGGTGATGATGATGATGGTGATGGGGTGATGGGGTGATGGTGAGGTGATGGGGTGATGGTGAGGTGATGATGATGATGGTGATGGGGTGATGGTGATGGGGTGATGGTGATGGGGTGATGGTGATGATGATGATGGGGTGATGATGATGATGATGGTGATGGGGTGATGGTGATGGGGTGATGGTGATGATGATGATGGGGTGATGATGATGATGATGGTGATGGGATGATGGTGATGGTGATGATGGTGTGATGGTGATGGGGTGATGATGGGCTCACTCGTCGTGCCCTTTGCACAGGTAGAAGAGGAGCCTCCAGGCCTGGATGGCCGACAGGGCGAGAGCGAAGAGGCCCACGAAGCTGGTGAAGCGACAGGCGGCGGCGGGGCCCCACTCCTCCACCACGAAGCGCTGCTTCTCGGCCGTGATGTTCTCGTCCTGCCACAGCCCGCGGGTGAACAGCAGACACCGGCCCCGGAAGGCGCTGCCGTTCTCCCACAGCGGCACCACCGCCACCAAACCCGACAGGAAGGCCGCGAGGTACAGGAGGCACTGGACGAAGAGGAAGTTATTCATCGCCGTCATCTTTTTCTTCCCTCTCTCGTTCTCTCGCTGCTCCTCCATCGATGGCCAGGACCTGCCCCGCCCCTCCCCCCACACACACAGCCAACCCCCCCCCACACACACACACACACTCCCACACACACACACACACACACACAGCCAACCCCCCCCCCACACACACACACACAGCCACCCCCCCCCACACACACACACACACAGCCAACCCCCCCCCCCACACACACACACACAGCCAACCCCCCCCCACACACACACACAGCCAACCCCCCCCCCACACACACACACACTCCCACACACACACAGCCCCCCCCCCACACACACACAGCCAACCCCCCCCCCCCCCCCCCACACACACACACAGCCAACCCCCCCCCCCCACACACACACACACTCCCACACACACAGCCCCCCCCCACACACACACAGCCAACCCCCCCCCCACACACACACACAGCCAACCCCCCCCCCACACACACACACACACACAGCCAACCCCCCCCCCCCCACACACACACACACACAGCCAACCCCCCCCCCACACACACACACACACAGCCAACCCCCCCCCCCCCCCCCACACACACACACACACACAGCACCACACACCCACACCCACACACTCCCAAACACACACACCCACAATACCCCCCCCCCCCCACACACACACACACACACAGCCCCCCCCACACACAGCCCCCCCCACACACAGCCCCCCCCCCCCACACACACACCCAAAACACAGCACCACACACACCACCACCACCACACACAACACACAAACTCCAAAGTCTGCACAACACAGCACCACACACACACACACACACACCCCACACACACAACACACACACACACAACACACACACAAGCCCCAAAGTCTGCACAACACAGCACAGCACCACACGCACACAAACACACGCCTGCGCGCAAACACTCACACACACACTCTCTCTCTCCCCCTCACTGATGTCTGGTCAGCAATGACCCCTTATGACTGTGTCAAAGCATCCACCCCATCCCAGCACTACTGTGGGCAGCTGAGTCTTTTATCTGATTGTCAAAACTATATCCCTTCCCTTCCCACTCCCCCTCCCCACTCCCCCCCCCCCCCCCAAAAAAAAAATGTACATAAATATATATATATGAATAAATAGCAGTAGGGATGATTGAAGTCCATCCAGAGATTCATCAATGCATCTTAAGTGGCAACTTCATGAGCGTGTGAGAGAGAAGGAAAAAGAGGGGTGTGGGTGGGTGGGAGGGTGGGTGGGAGGTAGAATGGTTGGAAACCCACGGGGAGTATAAACACTAGCGGTTGGGCCGAACTGCCAGTTTCAGTGCTAAGCGTTACGTGCGCATAACATGTATATGTTCCTTGAAGGTCTGCAGAAAGGGTCAGGTAGAGTGTTACTTTTCAACAGCAACAACAGCGTGCATTTACATGGTGTCTTCACGTGGGGTCGCGGCTCGGAGCATGTTAAACATAATCCATAATCTGTGCTGTAATGATACTGGATGATTGTTATTATTCTGATGGTTTCATTTTGGAATATCCAGTCTTGGAAACCCAACTTGGTAATACCAATGGCTCCAAGTGATTATTGCTTAGCATCCAGTAAATAATAAGCCATAGGCTGTTTGTTTAATGTACCTACAATACTTATTCTATCCTCTAGTATTTGACAATTTAAAAAAAACCTTTTAATCATCCCTGCATTTGATATACAGCACCTTATCACATCTTAAACTATAAAGTTTAATGACTGTATTTTGTAGATGAACACAACAGCCAATTTGCATACAGAAATGTCCTACACACACTCATGAAGTGAATGACATATTACAGTATATCTGCACTAGAGTGTCAGCCTGGACCGTGAACTCAAAGTCCCAATTTACATTTGAACGCTTTACCTTAGAAAGCACAACACACCATCCCTCAGCACAACCAAAATATTCCTTGGACTAAACTTTATGAGAAATTAAAGGGACCGGTAGTAAAAATACAATTTACAATATGATTTCACTTATATAGCACCTTTCACATCGGGAGGATGTCCCAAAATGCTTAACATTTCTGGCTGAAATTGCACCTTCATATATTCTTAAATTGATGCTAAGTATTTTTAATCCCTCAAATATAGTTTCTAAAAAGTTTGCTGAAGATTGGTTTGCATTGGTGCCAATGGAAGATGTCTCCAAGTGAAATCATTTTAGTTTGTCTGGTTACCGGCAGGGCGAAACCATGGGCAAGTTCCTTACGCCACACACCTGATAATAATCCTTCAACTTGTTACCAATTTCACCGTGGGTCAGTCAGACTCCGAATGAAGACTCTTGATTGGTTTCATAGAGAAGAAATGCTGTGTGGCTGCGCCTATCTAGGATTTTTTATGATTTTTGTCATTATTTTGTCGGAGTGGTTTGTACTATCATCCGAGTGTCAAGATCTATGACAATTGTTGCGGAGTCCTGTAGCTCAGTGGATAGAGCACTCGCCTCACAAGTGAGAGACCTAGGTTTGATTCCCGGCAGGACAAAATTTCCTTACTCCACACCGGTTGTTAGTCGATTGGCGGATTTCTTTTCTGGGGATAATAATCCTTAAAAAAAAACAATAATAATTTGGTCACTCAATCATTGACTGTTTGTGGGACACTGCTGCGCACAATTGGGTGCCATGTTTCGCCCACAAAATATACAGTCTTTACAATATATTCTGTGAAGTGCTTTGAAACATCTAGAAGACGTGAAAAGCCCTACATCAAATGCAAGGATTATTTATTATTATTACTACTGTGTGGAAAAAAATAAACCATGTCAACTATGGTTTACATCGGAATATATCTGTCTATCTCTTGGGTTGTACCTCTTTTCAGACTGGAAATTGATCAGTTCTATAATTACCAAGCACAAGGAACTGTCCTCGTCCTCTATTAAGTCACTGATCCAGGATTAAATAATCCAAGTATTCACTGCATCCACTCCTTCAATCTACTGTCAGTTCAGAAGATATTGAAATCAGGGTTGTCAGACTCCTGACAACGCTTTTGTAATCATGGAATATGTGTTTGTTCAGATTGAAGACATATCTATCTGCAGTTTAAGATGATGTTGATGCTGTCACACAATTGGTTGCAATACTTTGGAACTTGACCAAAATAATCAGTTAACACAAGGTTGAATGTTGAATTGCATTAATTTGCACCAGTATCCAAATATCTGATAAGTATTTTACAAATGTTGAAACCATTCGCCCCCAAAATTTACAGTCAATTCACTTCACACTTTACTGTGAAGCGCTTTGAGATGTCTCGAAAACATGATAAGGCGCTATATCAAATGCAAGGATTATTTTTATTATAATACGATACAAGCTTCTTCTTTGCTTATTCTGTAAGGACAGTGTATAATCCATTACAACTATTGTGTCAAGCAGTCCTTGAACATGTGCGTTAAAGATAACTGTTACAGCCAGCAAATTAAATCAGCTACATTGTCAGTGGATTAGAAAATGAAATTGGTAACAAGTTGATAGGAGATGCACAATTATGTTATAACACTATCTGGTTTATGAAAGAGTAAGTTTCTGCTCTGCCAAGTGCATAAGGATTAACTGTTGCAACTTCTTATCTAAAAGCAAAGCGCTGCAAAATAAACACAGCTTCAATTTATATGATTCTAATGACTAGACGTAGCAGCTAAATGATTACATTTCACTGTCATGAAATAAGTAAATCTGAAATAGAATTAATTTGATTAGCCTCAATCCCATTTCCATGTTATCGCATAAAACTGCCCAGAATTCTGGACTACCAGTGGTTGATTCAGGAGGTGGAAATGCCCTGCTATAGAATAGACGTACTCTCCTGAGAATAGACTGTTAGGTACTGCTTTGTAAAGAATGCTTAAGCTGACATGCTTGTTGCTGACAGTGTTTACTGTCTTGTGCAGCAATGATATTCACCGCTTTGATAAATATAAAAATTCCAGTTTTTTTAAAACCCACAAATAATAACCGAAGTGGTGATTGAACTAAATAATACATACATAATCCATTGCAAGTATTCACCAAAGTTTTGGTGCAAGTGTTGAACACTAAAATTGATTTTCTTTTAATATTATCAAAGAACATGTCATGTAATATTACAAACTATCTGTTCATCGTTCCCAAGCAGGTCACTGGGTAGTACAAAAGCTTTGAGTAGACATTGGGAAATGAAATTGTTTATGGAAACACCTCCTTCAAATAATGGGATTAGGACTGTCCGAACCTTCTGCTACTGTTGGTGACAAATCCACATCAAAATTGCTGCCATAAGTAGCCAAACATGGAGTGGAAACACAACACAAGGAGCACCAGTAAAATTATCGATCACTAAATGTGCTTTTATGGGGAACAGCAGAATTTTCTAAAGGCAATAAACAATCAATGAGAAATATTCAATGAGTGGGGAAGATTGTTGGACGTTTGATTGCTTGACAGTTCACATGATGTAGCAACAACTCAATGTCAGTGGCATTTGCAGTTTAGTTCTTCACCGTTGAATCGATCTGAAGCTCTTTCTTTTTTCTGATAATTTTGGCAACATCATTCTTCAGTTTACCCACACAAGTTTCGAGCTCTCCTCCCATCTCTTTGATCAGCTCAGTTCTTTCATTTGCAAAGTACCTCAAGGAATGAATATTACCTTCATCCTTAAATTTAAAAAAAGAACTCTGATTAACTGACCTCACCAAAACGTTTTCACGTTGTGTGGTATTTGTGCCTGAAAAAGCCTTCCAGAACATTGACCTATGTCAAACCCATCAGAATGACAGAAGCAATTGAGTGCAAATGTAGTTCTGCAGTAAAAAAAGATAGGGTAAATAGCATGTGTGAATTAAGTAAAAGTTCTGAATAAAATTAACAGCAAATGTACATACAGAAATAAAGCAATTTAAAGGCTGGGTGGAAAGAACATTTCCCTTTATTTTGTGGGGCTTCAAACAAAAACTTCAAAGCACCAGTCTTGCTTGTTAATTTTGGTCCATCGCTCTAACTTCTGTGCTCACAATCTAAATCAAATAGGCTGTTCACATCTACCTTAACTATGCAACCCTGTTCGCGTAACTTGGAATCTCCTCTGAACTCTTTCCATTGCACAAATGCCCTTTGGAAAGTAGGGTGGCAAAACTCCACAGGATGTGGCTTCATGAGTGATCCAAGTAAAGCTAGAATAATAATCTGACTTTGTGGTACTGTGAAGAATTCTAAATAATGAAGAGTCATCCATTAGCAGAATCTCCTGAAATTCTGTCCCATTTACACACACTAGCATTGGAGCTAAATATACTATCCAGAGGAAAGCCAAGCCCATTTTCAAAGACCCTCAAGATGGAATCTTGTGGTTAATTATTTTTCAATTCATTATTTAATTGAAATCATTTCTGCTATAGGAGCTCTTCATCGCACGTATATCTTCACTATTTTCTGATCCAATATGCAACACAGTACTTCATACTTTTTGTTTAATTGTGTCTTGGGCTTCTATTGGGAATATTATTATATATTCAATAGCGTTTTTAGTGTTTTGACTGTATCATATTATTACTTTTGGATTGTATTTATTTTAACAACTATTTGCAACAAAGGCATTTTTGCCAACCTGAAATTATTCCTTTCAATGTTTTTTTTTTCCTGAAGACAAGAAAGTGAGGCACAAGGGACTTCAAGCAGTGCAGGGTTGCCGTTAAGCCTACGGCGCAAGGGCAGTAATAAACAGATGCAAATGAATTCTCTCTTACCAGTGGCCTGATCTCATTCAGGTGGATCAGTCTCCCTCTCGCTCCACTCATGCTGAAGTAGAACGCCTTGAGTGCTTTTGCAAACTCAGCATCCCAGTTGGGAAATGGTGACCTTTGGTTGGATCTATCGTCAGTTAATTTCGCTGCATTCCCGCACGCAACTAGGGGCACAGATTTAAGGTAATCACAAAAGGAATTAAAGAAGGGTGACAAGAATAAAATCTTTACTCAGAGAACAGTTGGGACTGCAATTCTCTGTCACAAACTATTGTCGGGGCAGAGTTCATAAATTATTCAAAAAGCAAATTACAGTAGATTGATACTTGAAAAAAGAGGAATATGAAAGAGTACGGTGTCTAAGCAATAGAGCGGGATTAGATTGCATTACTCAAGTGGAGGAAACACTAGCACAGTCATGATGGGTCAAATGGCCCTGTTTCTGTGCTGTAATATTCTGAGATTCTGTAATGAAACGTTAAGATTTAATTGAGTGCAAAAGATTGAGTAAAAGATCCAGCGCTAAGCAAAGCACGCAATTGACACTAACTGCTGCTACCGTTGTCTGAGGCAAGTCTTCTCAGTTCTCCTGCTTTCTCTCGCATTTCAAAGTTGTCACTTTTTAAGATTCGATTTGCTTCTGTCAAATTTGCAGCTTCCTGCTCCAGCGTTTCGATTTGCTCAGACAGCTCGAGTCTGTGCTCTTCGTAATCCTGCATTTTTATAGACAGCAAAGGATGTTCAATGCGTTGGATTGTGAGGGATTTTTACCCTCGCTGCCCTTTCATCAGCAGGAAAGATGTAAATCATTAATGGTATGAACGCAAACACTGGGCAACACAGCTCCAGTGTGAGCAGCCTATGTTTTGGAAAGTGAATATAAAACAAAGAGGAACAAGCTGAAAGCTACCAAATTACTTTATATTAAAGGAATTCAACATACCAGCGGCACAGATGTCTGTTGGTTTCTGTAGCACAAATCTAGTAGAACACTCCCATCACTTGATAGTGGGATGCCATCAAGTATTGTATCCATTTCTTGGCAGCCTTCTGATATAATGATGTTTGTCATCTATTAGCTTTGTGCATACACTCTCTCACCCAGAAACATTTCATTTTAAAGAGGCAACAAATCTTCATGAAAAGAAACTTGGTAAAAAGAATGGGATAAAACATGCTTTTTAAGTGTTTCTTAACCCATTGCTGTATTAATTGAGGATCACTGAAAATGTTACTCCAATATTCATAGAAATCCCAGAAATGTGTTACCTGAAAATTCTTCATCAAAAGTGTTTTTGTCTTGACAAAAAGATCCAACAACTCTTTTTTTGATAAAGTAATTGGTGTAAGTATTTTCTGTAAAACATCTGACTGTCACTGCCAATGCACATACCTTGGAGGCCCCACATTTGCAAGACGAGTGCGTGGGTTTTCAGATAGCTGAGGAAATCGGTGGTAACATGTTGAACAGTGAAGTGTATTGAATAATCCAGATCAGGGTTTGTGTTACTCCAGGCAGCAGGGGTATAGAATACTGTAGGAAGGCCATACAGCACAAATCTACAACACACAGATCATCACACTACAAGTTTGAGGGATGCCAGTGAGGGACTTTCAATGATGTTACGATAACCGTTAATTGTGATGCTTTATACATGTTTATGATGGCTTGTAAGAGAGATAGATAGATACTTGGGTATTCAGAGGTATGGTAAAAGATCTGTTGGACTGAATGGCCTTGTCCTGTTCTTATGTTGACTACTGATACTTCAGTCTCCTTCAAGTTTCTTGTAAATACTGTAGATAGTACAGGGATTTGATGTAACATCACTGAGAAATGTATGTAAGATGGAAGGTCTAATATTGTAGATTTAATACTCTACCATGCAGAGTTTTGTAGATTCTGTCAAAAATCTCAAATGTGATCATTTGTTGGACACTATAGGTTTCTGCTTATGAGTGACTTAGATCTGTAGAACTAAGATCTATCACTGTATTGCAGAGATTATATTTATATCAGAGTTTTTAACCATGATAGTTTCTGTCAAATTTCTATTTATGCAATTTTAAACATTAACCTTCCAACACAAACTGTGGAGTGTGATAAGCAGCAAATCAACACGACAGGAGAGAAAGCTACATTGATTATCAAAGCAGCAAGACTGGAGTTTTTGGAATCTTTTCCTAGGCCAGTGTTGATGTTGACAATAGTTTCAAATGAAAGCAGTGACTCAAATAGAAGCTGGATTTACAAAGAATAAAAGGTAATTCCTGGATTTAAAGCACTATTGTGTAGGCTCTACATGGTCTTTAGAAGGGTGATCTTATAGGTTGAACAGCCTTTTTTCATTCCATGTTTCCTAATATTGTTAAACAATTCTTGAAAGACTTTAAAAGTAAATGCATAGACCTTAGCTACAATAATAAATAAGCTAACAGTAATTAAATCATGAGAGATGTGCATTAATGATTCTCCATAGATTGCAACACCTCAACAGGTCAGCACGAATTGATTTACTGAGGGAAGCCATATCATTTGCAGTTCAGATTCAATTTGGTTGGGCCTTTTAGTGAACAGACCAGAAGAGGAACTTTCACATGAAAATGATCAATGGAGAATAACGGCAGACTTCCATGAAACAAATAACATCTTTCAGTTTTCTATAGTTATTACTATGTCTTCACGAGGCCAAGTGAAAGAGCGCATCATGGTGCTAACAGCTTGAGCCTGATGTTGAGTCAGCCCTGCTAATTGGATTGAAACCTCAGGTGTTCTGAGCCATTTGCAATGCCCCTGGCAGTTTGAGATAAAAGCTGGGATTTCTCACCCAATTTGAACTCCTCTACTGCTGTTCTCGCGGATCCATCTCACTCCTAAACACAGACTAATCTGCATTTGAAAGTCCATGCGTTTCCCCAGAAGATTATCAGGATCAACAACGACAGATTCCTCTCCCAATGGACTAAACAAAGAGTACACACACATCGAATTAGTTTCCTTTCCTCCTGTAATTGCAGCCTCTCGCGAGTGCTCATGTTCAAGAGACTGCAAAGGGTGTTTTCTCCACCCATATTGTTGTGAAATTGTGGTAAATAGAAACATGTTGTTGTATAACAGGCATCTTATTCACAGAAAATAGAAAGAATTATAAACATTTAATGTACTGTACACAGTACGCTATAGAATCACAAACATACAATATAAATATATACATCCTGCAGATGTACTTCATTTTATTGTGATGAATCAATTGATTTGTTTGATTTATTAGCTGGCAGAAAGTGACATTCTGCCCCACATGTAGGGGGAGAGAAATTCCACCAGGGTCTAGATTTACTTAATTTATGTAGAATTTGGCAAATTGTTGAATTCAGTTGTAACTTTCAAAAGTGCTTAGAGAAACATGACTTTATTTTAAAGCTGTAATTCAGAATTTGCCAATTTCTGGACTCTCTAAAATGCTACAAAGACTATATCTACACACCATTGGAATTTCTTCACAGAATGGCCATAAGTACAATGTCAACCTCTGTTAACTTGTCTTGATCTCGGAGTTTAGGCAACCATAAACTGATTCATTGTAATATTATTCTCACTATAATGTACTCACACAACAATTTGCTGTGTGCAAATTGGCTGCCATATTTGCCTCACAAAATACAGTCACTACACTTGCAGTAAATCCTGCCGAGTACTTTGAGATGTCCTCACAATGTGAAAAGCTCCGTATCAAATGCAAGGATTATTATTTCTTCATAACTGGTGGCCGTTACATGAATTATGTAATTTCATAAATATATTTTCAAGTTTGAATTTGGCTCAGCTTCCACAACGTATCTTAATTTGTCAGAAATGAAAATTGAAACAACAAAATATAAGGCAACATGAAACATGCAGCCAAACAGCCAAATGCGAAAATGAATAGTTCTAGTTATCATTATGACACCTACGAAGGGCTATGAACACTCTCACAGCTACAATTTTCTACCAAGTGAATACTTAGTTTGCCCTGAATACACATTTACTATATTTATAGCACACATTCACATTATCCTCTCGTTCCCATACAGCTGCTCTTATATGGATTCATAATTTAATCGTGTTTTTATGTAAATACTTAAGAAGGTTATAAATCTACAGCATATGTTTTGTACAAATGTAGGAATAGTTCTTTTATGGCCCTCCGACTCACCCTCTCCCTCCTCTCGTTCAAGGCCTGTCTCAGAACATATAGTACTTCTTTGACCGTGTTTCCTGTCACCTTCCCCTGCCCTCACACGCCCCACAGCTCCCATTCCTAGCTTGGGTGCCCTGCCTGCATTGTCAAGCACTTTGCGACATCCTCCTGATGCGAAAGGTTTTAACTAAGTTTAAACTGTATTGTATTAGTTGGGTTTCATCCTTAAGCAATGTCCTGCAGAAGGCAATATGCGTAATATGACAGGGAGTGTTCTGAAGAGGGATAAATCTATTGAGAAGAAGGTGTTTTTTTTCTTTGCAGTGAGCTTGTCTTGAGCTGCCAAATAAAGACTATACATCATGCTCTCAATCCACCTGGCCTTTCAAATGTCTTAATTTGGATTCAGGGGATCCAATTTTTTCCCTGATTGTTTGTCCCTGCAGACAACACATGATTAAAATCATGTCTAAGCTTGTTTAGGCATGCTCACAAGAGGGCCCTGGCCAGTTCAGTCTTGATTCCTATTTAAAGCATATTTTCTTTCATCCAAAGCACATTTCCCTAACAACAACAACAAGATTATATTTGTATAGCGTCTTTCACGTCGGAAGGAGGTCCCAAGACGCTGGACAATGTACAGCATTTCAGACCTGAGCTGAGGTCGGGGGAGAAGGGTGGGGAGGGGAAGAGGGGTGGCCGATGGCACGGTCGAAGAGGATCTTAAGGGGGGACTTGAAGGAGGGTAAGGGGTGGGGCGAGGCGGAGTGATTGGGAGATGGAATTCCAGAGATTGGGGGCAGAGTGGCTGAAGGCTCTCCCTCCAATGGTGGGTCGGGGATGCGCAGCTGGCCGGAGCCGGCTGAGCGAAGGAAGCAGGCGGGTTGGTAGGGGGTTAGGGTGGGGTGAGGCCATGGAGGGCTTTGTAGGTGTGGACCAGGATCTTGAACTGGATCCTCTGAAGGAGAGGGAGCCAATGGAGTCGGGCGAGAATGGGGGAGATGGGGTCACAGAGTTTGGTGCGGGAGAGAACACGGGCTGCAGAATTCTGGATTATCTGCATCCTGTGGAGGGAGGAGTTAGGAAGGCCATTTGCATAGTCGAGCCTGGAGGTGATGAAGGCATGAACAAGAGTTTCAGTGGCCTGAGGGGTGAGATAGTGGCGGAGTCGGGCAATGTTACGGAGGTGAGGGAAGGCAGAGCAGGTCATGGCTTGGATGTGGGGAAGAAAAGACAGTTGAGGGTCGAACAAGACACCTAGGTTCCTGACTGGCTTGGTGAGTTGAAGTGTGCAACCATGGAGGTTGATGCTGCCAGAACCTGAGGTGCAGAGATGAGACTGTATTTAGAATATTGCGTGCAAATTTGAGCACTCTACTTTTAGAAGGGCATTGCTGCATTGAAGATGGACAAGAGGAGACTGGAGTCTTGAGCTTAGGGAGAGACTTGCAGAACTGAATTTATTGGAAAAGTGATTCAGAGGGGAACTGTGACAGAGATATTTAAAACAATGAGAGGTAGAAATGATACAGATGTAAGCAATCATCTGACTCAAAGGAAACTGCAGAGTTGGAGGACACGGGTTCAACATGAATGTGCCTCAGACAAGATCAGATATTATTTTAAGTCACGTGTAGTGGATATGTGAAACAGACTGGCAGAAGAGCAATTGACGCTGTGATGATTAAGTCCTTCAAGAAGAGTTATATAAATATTCGTTTGGAGTAGCATTGAAGGATACATGGATGCGTTCTTGCTGAAATAATAATAATCCTTCCATTTGATATAGCGCCTTATCACATCTTCGAGAGGTCTCAAAGCGCTTCACAGAATATACTGTAAAGTGGAGTGACTGTGTATTTTGTGGGTGAAATGTGGAAGCCAATTGGCACAGCAGTGTTCCACAAACAGTCGTGGATTGAGTGACCACATTATTATTTGTTTGAAGAATGATCGAATGCTCAATGGTGTTCTGCTGCTGGAAGCAGTGAAGTTGTTGCCTTTGGAGAGCAGCAGGTCACAGGGCTTTTGGCACAGATAAATCTTCTGGAGTTTCTCTTGATTAAATTTGGTGATTGTGAAATATATGGAACAAACTTCCCCTCGGGAGACTGCGTGGCTAAAGTGGAATATCTTTCGTTGTAGGTTTCTCGTTTGCCCACAAAATACACAGTCAATCCACTTTACAGTGTACTCTGCAAAGTGATTTGATATGTCTCAACGACATGATAAGGCACTATATCAAATGCAAGCATTATTATTACATGACCGGTGAAAGGAGTAAGTTTGATGAGCCAAATCTACTTATCTTATTGCATCCTTCTGTACTTACAATCCACTTCAATACTCCTATTATTTTAAAAACATGTTCAAGCATTCACTTAACTTGAGTTAGCGCTGTTACAAATCTGAATTATAACTGTGAGCTTACTTTCCACTGGTTGTGCAGGGCATCAGTTTGATCTGTATTAATGCTTCCTCCTTTCCTTGATAATTATTTATGTCCACCTGGTCTTCATAGGTCATAGAGTAGGCCAAAGATTCCAGCCACACGTGAGCACTGCAAAACATTCACAAAAGGAGTAGAAACAGACACCGGGACTAATAATAATAATAATAAAAATTGCACTATTAACTATTTCATTGCTAATGACTTTGTCAGTTTTAACCATGCAATGCTGAAGATCTAAGTCTATAAATATTGTGTTTTCTACAACTGACAGGGTAAAAGCAGAACTAAAGAAAAAGTTTTAACTAGTAGAAATAACAGTAAATAGGTTGAAGCAGATGGTAAAACAGACTAAATTCGGATTCTCACTGATGTACCTTCCGAGGTGCAACGGCTCGACAGGGTCCCAGAATACGTCTTCTTCCAGATCAGTCTGGGTGTCTCCATTTTCAAGAAAATGTTGGTAAGTTTCTTCAATCAAAGGCATTCGATCAGTGAACTTGTTCAGTAACCAGACTTCAACCTTGAAATAAACCAACAGTTGTTTTCATGTTTCCTCGCATACACACATACATACTCTTATACATACACACTGAACACAATCTGGTCTTTTCATATTTCTAACATATTCTTTGTTTTGCCTGACACTACTCAAATCACACATTCTAGTTGAAGAAAAAGATATTAAAAGTGTGATATTGGGGGTCTAGCATACCCCCAAGCAATAACACTCGTAAATTGGGAAATCCCATGCTAAACATGCATTGAAAGGTTCACTAGTGTTAATAGGTGATATGCGGTAGATCCCATTCAGACATTAACCCTACATCCATGATTTAGTTGGACAACAGTAATGTGAATGGAGTTTATTGCTTCTCGAAAAGACAAGCAAGTTTGTTCCATTATCCTGGCTCCCAAATAAAATTGATCATGCACTTCATGTCTGATTGTGGGATCTAGCTGTGGGCAAATTGGTGCCATCTATACCAATTACAGTCATTACACTTTACAGTAAATTTTGTGTAGTGCTTTCAAATGTCTTCCCAATGTGAAAGCCGTTATATCAAATGTAAAGATCATTATTATTATTGCATGCATTAATTCCTACTGAGCTGAGCTGACTTACCTGTTTGGTTAGTTTGTTTGTTACCTTCACAATAATTTCTTTTTCTAATTCCTCTCCCCTGGCATCAGTCAGTGCCAAGTTTTTTACCTCTGGTTCAAAGATAACACCCTTTGAAAGGACATAAACACAGTGGTATTTGTTAATGCATTCAATTGCTGCCCAGTCTCTTTTATCTTTACTCTCTTCCTCACTATGTGAGCCCAAACCCCATATAAAATACCAGGAAAATGAGCTTCTTCCAGACATCTCCGAAAGACAATGTTTAGCTATAGCTTGGCACATCCCCTATGATCTAACTGATATAGGGAATTGATATGTGGAGTTACATGAACATTTCCCTGTGAATGGAAATGCACACTCTCTCCCTGGAGACACACACCCAACGTACCTAATTCCAGAGAGTACAAGGCACAAGTTGGCAAGAGCCAAGCCTTGAGGACCCCAGAGGCCATACTGCTGGAGTTTAATCAGCTAAAACCTCATAGCTTGCCACTGAAAGCTATATGGCAAGCTGCTTGTCCAACTAGGATCAGCTTGGCCTGGTTAACAGGAGACAAGTAGGAAGAAGCCCTGCCCCCAGTGATGTGTCATTGTAAATTGCCTGAGTTTAATGTTCTGAATCAGCACCAGACTCACCTCTGGGGCAGGTTTTGTTCCTACACTGAGTTCCTTGGTGCTCCCAGTGGTATTAATAGGGAAAGTGTACTTAATCTACACACACAGATTTAATTAATAAGCTTTCACCAGTACACCAGGTCTTAGCATAATCATGGCATTAACAAATTAGAGTCAAAGACCCTTTCTGAAATGATAACAAGAAATGAACAAATGTACCTTGTTAAGTTCCTCACTTATTTGGTTTGCCCAAGTCACTGAAGGCATGATTGAGATAAAATCATGGACAATTCTTGTCAAATTAGGATCCAGATTTTCTTTCTGCTTTCCAGCTGCCACTGAAAAAAATGGGAGGCATTTATTTTGTTAATAGATAAAAGCAATTATTCAACAATAATGAAAAAAAGAACAGCAAGATAATAGAGAACATTTGAAAAGATAACTGATATCTGCAACCAGAGGAAAATTAAATACAAAAAGGTAGTTTTGCTCCATGCTCTTTAGCTGGTTAGAGCCAGGAACTTCAGACATAAAATGACCAGAACAATATTTTTAATAATAATTAATCATTTTTAAAGAATATTAAAGAACACATTTCGTTATAGATTAAAAATCCAAAAGACATTGGGTAGTCAAAGGGATAGAGTTTGATTTGGTACATCAAAGGTGCTATACAAATATAATTTTGTATTGTAATTTTGTATTGTATGTTTGCAGTAGCTATAAGATAGTTTGTACTGCTCTATTACTGGTAATAGACTCTCATGTTCTGATGAAAGAGACTCTGATTCTGTGCTGAGCTAAATAGGACTGTTCAATGGGTATAAACACCAATGACTAGTTGGTCTGAATGGTCAGTTTTAATGATGTACATGTACTTTGTAATTCTATACATGTTGGCTTTTGGAATGCCACAAGGAGAGGCAGATCAGTGTTTTTTTGTCTCTGACAAAAGTAGAAACCATTTGATGTGCAACCCCCCTGGGCCAGAATCGGCAATACCCTGTTACTCAAACACAATTGTAAACTAATGATATTCCATTCACTAATATTTGGTAGGACATTGAATGCAACTGATTTTTTGAGGTGAGCCAGGTATTTCCCATTCATCCCCACTAAGCCAAATTGAACCTCATTAGGTTCCACAATTGCCTCCCCCCCAAGGCCATGCTTATCCCCACCCAAGTCTGAGTCTCTAATCATCAAAAGACAACATTGACCTGATTCCTTGCATCACGCCCATTCGAGCAAGTCAACAGATAGTAAACAAAGGAATGTGAGCTTGGTTCCATTGAAAGCTTTGTCCTTAGGAGGCTCAATATTTATTTACTTGTCTCCCTCCCACTCACCTTCCTTTATTTCTACTCTGTCATGGTTGCTCACCTCCATGAATTCTTGTTACAGCTGGCAGGGCAGCTGAACGGCCCATGGATTCTTCCATGACAGCTGACGCCAATGATGCTCTAAGACTCATCTGACAGAAAATGCAGTAACTGAGAGATGAGACAGTCAAATGTGTCAGAGTGATTTTCCCCCCATTTGGCAGACTGAAGTGTCAGCACTCGGGCCCAGAACCACAGAGCTGTGAAGCAGAGGTTTGTAATCTTTCTGGTGCTGGTGCCAACATGAGAAGTCAGAGTCTGCTTTCATTCACAGACATCACAGCCCATCACCTGTAGGTCACCAGTTACCCCATATAATGGATAACTAGCCGCATCTCGAAAGAGATTTTAAATGGATGTTGTATGGAAGTATGACAAATAAGACCATTTTAGGATCTGAATACTCATTGCAATTGTCTATTTATCTAAATCAAATAAACAAGAATGTACTTAGTAATAATAATAATAATAATAATCCTTAGAATAAGATCATAGTCAGTAGGGCTTGTTATTTGATGGTAACAAAAGCTCAAGTCTCCCAGGTTTTCAAGATAAATGACAGGACAGTATTAAAAGAATGCTCACCTATTCTTCACCTTTTAAGTTGGGTGAAATATGTTGTATTTATAAACTAAGAATGCTGTATAATGTTAATTCTTTGTTGCACTTAAAATGGAGCATACCTGGGTTCACTTGTCCAAGTCCTTCATTCGATGCAAGTTCAGAAGCAAAATATTCATAATTGTATTTGTGGATTTTATCTCTGTTCCTTCTTTCATTTGGGAAACCCACGTATAAGTAGAATGAACTGGAGCCCAATATAACTCTGTCCTATACAAAGGAAGACAGGACTGTGATCCGCTATAATAATAAACTATTACAATACTTCAGCTAACATAACTTACAAATTGCTATGTCTTCTAAAAATGTGTGCATACAGAATTGGTTGAAAATATATTATAACACTGAATAGCACGAAGATGAAAAACTTTCACATTTTAATTGAACTATAAATGAATTGGTCACCACTTATTGTGCTTCAAGTTAGTTAGTTACTCCATTGTCAATTAAACTGCCTCTACACTCTCGTAAAAATGCAAACATATGGCTCAGCAATTTCTTAGAAATATCAGACTATTTTGTTTTGAATTTAATAAAGTTGTAGAATCATGTTACATTCATGCATGAATGCATCTAAGTACATGTATGTCCATTGCTTACCAAATGCCGTAGCTGATATTTTGTTAGAAGCAGCAAGCCATTGATGATAACTCTGGCTTTGCTTTGAGGCTCAATTCCAACTTTCTGATCAGAAACTGTAAGCACTGCATGTTTATCCAGAATGCTGAAAAATACAAAGTATGAAATTTAAAGTTAAGTCAATCAACTTAGGCTCAACACACTTTGTGCGTGTGCCATATAATAATAATAATAATCCTTGCATTTGATATAGCGCTATTCACGTCAGGAGGACGTCCCAAAGTGCTTCACAGAACACACTGTAAAGTGAATTGACTGTATATTTGTGGGCGAACGTGGCAGCCAATTGCGCACAGCAATGTCCCACAAACAGTCGTAGATTGAAAATGACCAATATATTATTGTTTGGGGTTTTTTGGAGGGATTATTATGTTCTTAAAGAATCTGCAAATCTTTCACAGGAAGGTGGCTCTGTAATTTTCTGCAGTAAGTGACCTTGGATTTAATGTCAGCAGAGATGGTAAGGGAGATTCTTCTTCACAGAGAGATGGGAAACTCCAGCCCGTTAACAGTGCACAACAACTTGCACCCAAGAAAGGAACAGAAACTGGCAGAAGGCTGGAAGATGGTTACTTGTCCATAAATCTCAGGTGGGGAACAGTGTTGGGGAAAGAAAGCCATGAAGAAAACTGAAAAAAAGATTAATAAGCAAAGAACTGAAAATCAAATTGTGAGCCATTGCAAATCAATTCGTACATATATTGCTGAAGATGTGGAATTTTCTACCTAAAGTAAATTTTTTTGTCTGCATCTCTTTACTCCACAAACTGGCCAGATGGTAGACCAGCTCCCAGATCTCTGTCCATTCCACTCTGAGAGAACCCTAGGAGAGCAGCCTGTAAGGAATTCCTAGTCCATGGATTCACAGAGGTACAACTGAGATTGGTAGCTGTCCATGGTGCTAGATGAACCAGTGTCATATCATTCTAAGAAACAATATATTGGAACTTCAACCAGACACACTTGTCACAGCTGTTTAAGTGATCTGAGCTTAAGTTCTGGAAGCAATCTAGTCATGTCACTAGAAAATGGATCAATTGTCTTCTTTCCGCCTCTTAAAAAATGTTTATTCATAAAGTATAATTATATATTCAGTAAACTAAGGACGCTTCTTGTAATCAGAATTTGAAACAAAGTGAGTTCAATGCTGTAATAGCGAAACATCCTGTAGACGTTTCATTGCTCAGACCAAGCTTATTTGAATCTCAAATGAAGTTTTCCAAATTATTTAGAGCCCTCACCATCCAGCCTCCAAATGCTTGGTTCACTGCCGCTGAAACTTTTTAAATGGCAAAGATGAGAATTTTCTCACTATCAGTTAGACAGGCTGAGCAATTTAATCATTGTTTAATGAATTCAACAATAATTACACCTCTCGATCCAAAACCAACACTGATCATTCTCAGGCTTATCAGGATTCATGCAAATTTGAAATTTAACATCTACATCACAAATATTTTGTATTATCACAAGCAGTATCTCGGCTAATTTACAGTTATATTTATCCATACCAGATTCAAATAGTGAAGATAACCTGTCGTTCTTAAATTCATGCTTCAACACATACTCTCAGACCAGTCTCTTCACAGAAGCATTCAGAAGTGTCTACTTATCACAGATATATCTAGCATGCATCTGAGACATGTAGTGAGGTGTCAGAGGCACACTAAGTCAAAGGTCTCCATTCTGTGGAAGAATCATGCATTACAAAGAGAATTCTGTATGAAGTAAAGGATCATTAAACACTAGGAATAGATGGAAGTAACTTCCTACATCGCCTTTAATTGATTCGTTTTTTTATTTAATTTCATCATCTTTAAAAGTCATAGGAAATGCTGATTGACCTTGCTATGTGATTAAGGACTGGAGGGGGCAGATTTAATTGCACGTCACCATTACTTGAAAAAATGAAATGAAATGTAAATTATCAAACTTAATCAGTTACTTTAATGGACAATCATTTTTGACACATATGGAGTGCCAAATATATAAAGCTAAATAACTAAGATTAATAGCATACTCTTGGGGAGAAATCCTATTCTACTCTATTTCTGTAGCATTTCAGAGAATTTGGTAAATTGTTGAATTCAGTCTCAACTTTGATATCATTTCATCTTGTAGTGCTTAAAGAACTTACAGAAAACTGGTTTCAAAATCAAGGTTATATTTAAGAATTTTCCAAATTCCAGATAGTTTGAAATGCTACAAAAAAAGAATAACTTTGAATCTGTGTGGAAATTCTCCCAGTTGGTATCTTATTACATTTTAAATGGCTTTCTTCTGAATGTTTCTGATGAACCTGTGCTCTACAGAAAGAACAACAGATAAGAGAACCAGTAATCAGAATTCACTTACCCAAGACCTTTCAGAACAATGTCCTGCTTCACAACGGATGTTTTTCCTATTGTGCAAATGCCTGCAATATTAAAATAATGCTCTGCTTTCAATAACCAGTATTTGCAGTAGTTGTAGACCATTATAATACGCTTCATTATAAGCTTCCTGCTCAGCTCTCAGCAAGAAGCCAACTAATTCATTTGCAAATTTCACTCGGTGATATGAACCACAGGGAATACATGCAAAAATCATTGCGAATAATAAGTTGCAAATCAATGCAATTCCGTTCACTTTCTTTTAACTGTTTCAGGTATAAACCAAATGTTTCAACACAACGCACTTGCAGAGCCAAACGAGAAAGATTCAGATTTTTTCACACAAACATGGGCTTAACTCTCAGTTGCAATTCAATGGCAATGGTATAATAAGATTAGACGGTTTGAAAACTGATCAGTGTTACCCATTGCACCATTAGTCATATGTGATGGAGTCTCCCTCATTCTCTTTGTCCTACCATTTTGAATAAAGTGTCGAACTACTCCAGACAGTTGTGGGTCTTCATTGACATTCAGCAAATAGGGAAACTCCACCATCATTTTCTCTTCCTGAAAATAAAAACACTCAAGTTTACTTCACTTCTATTTCACTGGATTTTAAGCAATAAAAAGGAAAATAACATGGTTAGTTTGACAAAAGATTACTCAAGTGTAAAGCATGAAAGAAGAATGATTTGGTTTCTAAAATTAGCACTTTATTATTTAAAAGATTTTCAGGTTCATTGTCGGAATCTTATTTTTCATAACTGGCAAACGCATGTTTCTGTTTGCTTTTGAGTCACTTAAATGTTGTCTTTGGGACATTCAAACTTTATCTTGTCAGCTCAAAGTTGATTGTAAACTTTTATTGGGGTAGCAAGTGAGCTTTTGAGCAAACATATAACTGAGCAATCTTTCCTGTAACTGTACCTCTTGAAGAATTTTTAAAGCAAATTAGTTCTGTTCCACTTCACAAATTAGATTTTTTTTTAAAAAGTGCCATTTTGCATTGGATTAACATCAATTAAAAGACTGCATGACAATATTAAATGGGATTCAAACCTCCAGGGAAGAGATGGATCTAAAACACACTTAATGTAATCAAGCTGCACAATTAGGAAAAATAAATAGTAAATCATGCACTTGGTATCTTGAGCAGAAATTCTTTTTGAAGATTAAATTGCAAAAATCACTCATCTTAAGTTAATGCCTAAAGTTACATTTCCTTGGGGGGAGTTCAACAGAGCTGAGTCTCTCCCCTTCTACCAGGAGGTAAAGCACCATCAATTATCAAATACTCCTCAGGCAATGCAGGGTATTATAGGATACTGGAGTCCAGGTTAAAATTGGACGTATCTCTCAAGTCTAATGGTCGATTAGCATTCCAATAAGAACATCTTTAAAATTCATGCATTATTGGTACCGTGTTTGATCTAGAAGAGGTATTTTTAATTTGCCTGATACTCAATATTAGAGGTTGTAAAATGAAATAAACCTAGAATATCCAATAGACCATATAAATGGAAAAAAGAGAGTGAATACCTGAATGATTACCTTTATAATGCTGGAATATTGTTGTTCCCATTCCCTCTTTGCTTCTTCCAACTTCTGTTGCCATGATTTCTGCATTTCTTTTAACCGTGTTTCATTATCCGCAATTAGTCTTCTAAGAGTCTCTAATTTCAAACGACACCATAATTGCTACTCATTTTTTCTAGTACTATATTGTCATTAATGATCATCAGAATAAGATATACATGACTGACTGAAAACAATAGCTGGGATAGTATATTTAAAGTAAACCTTCAAATATGCCAATACACTTCCAAAGGATTCTGTTTCTTAATTTATCATATTAGAAATTTTATGCAGGGTAAAGTTTTCATATGTAATTTCCAGTAAGCTTAGGCGAGTACAAATCTATTAACCCAAACTATCTGCTGCTAAAGTACTGTCAGACAGATATAGTACTAAGTACTATGGCACTGTACTATAATATTATTGGCAATAATCAGGAAGAAATATTACTGGAACATTTGAACACACAGTTCTGCCCAGCAGAATCCCTTGGAAAGGACAAAAATCACTAATGCTGCAATTATACTGCATAAATAGTGGTGATTCAAGAAGGATAACTAGCGCTGAAGTCCTATCACCTGAAGGAGTTAGTTTCAGGAGCAGGACAAATGCAGAAGAAATCAACTGTATGATTAATAAATTTGAACAGCGGTAATACACTTGTCATTGTGACCACACCATTTGTTACTCCTTGTCTGAGTTTTCAATGTTGGGCATGTTGTTACTTAATTGTCAACAGAACACGTCTCACTGACATGGAGAAATAAATGAATATCATTTAGAATTGTGAAACAAGGGCAGGATTAAACATTAAGACATCACTAAATGCATCGTAAGGAGTAAAATTGCCATCAAAAGCTTTACTAGCACAGTAGGTATAAAGACATTCACTTATTTATCATTACTTATTTCATTTGGAGTATCTTCGATGCTCACTGATCCAGTAGCACAATATTTTTAATAAACTCTAAAATGTCTCCACAGTAGGTGTCTACCAATTAGCAAGATGAGTAGTAAAATAATAATCCAACCTCTCTCATCCATGCGTATGTCTCCTGCCTTCTCCAGATCTGTAATTCTTGCCTGCAGCCTAGTATTATCATCGTTCAGATCCCTGAGAAGCTGTTCAGTTAGGCTTTCATTAATCATTGCTCTGTTCTGGATACTCTTAGCTCTTGTTTTAAAAATAGAGAACACACAAATTATATCTGTATGTCATTAGCATTTACTCATGTGTCATTATAATACATAACTGTATCATTATGCATGACATAAAGTTATTTTAATATCTCCAAAGTGTCTTATTTCACAAGATAATATTGTTTTGTGGAAGATGGGCATCAGGGAGGATGCTCTGGGGAGAGATGTACCATTTCTGCTGGGAAATTAATATGGAGGAAGATGTCCGTTATCTAGATGGAAAGCACAGGTCTTCATTGTGATGACTTTTAATAAAGTGAAATGTATTTTTGTGCTTCTCCACATTAGATCGCTTCACTCATCACCTTTTCTAGTTGTATATTTTCAAACTAGATTACAGACAGAAGAGATGAGCATAGTACATGCCCCTATAATCTCGAATCTTGACCTGTTCTGTATGAGTGGAGAAACGTAGGATCTCATTACTTCTAGGGCTTAAAAAGTCTTGTTATTGCAGAAATATTTTCAGTACAGGGAGACAATATAGTATGATCTATATTTCTTTAACCACTTGAGGGGCAGTTCCCAGCTGACAATCCTTGTCTGAATAATAGATTGGATTGACTGCCATTTCAGTCATTTAACAATTGAACCACCAAGTTAATAGCCAATGCAAGAAATAATGTATTGCCTCGTCTTGGAATCAATGTAAGCATTTTAACACAAGCACCTTCTACTGACAACAATACAGTGAAATGGAAGAGGACATCTACGTTTACCAAATCAAGGGGTCTTTTTCAAACGACACTTTAAAAGACATTAGTATGTTGTGATAGATGTACTCAATTTTTTGTCAAGAAACATAGAAGCAAACAAAAATAAGTTACAGGAACTGAAGGATTCCAGTTTTATTGCAGGATCAGATAGGAAAGTTCAGAAATAAGCAGTCCTTCTTCATTCCCTACCTTTCCGCAAACCGTAATGTTGACATTGTTTCATCATAATTGATGTCCGCTGGACTTATTGTTGCGATCTGTAAATCATTTTTAAGGTAAGCAAACAAGAAATCACATAAAACAGATCTAGGGCTTACTGTGTTTATTTCAGAAGTTTAATGAAGATTTTTTAAAAAAAAACTTTCTCCTTAATTCTTATTAAGCACAACATCACGCACAAGTAAGACACAGAAGCCTCACAGGCAATTCATCCACTTTCAAATAAAATCCAACAAAGAGGAGTAAAAGAGGATGATCATTATTTGGGTGTTGAATAATGAATCTCTGAGGTCCTAGATGAGATCTGTCCAGCATCTTTGCTGTACTGAGCAAGCTTGGCACAGCAAGGGAACTGGGAAACAGTAGCAATCCCTGTCCTGTCCTAAGTCTCTTGCTCGCATTTCAAAATGTTTTCCAGTTGTCTTTGTCAATGTCTGATCATTTCAACGTTTCTGACCATTTTATTGATGCTGAATTAATAACACTTCAACAAGACTGAAGACAAAATCTGTCACAAAGCAAAAAGAAGCACGTTATGCTGTGAAGTGTCTATCTTGTAAGATATTCTTTAAGGCAGCACTTAACCTTTTATATGTAAACCTTGAATAAAAAGAGAATCTTAGTTTTTCTGTACCCAATTTTCTCTTTTTCTTTTCTCATGCTTGAGTACAGTTTCATATGAGTTGACAGCTCTCCAGTACCTCATCTAAACTTCCATTCTTCATGGATGAGCTGAGTCAGTGAGTGTAGATAAGCCATCAGATCATGGGGGACATCACAGATGATCCCAATCTCATCCAATACTCACGAACACACACACATGCACACAAACACACACACACACAGGTTCCAGAAAACAATGCTTGATACAATTGGAAGTGGGAATATGGTCTAATATTAATCCTTTCTCATTCTATATGTAGATCCCCATCATCTCTTTACTTAAGATCAGTGAATCAAGAAGGTCAGAGATTGTTAGTCTCGATGCTCTTGTATCACACTGAATGATGCAGATTATCATTGAGTTATTTTTATTTCCTTGACCTTTTAGCTTCCTGGTGATCCAGTGATTTGTCACAAACCATCTGATTTTTAAGTTCATTAGATCCATTTCCAGGTTAGCAACTAGTGGACTTCTGGGATATGTCTGTCATGATACAGTCATTAATTTGTCCCAATCCTACACACAAGAACAATGAGATACAAAGGTCTCCTTCCCTAGTGAAATCGGCTGTCCATTAAGTCCCATTGTGTTTGATATTTAAGTACAGAAATGAGGGTACAAAATCATGGCTGAAGGTGAGTGACAGACACTTACACTTTAAGACACAAACCACAGGATTCCTGTGTGCAAGATTGTGTTAGTCACTTGGGTTCACCGGAGCTGAAAGTATAAACGTAGTAATTTCCTCTGGTGTTTTCTCTTGAGTGGTTTGTAGCTTCAGGTACCATTAATGAATGCAGCTGAGAGATTTCGACTTTTGTCTTGTCTGAGTTGTAGAGAATCAGTGGATATCTCTATCAAATGATCAATACTCACCATAACAGTCTTGCTGTTCCCTCCCAGGGCTGTGCTGAGCAGTCTGGTGAGCACTGAGTTGCGGTAGGGAATATACTGAACTTTTCTTCCTACCACTTTGTCCGATAAGGCACTGTACAATACATAAGAAACAGTACACAGCTACTTTAAGAACAGGCTCATAAAGATATCAGGTGTGGCCACACAGACATTGTTTACCATTTACAGTATAAAGAGGTGTTAGTGCAGGATGCAGACATAAATATTAAAACCGCAGGCTGAACTCAAAATGCAATATCAGCTTCATTTGCTTTCCAAGGAAAGGTCAGGTTGGGTTAAGCTTACCTAATAACATTTCCAAGAGTTGTTAGACTGAGATTGATTGCTCGTGCTTCATTGAATCTGTCAGAAGTGACTCCTACGCTTCGCTGTCTCTCACTACCAGCCAAATCCACCAGATTAATTTCAGAATGCTTCATAATGGGCTGGTCTGCAAAAACCTGCTACGAATACTAAATAGCTGTTTATTTGTTTATGAAACTGGACATCGTATTAAACTGAAATACACTTGCTAAGAAGCATCACCGTAAAAAATACCACCAAATATATCACAAATAACGAAACATAAAAATTATGCAGATATGGTGAACAGGTTCTTTCAATGAATGATTATACAGTATTTGGCTAAATTTGCAAAACTGTGACTCTTAAAAGTTCAGTGAAGCATTTTAAAAGATCCTTCTATTCATTTGTTGGAGTGAAACAAGATGCTGTACTTTTCTTCAACAATATTTGATTATAATTCCAAAAGTAAGATTGGAAGGATTTCCTTTGAACGTGCAACTAAAAGTGTAGCCCTGCCAATGCCCACATGTGTCTGGTACACCAGAGCTATGTTAATGGCCCTGCAGCTACCTTATTCACCATTCCAGAAAAATATATTGCTTTTCAATAAGAAATCACAGGAAGGAATGACATGATTCTAATTTAATGTGGATATGGAATAAATTATAAAATAAGAAAAAACCTTGCAGTTGACAGTCAGTACCGTTAGGCATAAATAATGGAGTCAATGGGAGATAATTCACTCGCTTTGTGGCACAGGACAATAACAACTTGGCCTTGGACAGTTAAACCCACTCTTTTGATGGACAACCGACATTGAGGCATAAATCAGTGCTGTTACCCTTAAGAGGGGAATCATGCAAAACTCTAGTTTATACCACACAGGTTGGTTTTAGAGAGGTGATTTATGTAAGGTGGTTCCCAAGTCCCTTCACTGGCAAGTAAGACTCAAGCACCACCTTACACCTTACCACACACTGGGAAAATAAATTTACTCTATTTATATAGCATTTCAGGGCATCCAGAATTTGACAACGTCTTCAGCACGACCTTACTTTTGAAGCCGATTTTCTGTAAGATCATTTCAGAAATACAGATAACCCAATTCAAAGTTAAGTCTCAATTCAATATTTTGCTAAATTCTGGATGCTCTAAAACAATAGTGGCCAACATGTGGCCCATGAGCCGGAAGTGGCCCACAAGCACATCAAGCCCCTCCCCGAACATTCACATGAGTCTAGGCAAGTCTGTGTTCTATCAGTAGTGTGTTCACAGTTTTTTTCTTGATTGAAGAAATCTTCATGTCCATTTCTTGATTTATCGCATAAATATGGATTTGTTTACCCCCTTACAGAATTTAAGTATTATTTATTACGACGGATAAGCAACCAAATAGTCTTGACCTGTGACTTTATCCTAGAATTCCTGTCACCCTATTTCACTCTTTCTACCATTTCACTATTTCATTTATCCTTCTCTCGTTTTATCTGACCCTCTTCTTTTCATTGACTGGTTTTCTTTGTATCCCTATCTTGCTAAAAGATAGGATCAAATACCAGACTTGTTAAGTGATCCAGTATGAATTACAGTGGTATGCAAGTTGCATCAAATCGCATGAGATATTTACTTATATCTCAATACATCTTCAAATTTTACCTGACATTCTATTTGATACCTCACTGCTAGTACAGACATTGCATAATGTATTCAATTTTATGAGACATTACATTATGTTCATTAGAAGTGATACCACTGCAGGGCTTTTTACAATGGTAGTGAAGTCTAACATCAAATGTCAGAAGACTTACATACTCCTCACTGGTTTCCACTGTGGACTCACTCTTCGTACCTGTTGAAAGCGAATGGTAATCACCATATGAGACCTGCTGCTGGATGTATTCCTATTAGTAGAGGCAGTGCTTCGATTTCTAATTCCTTGTTCAAGGAAAGCCTCTAGCTGCTTATAACTAGTGCATGGAACTGACTTGAGGCACTCAACATAAAATCCATGTCTGCCTTCTCGCATACGTAAACCGCTGGGCTTTCGAACCTTGGACAAAAGGTCTTGAATCTTCAAAATCAAAATGATATTAATCATTAACGCTGTCGGGAAGAAATGTACAGTTAAGATATTTCTACAGCTGTCACTGCCCATTTAGATTTACAGCAGCCAACACCGATGGTTCCTTTGTTTGAACTATGGGCTTTAAACATCCATACTGAATATTCACAACATACAAGAGAAAAACTGTGTAATTTAATCAAATAGTATGCAAGGGATAGTCATGGTTAAAGTTCAGAGTGGTGTTATGGAGCAGCATATTGAAATATGACAGAGAGATAAGATACAAGTTATGCCCATTATTCTCCAGTGGTGAAGTATCTTTCATAGCAGAAGAAAAGAAGAGTATTTGGGTGGGTGTCACGCCCTAATATTTGCTTGTGCCCCCCAGAAGCCAATTACAGAGCGTTGCTACAAAGATCTAGAAACATGTGTTCCCACACTCCTGAGATATCATAAGTGGTGCAACAGACCCAATGAGACGAAAAATAAACAAAAACTGAGAGGCGATCATGGTGTGCATCCAAGCTATAGATTGGGATCAGAGAGGGGTTGAGGGCAAGGGGGGTGGGTGGAGGAGGGAAGATGTCCAAAGACTCAGTCAAAAAGGAAGGTCTTGAACCATACAAAAAATGATAAGCCTATAAATATTAATATAACCTTGCGAAAATAATGCTCTTCATTGTTCACATATGTTCAAATGCTTGAGCTATATGTATAATAAAAATCAAATACTAAATCTGGGTTTAGACTTGGGTAAATAGGAATCGCATATAAAACTTCCATTTGAGTAACTGCACAGAAAAATATATACACTCACTTGTTCATTGTAGATCTCAAATATACTGAAATAAACCTGCAACAGATGACACATAATCAGTAACTGACACTATGTTAGTGTTGAGCTAAATAAAATATGACTTGGATCACTCTGCAAAGATTCACTCATGCTGCTTACATGAAACTGTTTGTCCTCGTTCTGATGCAGCTTAATTCCCTGAAAGAGTTCTTCACAAATCATGGGAACAAGTCCTTTGTTTCCTCCATATCCTGTCATTGAATAGCTCTTTCCTGATCCAGTCTGTCCATAAGAAAAAAGAGTTGCATTGTACCCTTTCCACGCATTCTCCAAGAGAGCTCTCCCAAGGTCACTAAAGACACGTTCCTTTGAATAATTAATAACGAAAATAAATTCCTCTTCACATTTTCAAAAACACATCACATTGAATTTTTATTTAACTTGGGGATAAGGTTTTAATCTAAAATCTTAGCAAAGCCGCTGTAATATTTCAAGAAATTCTTTGCAGTATTTGCATGAAATCCCATGTAATTGTGAGAATTAGACAAAATGTTCACTTCAACTTTGTTTATATTGGGGGAGATTAATTGGACTGACCTGTCCCACGTATCTGCTGTTGGGTCCATCAGGCATGTAAACGCCTTGGTCGTTCTCCATATATTCATCAGTTGACCAGTAGCAATAATCAAAGAGAAATGTTTTCTTGTTGCTGAAGCTTTTGGGATCAACAATGGTCATACTGTTTCCAAGCATGGAAATGATGCATTTGCTTCTCACAGCTTTTTCTCTCTTACACAGCCATGTATAGGCAATGACAAATGTGGATGAATTCAAAGATATTTAGTGAATACCATGTCCAATTAAGGCACACAAATGATCAGCAACAAATAAGAATTAATAAGGCCCTTAGCTCACATAATCGTATACATCACCTGGAGATCAATTTTGTATCGTCGGGGCTACCGGATTATTTATCAAAGGTGCAACTACTGGACAAGCATTTGGAGCAATGTTTGAAGGCATTACGTTCACACAAAGATAGCAAGGAGTGAAAAAAAGCCCAGAGATCCATTAAGCTCCCTCCCCCCACTCCACAACCCACACAATATTCACCTACATATGCTACGATTTATCAGTTGTGCCCAATTCCTCCCCAAATAACATTGGGTATTGAGTCCATACTCTCTTTGGTTTAAACTGAGCACCCTCATCTCATCATTGCTTTTCAATTCTGAAGATAATATGTGAATGTTTAGTTTGCAATCCATACCGAGACACCTCTACCCTGATCTAAAACTCATCAACATTTGTTTTAAACAATAAAATTTAAACATTATTCAGCTGCCTGGGTTGATTTTTATTTTGGAATTTTTGGAAAAAAACATATTTGATAGTTTTGTTTCCTGCACCTTGTGTTTGCCCCCTGTAGGAAACCACAACACGATTCACAATACAGTATTCTAGTTAGTTTGATTCATTTTGTACTACTCCTGGAATGATACAGGATAATTTAAGGTTATATCCAGCTTTCAAGATTGTTTTTGCTGCTGTATTTATAATGAACGTGACTACACACATGTAAAACGTCTAATTTTTTTTAAGTAGCATTCCATCGCCAAATAGTTTTACAAATAATATAGCTCGACATTTTAATTACGAATGTTTAATTCAATTCCGTGCTGGAAAATAATCCTTCTTTTTAATACTTCTGCAGTCAGCTTGCATAATGGAATTTAATGTAAACTGCACTTTTAAATATTGAAATGGAATGCACTTACCTGATTAAATGGGCATACACGGACAGCAACTTTTATGCTATCTGCATTAAGCATTCTGAGCTTTCTCAAGACAAATGGAGTAACTGTGTCATAAAATTGCAGAATTAAAATACAGCAATGTCAGAAACTAGACTGTGAGATACAGCTATCCAGCTTCAGGCAATGTTACCCTTAATGCATTTGGCCTTGCATCCTATTGTTGTAGTGTTTTATGTGTTGCTGTCCAAAAGAGATTACCTTTCTTTGTGCGAGAATATTCAGGTATTCAAGAGTGTAATGAGAGCTTCACAGATTCTTGTCTGAAGTTGATAAGTGACCAATCAAAATTCAGGGTCTTGTTCCCTTGGTAAGTGAAGCGGCGACACAGACCGCATAAACGTCTGGTTGGCGTGAAAGACATTTTAATTTTTCATGCCTGTGAACCAGCCTTGGGAAACACAATCCTAATGACACACAATATCATTAAAATAAGAAAACAAGACTTTTACAGTTAGTTTAAATATGAAAATATTTTTAATGTTCCATTTTTGGCTTCTACGAAATTAATTAGTTGAGGTTTTAAATATTTAGGCAAGCAATTTAATTATTTAAATGTCATTAATTTTTACAAAGTTCAGCAACAATTTATTCAGAACCCTCTTGTGTCAGCCATAACACAACTTAATTTTGTGTTGAATTAAATGCAATGAGTTTTAAAAGAAAGATTTTTACATCAGATTTTTATTTTGATGCTAATATATGCTCCAGCCACACACATACTGAGTAGCAGGAAAAGAGCTTTGTCTAATAATTGATCCTTCCCTTACTTCTAGCCTCTATTCTCAACAACTCTTTCCACACGATAACCTTCCCTCTCTTTCTCCACTTCATCAGCATTAATATAGTTATTGCTTCTCTGAGCTTTTCTCTCTCAAACTCCAAATACATTACCCAATGCAATCTTCTCCCTCCTTGTATTGTAATCAAAACTCATCTGACCGGCTCCTCTAAGTCATTATTTCCCATTCTTCAGATCTGTAGAGTTCTTTACCCGCTTTAGTCTGCTTTTCTTTCTTTACTGTTCATGGTTCTTTGCTTCTCAACAAGTTGGAAGTTTGGTGGACTTCTTTCTTATGAGCTTTATCTTTTCCTGGTTCTCAATTGCAGAAAATGACTTTGGATGTTCTTTCACTGTCCACCCCCTGACTGTTCATCATAGGTATGACAGCTAGAAACATGGTTGAAAATGTAACATCGTGAAGCAGTGTCCATATGACGCAATCTCAGGCCCTTCAGTGTTTAACTGGAGCATTGGGCGGCAGTTGGTCTGGTTACCGAGGAATAACTATTAATTTATGCATTTGGTGACATTAGATAGAACAATGTTGCTTGGATGGAAAGCAACCTGAAGGGGCTGAGTGTCCTAAGGTTCTACATTATGGGGTACAAAAGTCAATTTATCTTTGGCAATCGTAGAAGTAAGTAAACATTAAGGTTATATTAAGTTCAGACCAAAGGATGAAAGCCCAAATATTCAACCATCTGAAATTAACAGTAATTCTTGGATGACAATGATGATTTATTATTCAAGCATATTGTTTGAACAAATTATTTTCACTGTCTGCTAGACTTCGGTCAACTAAAAGTCTTGTGCAAGCTTTGATGGCTTGATAGATTATAGATTCATAGACTTTGAGTATGATAATGAGCAGCTCATGTGTTTAATTGGTTTTCTGAAACATGTTAGAAAACACCCCATGTGGTTCAATGAATATTAATCAAACCCTCAAGAAAAAAATATATAAAAGGTTCCTTGTTAGAAATAACATGAAGTTGAGTGAAAGGGTCAGTAAGAAAGAATTTAACAGCCCAGGAGCCATAGCTCCTATGAGTTAGTCCAAGCAGCATTGTCCAGTTCACTATGGAGAATGGGGAAATGACTGGTATCAAGTGGCTGTCCTGTCATTCATGGTGAGTTCTTAGTTTGAAGGATAAAGAAAGTGACAGATTGCTATAGGCTTTGCACCATCAGCTGATGGGTGTCGACCCAGTTAGTCATTGATTTAGAAAATACTTATAAGGAGTCAAACGGATAGTAATGGATGTAGAGACTTGATATTATTAGGCTTCGTCAGTTTGGTATCCAATCCAGTCATTAAAGCCCTGATGCACTGAAAATTGTTAAAATATTATTTTTTTGAAGGGGTGCATATTAGCTCTAATTTTTTTGATATCTTTGAAATTGGAAGATTTATTGTGAAATAAATCATAAAACAAGTGCACAGTGCTACCATAATATGACATCAGTGCATAAAACTAGCACCCAATCTAGCTAACGATGCAATAAAAAATAATCCAAACAGAGCAGTATCTGCTGGCACCAGCAAAAGCAGCTGGCTGGCATTATTCATCTACAAATTCAATAATCTTGCACTTAACTTTGCCTGAATCTATTTTGTAAATAGTTTGAATAATCGAGAAGTTGGTTCCTCAGGAAAGAGGGAGGGAGCGAGGGAGGGAGGGAGAGGGAAGAGTTGATTTCATAAAATTTTATATGTGGCACGTTCAAGTGAAACTCAGCATTTGTCAGATGTGAATCAATTTGATCCAGATGGAACTTTACCTCATCTCGCCAAGTTGCCCGTCCTTATAGTCTATCTTGATTAAAAGTTGATGGTCAGGAATTGCACAGATGTTTTGCCTTCATCTCAATTTATTGACTGAGTGTTATACTCAGTGAGCAGACAGTGTTGTGATTGAAACTAAAGGCTGCAGTAAGATTATGGTGTCTAATATAAAAATGATTTGCACAGCAGGTTATGATGAACATGCTCAATCTAATGAAATTTCCTTATGGTGCAGTCAAACTTTTATCAATTATCCGCAAAATTGAAAAAAAAGTGCTATTTCATACATATTTACCAACTGTACACCAACTATACATCCAATTTGGTGTTTTTTTAAAAAACTGCTTACCATCATTTTCCCTCTCCCCTCACACACACACTTGCAAAACAATACAATGATTCCAATCCACTGGGAATCAGTCAAAATCCATTGATTTTGGTTGTCACCAACATACTCCTCCAATCCTATTCCTCGACCTATGCCTTTTGCTCAGCTGGCTTCAGCCCTCCACTTATCCCACATCCCCTTCAACATTGTCGAGCATGCTTCCAGCCCCAAAACTCAAACTCCCTACCTCAAAACCCTCCGCCTTGCCTCCTCTTTCCCAGTCTTCAGATCACATCTGAGGACCTTCCCCTTTGACCGTGCCTAAGGTCATCTCCCCATGTCTCACTGCTGCCATACTAATATGGAATTTGTGGGTGTTTTTTTTTAAATCTTCCTCTCTGCATAGCATCTGGAAGTAGGAGTTTTGAACTTTGAAATTAACTTTTTTACCCCGTGCTACTTGAATTTTAATCAGCGGAATTTAATCCTAAAAAAAAGTGGCAAATAACACTTTTGGTGCAGCAGGAATGACAAAAAAAAATCAATGGAATAGTAAAACCTAAACAAGCCACAAAGGAGCAGATTCAGCACAAAAGCAGACGTGAGGAAAGAAGCAATCTTATGTATTGATAAGCTGCTGATTTGCTTTTCTTTCAGCTCACCAGTGAAGGAAGATGAGTTGTCCCTAGGTAGTTGAGGAGGTGTAATTGTCCTGACATCCTGTATTTTCTGCATTTCTTTATTTAAAAGTTCCAGATGGTCTGTGGTTTTATAGAGAAATGGAAATGGCCACAGACGCTACAAACAAAGGCAATGATTTTGGCTCCTGTTCCATCCTCCTGAGTATTGCATACAAAAAAGATTTAATGTTCGCGGAAAGCTGTTAATTGTTCATAACTAGCCTCCTGCTATAGCTCTCACCACGTCAGTGCTGATCGTCCAGACCCTGAGATGGACGCAGTCATTCAAAATAAAGTTCTGAGAAATTCAAGATGATGAACGATGCACTCATTCTTTAACAGGGTAACATTCAACAATTACAATCCACAGTAAACCTCACCAGAATGCTCAATGGACCATGGTTGCAAGGTGACCCCAAGTTTAGTTGAGAAATAAATATGTATTAGATAATAGAGCTGGTCCATACATCAGTAGTAAACAGCCCACCACTCAACCACATACACAGACACAAACAGACAAAAAACTGAGCAATAAATGCAACGGCTTTTCTCCTCACTACATATGAGGCAAAATAAATGCTGGGGAAGGAATGAGAGATCCGCGAAGTAAATAATTCATCTGTGGAACAAATTATCCACTGCAAGAAAGTATGATTTGGGGTCAAGAGTTATTTGGTGGAAATCCTCAGCACTCACACACACCCACACCCCCTCCACCACCATTGACGTATAAAAGGGGAGGGGGGCATGCGAGGAACAATTCAGCCCTAGATTCTAGAGTAACCACTGCAATTTGGCAACAAGACTGTTGTTTCTTGGACAGGATTTGATTTTGATTAATGAAGAGTGTATCGCTTGTTTTGCAGTGTTAAACGTAATTTAGAACAACAGTGATATAGTGGAAAACTTATAATAAGAGACAATATTCTTCTCTTATGTTCCAGTCCCAGAAGCTACTGTTTTGAATGCATCTTTGATCATCATTCTGATCAGATGAATCCTGTCTCCATATAATTACTGTGGTGATAACAGGGCTCATGGTTTCATCACTTGACTCCAGGAACTAGATTGAAATGTCTGCAACCTTGAAAAACACAAACATCCTATCCTCAGATAGATCCAAAAACATTTCAGCAATCCCAATCATCCAATTCACATGCAGCTCATTTCAAATCTTCCTCCACCTCAAATGTTCCTACCTGCACATTAGCTCAACAACCATGGAAATTCCTCCCAGTGTAAACCAATTGATTCAATCCATCCCACCTGACTCTCAATATCTGGTCTTTTTATGAAAAGATGTCAGCGTACTAACATTCTTGATTTACTTTTTGCACACTATAGGTTTGAAATCCAGAGAGATTAAGATGATAATGGACAGTTATATCTATCCACAAAAATGAAAGACAAGGTAACATCAGACAGAACAGAGCTTTGCAGTTGTTCGGCAGCAGTGATTCAGAGGAGCTCTTGGCTGCTCAGAGATTTGCAAATCTCCCAGTTGGACGATGCCAATCAGAAATGGGCGAACGCCAGCTGAGCAATTAAAAGGAATGAGCAAGCGGTGTTCATTTTATAGACAAATTCTTGAGAAAGACCAGCAGAATACAGTTAAAAATACTGTATGTGTAAACACCTATGGGTTCCTTCCAATGTTGGACTTGGTGGAATGGGAATGCATGTTTAATATGGTGATTTTATCTGAAGGATGCTTAGAGGCAGCTTGGGGCTTGAATTTATAAAAGGCTAGAAATGGGAAATCATATTAGCTGCAGGTGAAAGGCTTCCTGCCTATTTAATTATGTCTTAATCTTAATTGCTTACTAACATATGAAATGTCCAAGAATATTTTGGACTGGCATCACAAAGCACTGAATCACTTTGTGCACATAAGCAAAGTTTACGCGGTACAAGAATGGTGTATATTATTATTATATATTATATATAATGGTGGCCATATAACACAAATGCTTGTTCATAGGGGCTTTCCAAAAACACTTTGGATTTTGGTTTAAAGAATAGAGAAAAGCAATTTTTTAAATTCTGATCTGAATAACGTACTCAAGAGCATTCAATTTGTTGCTTGTTTGTCATGTATGGGGAAAAGAGAAATGACAAGGTTTTATTCGATAGCGCTCTCCTCTCTTCAAGTCCACCAATCTAAAATCATTAGAAGCAATAATTTTTTTTTTACAGAGCTTTTGGTTATTTAACTTTAAAAAGGTAAAAAAATGTTTCAAGCGATGAGTACAAGCTTACATTACCAAAACAAAAACAGAGCTCGCTGGCAGCACTCAGCAGGTCAGACAGCATCTATGGAGAAAGGAAAGTGGGTCATCGTTTTGGGTCCATGAACCTTCGTAAAAGGGTCTTTAACTATTTTGCGTTTTACATTACCGAAATTCCTGTTGTCTGTTACAGTGTAGTTTAGATATTTTTACTATTAATTTCACAGTAGGAAATTGACAGGTGTGTACGAGATACATTTACTCTCCGCTTTGATCCACCACTACCTCCCAATAAATACTCTAAGAAATGAAACCAATGCTTCTTCCCATATCTACTTTGAGGGTTCAACTGCTTGTGCACAAAAGTCAGCACCAGGTCGATTCTTAGGACTGTGTGCTAGACGATAAGAGGAGGCGTATAGGCCTGATCAACCCCTTAAAATATCCATAATCAGACCACACACAATGATTGTAGTTGTACTGTACTACAGTACATCGATATTCCATATGAATGTTTTGGAGTGAGTTTGGCTATTTCCTTTGGGTGATTATATGAATGACTGGGACATAATAGGAATGTAAAAGTACAAACATTAGAAAAGGTTTCAATGTGTCTTTCAAATATCCTCCTCAGAAGTAATTTTCTGCTCTGTCGCTTCCATATTTAGAAGCACTGACAGCATACCTTTTTGATGGTGTACCCAAACTGTAATTCAAATTGTTGACAGTCACAGTTAAAGTATGTCCTTTTTAACAGCATTTCACCTTTTAAATACATTCCAAGGGCTTCCATAAGATTGGTAATGTTTATCCCACAAGGTAACCTGCCGTCCAAGTGGACTGACTCTATCCAGCCTCAAGCTTTCTGACAAGTCTGAACGAAGCAACGATGATTGTGGTGCAGACTTGAAATTGTAAATTAACCGGTGCAGATACAAAATACTGACACTTTAGATCTTATGCAACTAATTTCGCCCACAAATATACAGTCAATTCACTTTACAGCCTATTCTGTGAAGCGCTTTGAGACATCTAGAAGACGTGAAAAACGTTATATCAATTGCAAAGATTATTATTATTATTGATGATGTATTATGTAACTAACTTGAAAAGATAGCATAAACCCCAGCAAACTCAAACAGAACACATTATTGTTCGTGATTACCTCAATATTTGTTTCAACACAGTTTGGGAAAAGTAAACATTTTATTCATAACCAAAGGAAATATAAACAGTTTTAACTATTCACTTTGTTGATGCCTTTTGCTGTTACTGCAAAGTATGGTATAGGCAACTTTATTCATCAGGTGAAGATTGAATTGGAATTCAATTCAACTACAGAACCAACGAGGGTTGCCAGTGTCCTGTTCTTCACCCACATCAGGAGTGACTGGTATGTGATGCATCCTGAACTATCATACGTAAGGATACTTTAGGGCAGATGATGAGGTTTTGTTTACATCAGGTAGAGGGTATTAGCGGGAGGGATTGGACAGTATTTTTGTCACTCAGTATTAGGATCATAACTCTCCCAGGTCACACAATGTATCTTAGCCCCAGAGAAGCATCCATTGTTGCACTAAAATGAATATTTCCACTTGCCACACCAACCATTCTTGTTTTTGTGAAATGACAGATGTCGTACAATATTATTTACAACATGAAATATTTGTTCCTTGAAGCATCTGTGAATAAAGTCACAATCACTTCAAATCTATCAACTTGCTCTATTTTTAAAGTTTGAACATTCTTTCTTGTGGTTCCGGTTCTATCAAAAAAGTGCAAAGTAGAATTCTATTGAAATTTCACACAGAACCTCTCTAAAAAAATCTTACACAAACAAGAAAAATGAAAAAGTGACTTCATACAAACATCATATGTTCAACCTTGTGTGGCCCAAACTGTCAGTTGAACCATTCCCAAAGTTTCTTTTTAAAAATCTGTAAAGCTCTAAATGACTAGTTTAATGGAATATTTGATACAACACAAAAAGATAATCTACAAGAAGATTTATTTGCAAGGAAATAAGTACACAATGTATAAAATCCAGAGAATGTTTCTTCACGCTCGGGAAGTCATGTGTTTGCTTCAAATATCTGGGATGATGCTTGTTTGGTCATTTTCCTACGAAAAAAACTTAAGACTAGGCAGTCTTTGATGTTCAGCTGGTATTTAAAAGGATTTCTTTCTAAACACAGCTCTACTTCTGTGCAGTAAAGATCCATGGATCTAGCTTCTTCTCTATCGTCTGTACCACTGTCTTGCAATGGGTTTTCATTCCAATTGTTTGTTCTTTACGAAGCTGAAAAAGAAGCATACATTTTATTTCAAATCTGGTGGAAAATTATCACGTTACTTTTTTTTAAATATCCTGTCCAATTAATCATTTCCTTAGGTTCGGTTATTGAGTTTCCCTGCACTGGCATTGATTTAATGGTGATAATAGATGCTATTAATTTTAATGACAGATGAAAAATTGTCAGATTTAATAACACTTATTCATTTTTGTATTCTATTAAAATAAAGCACATATAGATATTAAGGCCAGACAGGTCAACTATTTTGCAGTACTCAATATGTCACATAAATTAATCAAAGCATTGTACAGATAAATGAGTGCATTTTCCTCCAGACCCTGCATTTCATCATCAAAGGAGAAATTACACTTTACAAATAGTGCCAAACTAGTTAATAAATAGCACATGTCCAACTGCGACCATACAACCAGCATAAAATAATTATATCACAATGTAATGTATTATTTCCACCATCGCTTGTTGATCTTTTAAAATGCGTTCGGTTTGCCAGTTCTTCCTGCTGCTCTGAGTGCCATCGTGTGGCAACTCTTGCAACAACACGAGAGAAAAAGGATACATAAAAAGGTTAAGTGTGACCCAGATGGACCACTGGCCAAGGGGAGACCATCGCAAAGTTCAGTGAGGTTTCTCAACACAAAAACAAAATGAAATCATTATGTCATTTGGTAGCATTTGTCTTAAACTTACCTGTAGTCTGAAGCTCCCATACGCACAGTAACTGCGCTTTACAGTAATATCCTGTATCAGGCTTTGAAACAGCCTCCCAGCATGAAAAGCGCTACACCAAATGTCAGGATTGTTATTATTAGAAATTCATGGCATTCACCACCAAAACCTACACTATGTAAAACTTGAGATATAATTGAAAGACGTGTTGCTTACTTTTACGCTGTAGGTACCTCATAGCACTGACGCTGCTCCTGTCAGTCCTGATTTCAGGAGGAGTGCTGAGTTGCTGCTGGCTCCATAGGCACAGGGACCCACCTAGAGAGGTGGCTTACATCAGCAACTCCCAAAGCAGCTTTATACTAACGTACAAATGCTGCCAGAGGCCAGGAATGCTGTTTCCACTCACTGGCCTCCGCAAAGCTTCCTCAATCACCGATAAAGTCAGGCAGACAGAAAATAAAGTGGTGATTTGTGGGACCTGTGAATGCAGCAATCAGTCAATCTACGCACAGTAATGTCCTACAAACAGTCATGGAGTGAGAACCAATTTTATCTGAAGGATTGTAGGCCAGGGAGAAACTCCCTTCACTTTCCATATCTATCTATATATATATTATATATACATATATATAATGCCGTGAGATTTTTAATATCCATCTGAAGACCCAGTACTGGCGGGTTTGGACCAAATTGCACAACCACTTCTTCAGCAGCTCCTGAATTATCGAAGCTGCTCCTTAGTAATATGAACACCCACTTAGTCAAGTGCTTCGACCTTACTTTGAAGCTGAATTTTCTATGGTTGCAAAGTCTCACCCTTAGCCAATCACTGCATGCTTGTGAAACATCCATACAGATTTGCCAACACTGCAGTCTACCCGTTGAAGTGCTTTTACTTGGTGTTCAGAGAGCAAGGTTATTCTAGAAAGTAGCTGATGAATTTTGTATTGCAATAGTTCAGAGAAGCAACAGCCGCAGGAACAAGCCCATTAAAAACTGTGGAATCAGGCCTTTGAGCATCATAATTTTATCAGTCGATTACTCTGCCTTCAGCAAAATGATGTCAGTCTCAAGCTGCCTTTGTACAGGTTTACTACAGGCACTGTTTCAACAGCAGTGCTCAATTGCATCATGTAATCAGGGGAGGTTGGGAGAACTCAGCATCAAGCAGTTTCTAAATGAGTTGCAGCACCCTGAACTCCACCACTCTTCCCGGTGACCAGATTCATCCTTTGTGTCAAAACCACTTCCTGACGTTTGTCTTAAAATTGCCTTTTCCAGCCCCGAACTTGTGCGTTTTCTGTGTCGCTGCCTCCGGTTTATCTTAAAGTACTGCTCTGGTCTTATAGTAGCAGAAGCAGCAGCAACAGAATGTTTTTTTTTAAAAAAAAGAATTTTGCCAGGAAACTAGATTAATAATGCATTAAGACAGCTGGAGGCCGGGCGATGGTCAACAGATTGAACAACCACTTCTTCAGTGGCTCCGGAATTAACAAAGCTGAGAGTTAGCATCGGGGAGGCTGTGATGCCTCAGAACGAATGGTTGATTGCTGATTTCAATACATGTGAAACAAAACTACAGGAGCTGCAAAAGAAACATGAACATACAAATGCAGTGATTTTACCATTAAAAAAATAGCATTGTTAGGAGTGCAGTTACGCTACATCACTTTTCCTTAAACGGCTGCATTAGAAAACCTCAGGATCCAGGGTGTCTCTCACACACATGCACGCGCACACACAGAGGGGTAATGTGCTCCCCAGAGGGCTTTACAAGGTAAAAGGAGAGAACAACAACTTGCACTTAGTGCTTAACAATGGTGGAGCCCGATGCTGAGCCAAGGGGAGGGGGAAGGTGACCATAGGCACGGTCGAAGACGAAGGTCTTCAGGCGCAACCTCAAAACGGGGAAAGACTACAGGGAAAGGGAAAGAAAGATACAAAAAAGAGTTCCAACTCTCCTTATTCCCCTCCCTCCATCCCCCACCCACCGAACTTTGAGAAAGATAAATAATTACAGCAGTTAGCTGAAGTACACGTTTAGATCAAGATGTAAATACTTTGTCCGCTCAGATAGATGAGATCAGATTCAGTGGTTTATACAATGAAAAGGTATGCCCTGGTGGACCAAAGAAGATGGGAAAGGTTGTCGTGCTTACAAGTGGTCTGCTCTGCCTCATTAATAAGATCTGAAATGGCACAACTTTCTGTCTCTGGTTCATATTTAATGACCCGTTATTAAATCTATTACTCACCACTCACAATCGCCTCAAGGTGATCTTCCCCATTTACTGCACACAAAATACATTCCGCTTCTTTGTCCATCCATTTGCCTCCTCTCTCCCCCCAACCCCCAAGAAAACTTTCAGTTTTAAAACTGCTTCATTTCTTAGACTGACTGCGTCTCTTTCAGAACAGCAGTTGACACTTCATCATAATTTTTAATTCAAGACTGCGTATCTGTATATTCTTAGGCAGAAAACAAATGAAAAGTCAGCCTTAAATATGCCTAATGGAATCAAAGCGGTTTGCATCATGGATTTATGTAAAGAACTGTGCCACACATTTTAACACTGCAGTAAACTTCCAGCATAAGCAACTGACTGCTCCATTTGCAGGCGTGTAATATTCAAACGTTTCTGCACTTAACGATTGAATTGTTACCTCCCCCACCTGAACAAAAATCGCCTCATTTCTGAACTGTTGCTTTTCTTTTCTGATGTAAATTCTGGGCTCTCTGGAGATTGGTAAATTTGCATCACCAGACTGCACAATCCTTGTGACACGAGAGAGAGAGAGAGAGAGAGAGAGAGAAAAAAAAGATGCAAATGGCAGGCTTTTTGCATCTAAAAAAAAAGCGAAAACCGCAAGAAAGGCGGATTGTGAGGCAGAATTTTAAAGAGCGGGCGACATTTATTTTAAGTTAATCATCCGTAAAAATGTTAATCGACTACAGCTGTACTTAATTATTAGTCAATTATCTGACTGACGATACATGGCATGAAACAGACGGAAACTGCTTTCAGGCTCCACTTACTCTTCTATCATCAATCCTTCCAGTTACTTGATTTTGGTGAAGGAAAGGACCACGTTGATGTTTGGGAGCAGTTTCCATGAATCTGGGCAGCACAGCGTGGCTTTCCGGCTGACTGTGGTGTCGTCCTCTTGCCTGCAACAGAATTAAACAGTGCATTTTTGCTGAAAGGTTCAGGGAGGAAGCAGGCCAACTGATGCTATAAATGCAGAAAAAAAAAAGCTATAGAAAGGAAATGCAATGCTCCGAACTTTTATCTAAGCGGTTTGAAAATCGAACAATAGTAATAATAATCCTTGCATTTGATATAGCCCTTTATCGTGTCTTTGAGACGTTTCAAAGCGCTTCACAGAACATACGATGAAGTAAATTGACTGTATTTTGTGGGACAAATAATGGTCAGCAAAGGAGCTCTGGGATTCGTTGGGTGGGGTGGGGGAGGCAATTGTCAAACGTTGGAGCCACAAGAGCGATTTATTATGCCTTTTTTCCCCACAACAACTTGCATTAAATAGCACCCTTCACATGGAGCAGCATCTCGGAAGCTTAACAGTAGCAGAGCCCGACCCTGAGCCGTGGGGAGGGAGGAGGTTACCATAAGCACAGTCGAAGAGGAAGGTCTTCAGTCATGATATAAAAGAGGGGAAGGAGGGGGCAAGACAGAGGGATTGAGGGAGAGAACTCTAAATCTTCAGAGTATAGCGACTGAAAGCTCGGCTGCTGTTAGGGCTACATAATAACGTATTTGACAACAATGTGACACTACAAAGTATTTAGGCTGATACCATTATACAATATTAGCCATGTTCCAAAATTGATTGTTAGATTAAACGTCACATATCGGGGGGGGGGGGGAGGAAACTGACAATAAATTCGCCACTACTGTCAATAATCTAATTGAGCATTAGTAATAATTCAGTCTCCTTTTGCTAATTCTGCGGATCACGCTTCCTCTAATCAGGAGCAATCTATTACCTTCATAATTACATTCCTGTAAAATGTTCATCTCACAGTGGGAACCAGTCGGGAACAGATTGCTTTGCAAAACAGAGGATTTCTTTCTGCTTTATATTCCGAAATGGCGAAGCCTTTCTAAAGCACTCTTGAGTGAGGTGTAACCACCCAGGATAAGAGACTGCGAATTCCCTGACTATAGATATCCTGCGAATATGTGCTCAGCAATTAATTACATTGCTCGGTAAATAACTTTTCCTTCAAAACGCGAGAAATATTGGGACATTTTCCATTAAAAAAAAATGGCTTTGCTGGCATCCAATCTGAAAAAGACAGGCTGAGGCAGACAGATCCTGCTGCCCAGTAGAATAAGGTGGACCTGATTTTGTTGCGATGTATGACAACAACTGATAAATGTCACTCTTTCCACCAGCTGAGCCCTCTCCCTCACACCCGGTGGTCTGAGAATCAAAGGGAAGCTGCACTCAACTGATATTAAACATATCCAGCTGTATCGCTGCAGAAACTCAAACCCCCACTCTTTACTCGTGATTTATTCACAATGCATTGTGCAAACATTAAGCCCAGAGAACCCTCATAGGGGAACTGTGCTGACAATGTAGGCAATGTGACAACGTCACTGTAGAAAAACCCTCTCCAGTTACAAATCGTTTCTCTCTTAAAATGAAATTGGCGAAACAAAGCTGATGGAATATTTATATGATTATTTTAAAAGATGGGAAGAGTAAAAATTGTGGATTAATTGTTTTAAATAGCCTCACTCTCCTACCACACACACACATAGCACAAGCCATTCATCATTACAAGTGGATGAATGGTTGCCGCTCGAGGGAGAATGCTTAGGATAACTTAAAAACTGAATATGCAACCTCTCTCTGACTCGCCGTCCCTTGTGATAGCTATCGTTATAGGTGGATCACCGATTCAGAGCAATAGCATACCTTCAACACTGTACATGTCACTTCAAATCCAGATGAGCCACTCTTTTCCTACGAGTTCAGATGCGCATGTACGGTTTGATAAGAAATTCAAAGATTGAAATTACAATTTGCAAGCGGTTTAATCAGATTAGTCATCCATTGCTAGGAGATTGACCAGCTCTTCAATTTACGCAACATAATAATAATAATCCTTGCATTTAATATAGCGTCTTATCACATCTTTGAGATGTCTCAAAGAGCTTCACAGGATAGACTGTAAACAACAACAACTTGCACTTATATAGTGCCCTCCATGCCGGGCAGCGTCTCAGAGCACTTAACAATGGTGGAGCCCAAGGCCGAGCCAGGGGGAGGGGGCAGATGACCGTAGGCACGGTCAAAAAGGAAGGTCTTCAGGCGCGACCTGAAGATGGGGAAGGAGGGGTGAGGCGAAGGAGTTGAGGGAGGGAGTTCCAAAGTTTTGGGGCATAGTGGTTGAAGGCATGGATGCCGATGGTGGAGGATTCGGGGGACACGGAGGAGGTCGGACCCAGGAGAGCGGAGGCAGCGGGTACTGCTGTGGGTAGAGAGGATGTTAGAGAGATAGCGAGTGCCAAGGAATGGAGGCACTTAAACACTGGAGTGAGGATCTTGAAATCGATCCGCTCTGTGACAGGGAGCCAGTGGAGTTTGGCAAGGACTGGAGTAATTGGGGTGCGGAGTTTGGTGCGGGTGAGAATGTAGGCGGCGGAGTATTGAATGAGCTGAATTTTGTGAATGTTGGAGGGGGGCAGACCGGCGAGGAGGGTGTTAGAGTAGTCCAGCCGAGAGGTAACAAAGGCATGGACAAGGGTTTCGGCAGCTTTTGGCGTGAGGTATTGTCGGAGACAGGCATTGTGGCGGAGGTGGAAGAAAGTGTTGCTGGTCAGGGACCGGATGTGGGGGAGAAAGGATAACTGGGGATCGAATCTGACGCCCTCTCCAATAAAACCCTCACTATCTATGACCTCATCCTGGATGAGCACATGGATGTTCTTGGGCTTACGGAAACCTGGCTCTCCCCCAGTCAATCCATCCCCCTAGTTGAAGCCTCCCCTCCTGGCTACACCTTCCACCACAGCCCCCGCCCTAACCAATGTGGCGGCAGGGTGGCCCTCATCTCCCAAGCTTCCCTCAGTCTATCCCCTTACTCCTCTGGCTGCTTCTCCTCATTTGAGCACCTCACCCTCTACCATCCCTCCTCTCTCTCACTCAAAATCCTCCTGGTTTATCACCCCCCAAAACCCCCTGGAATATACTGTAAAGTGAATTGACTGTATTTTGTGGGCGAAACATGGCAGCCAATTTGCGCACAGCAATATCCCACAAACATCTCAAAGTGCCTTACAATGCAGACTTTTTAATTCATCTTCAAAAGAAACAGAATTTTGTCCCCTCCAAGCTCACATCCAAGGCCGAAATTTCACCTGGGCTTAGCCTCGAATGCAATTGTACCTTTAAAATTAAAGATCTCCTCAACGTCAGGCTGGACTCAATTAGGCTGCAGCAATATCAATCATAGAAATTCAGAGTGGTGCACGTCTGGGGAGTGTTATCTGTAAGAGTGACGGATTGCAATTTCAAACTGGTCTAAAAAGATAGGACAGCGTTTATTTTTCAGATGAGATATTTACAGCTGTAACCTCTGAAACTCCCCTCATACTCTCCTTTCCCCAATACAATGGCTCTTACTGTGTATAGTGCCTCAAGCAGCCCTCCGATAACTTGCGCAAATCCAAACTATATTGAATGCTGCTGCCAACATCACCACTGCAAGACAAGCATTTAATATGTGTAGAACAAAAATATTCTGAAGTTCAGAAGAGCTTACTTAAATACTAGCGCTGTTTGTTTCAAGAAATGGAAGTGAAGAGCAAGCTTTGGGTTGGTATTGGAGTTTAAACAGTAAGTTTCAGCTTTGCAACGATCAGCCAAAGGCTTCATTCAGGGAACGATAGCCGCTGGACATGAAACATTCAGCCATCACATGCAGCGAATAAAGAGGAACTCCTGTTAGCTCTGTGGAACTCTCCACAGAATGTGTGGTGCTTTACAGATACATGGTGGTGGGGGAGAGGGAGGGAGAGAGAGTTCCTGGCAGCCATTCCTAGCAACATAGCAATTGTACATTCAGTAATGTCTTCTTTCTTTATTAAGGAGAATAATGCAGTGCTGATGATGATGATTATGTACAGTCTAATAATTTAGCTCAGGAGTTCTTAGCAGAACTGCAGGTAGAGGATAATATGGCCTCAACATGATGATGCATCTCTCAGATACCCACGGGGTCTAAACCATTTGTGTAGGATACCAGGCACTGAACGACCATTCACATTTATTACTCTGATTCGCAAACCCCCCCAAAGTCCCATTTCCTTTCCAAAAATTGGACGCAGGCACCTCTTAAAAGTAACGCTATCTAATAAGAGTCTACATGTTTTACAAATAACGTGCCTGGGAAACCAATTGCGCTCAATTTGCACAAAATTAAGCACTTCATCCACAAATCAACAGCAGATGAGCACTTAGCAAAGTGTGGTAGCATTTCTTAGAAATTTCAACACTTCACTGTTTTCACGTGCAGTGTTTTAAAGTCACCTCTGGAAATTTATAGCCAGCAGCACCAATGTTTTTCCTGACGCAACTTTAAACGTTGAACAATTAAAAAAAACACACTCAATTAAAAACAGAAAGTCTGTAAAATAACTATTAGAATATCTGAATTGGTCGTCAGTTGTTTGTGGCTGATTTTGAATTTTTTTTATTCGTTTTATTATTTTTGCTTACTTTTATGTAACTATAAAATTATGTCTCTCACAAAGTAGTGGGTTATTAAGTGAAATATCCTCATTTATTACCAACCCCCTGCTTAGAACATGCACATTAATGACAAGGATGTACATTGGTATAACTGTACAATCTATTACATTATTTTTGTACATTTTTACTGATAAAATCTTGCAAGGCCACAGAATTCTCTTTCACATCTGGTACCTGAGTCTGATTCCAGATCATATTAATGGAATTTAAATGCTGTTTACAACCTCACATCCATAAACAGAGCCTGGATGAAACTGAAAGCAACTGCTCCAGGCTAACTCTGTATTGTGTAGAAAACCACCTGCTCAGTTATATGGTGGGAGCTGAGGCTAATGTGGGAAACAATATCATTAATGTGCTTTTATGAGCTTTTCATTAAGAGACAGTGTAGGGCAGGGACACATTATTTTATTTTATTGGGGTTCACTCAGCTCAGAGATAGTCTATTACCTCATCCTCACTCCCTATCAGCTATGAGAGAGGTCCTTGCAGTTGCTGAAATTTGATTCCTACACTCAGTACAAACGTTCAACAATTACATCTGCAAAATTGATCCCAGCGTGATGTAACCCACCTTTGTGTAAGGGTCTGTGCTTTCAATCAGTTCAAAGACATTCCAGTATAAAGAGCAACTAAATTCGCAGCTGAATTTAAAAATTTATTTTCCACATACTAAGATCAATTCTTACTGCAGTAAGAAATGCACAACAATAACACCTTATTTTCACATAGCACCTTTCGTGTCAGGAGGACACCTCGCAGTGCTTCATACAGCTGACTAGCAGTCCGATATGGTGGGAGAAAGTTGAGCAAAAGGGCAATTGCAACGTTAGACCTTAAGGTAGCTTTTGAACGCCAGCATTCTGTGATGCTATTCGAGACCTCAACCTGCACCTTCCATGAAACGCTACCACATTTTAATGTCCTGTGAACTCACTGCTCTGCCTAGTTTGTCAAGGTATTTGCATTTTGCCTGCAGTCCTTAAAAACCCAGTTCACTGAACCTTATTTGCAGCCTTAAATAATTTAGCTAATCTAAGGAGATTAAGAATCTAATAAATAAGTCTATTGTGGTAGCACGATTCGCAGTGTTACATTTGCCTCAGAGCTTAATTTCCAGATGTTGTGTATATTAGCTGAATATATTTAGTGTGTACTATTATGTTAATACTCCTGGCACTTATGCAAGTTCCCAGATGCCATTTGCTATTCGCTGTAATTGGTAAAGGTGATTATGATTACTTATCGCTGTGTAAGCAATTAAAAATAATCGACAAAAATCAACATAATTTCTTGTTACATTGCACAAAAAAAATTTAAATTGAAACAATTCTCTCTACCCTTTTCCCCTTCAAAAATGAATTTTGTACTATTTTGATTTATTAAAGACATTTAATTCATGTCTGTATGTTATATTTAGGGAGAACACGATTTGTTTCATTTACTTTGTTGAAGCAAGTGAATAATAATAATCCTTGCATTTGATATAGCGCCTTATGTCTTCGACACACCTCAACTCACTTCACAGAATATATTGTAAAGTGAATTGATTGTTTATTTGTTGAGCAAGACCCAGCAGCCAATTTTGCACAGCAGAGTCCCACAAACAGTCGTGGATTGAGTGGCCAAATTATTTTTCTTTTTGAAAAGGGATTATTACCCCCAGAAAAATGATCTGCCAATGGACTAACAACTGGATTCCTACTTACTGGAAGGTAAACAGAGGCATGTGTAGAAAGGAAACTTGTCTAAGGTTTTGCCCTGTCCGGGAATCAAACTTGAGTCCTCTCGCTTGCTAGGCGAGTTCTCTAACCAATATACTCTACTGCAGGAATCTACACAAAATCTTGGCAATTCCAGAAAGAAACAGGTGAAATTGTTCAAACTCTGCCAGAATTCTGCAATATGCCAACTTATAATGTCTCAAAGGTTACTCATGATTTACTGAATTGGATATTTTGTTTTGCTTGCAGTAGTTAGCATTTTGGTTTCTTAAAAACTAATCTGAACTTGAAATGACTCCTTAAAATAATAAATAATTCATACAATTGGACAGTTGGAGCTCAAGGGGAGGAGCAGAACAAAATGATAAAAAGAGCCAATGCATTAAAGAGAGTAAAAAAGGCTTAAGCTTCTCATAGAACCAAATGATTTCTTTCGACTATTAGCAATGCAAATAGATAACTTCCCAAGGTTCAGTTAGTTGGCAAGTGGATTATTTCAGTGCTGATCATATAAAATCAAACACATACAACAACATTGCTTTCAGCATTGAAAATTCTCTATTCTGCTGGCAGGTATATAAATGGTTCAAAGTTGGAGACAGCTTTCGTTTCAAAGATGGCACAGATGATCAATAGCCAATATGATAATGAGAGTATATATTAGAAAGGGTTCTCAATCAGTATGAGTTTCGTTATTGATGTACTTGTCAGGGCCAGAGCAGTGCTAAAAAAACTGATAGGCAATTTCCTGACCCATATATTACAACTGTCCATGTCATAAAAAAGAAATGGGAAGAAATTTGTTATTTTTCCCCCAAACGGAGCAGTTCACTCCCTCATCAGAGCAGCTGAATTGTCAACCTCCATGGTATTCATCATTAAAAACCTAAACAAAAGAGGGATTTTTTAAAAATCTGTTTAAATTTCGCAACCTACTTTCCCTGTGCCAGCTATTCTGATCACTTGGTCGTTCAACCATGATCGTTCAGTCTCCAGAGAGCGAAGAAGAAAAAAAGGACCAGGCCAGGGTTGCCTTTCCTGATCACTAGGCAGAGTTTCCCGTTGGAAGGTGGGCATGTGTGGATGCTGGTTGAGGACAGTTTAAGACTTGATTGTAATGTTCCCCCACAATGAAATATCCTGCTGTTCATTACTGCCTCCCTCTCACATGAAGAAGTCACGTGAGTGAGACATCAGTGGGAACGTTTTTATACCCTGTCGAACTTTTTTAAATCAACTGTTGATATTTCCCGGTTCCTTTGCGTCTAATATCACTTATGGCTAGTTTTATTTCAAAATATTTCAGACAAAATATTAGTACGAAGAAAGATATTGTGTTGGTTTCATTATTTTCAACTTTTTACATGTTTTTCCTAAATGATCTCCCTTTATTTTTAGGTCTTCCCGGGTGCTGGACTGTTCCCTTGCTATGGGAATGAGTGGAATGAACATTTTCCCCTTCTCTCACACTCACACACACACTGCAGAAACACTCAGTAGCTTCATTCGTTACCTTGATATCTCATATCAAAGGATCGCCCATGTGGGGAAATTCCTGTGAACCTATGATTTTGTGCATGCATCACTTGCAGACCTTATTCTGAAAGTTTTCCAACCCTAGCCTCATAAAGTTTCTAAACTAGTATGCTGGTCTCCCTCCAATGTCTCCACGGTCTGAGCTGACAGCTGAAACGGGAACACAGACACACAGCTGATGGTTGGAATTTATCCGCTTGCTTTTGTTTCAGGATGCCAATTCTCCCTCCCAAAATTTATATGGCTCCACAAGCACAAACTTTACCCAGTGATCTGAGCAAGAACTTGGAAAACGCTCCTCAACGAGATAGATCCAATTGATTGAAAGAAGTCCTGAAACCATTTGATGTTGTAACCAGAATATACCGTGAAGACTTGGGCCTCTCTGATGCTTCTTTAAGAGTTAGTTTGATTCAGTAAGGTTTACACTGTTGGAAGCAACAGCAATAGATACATTTCAGAGCAGAAAACTTGATTTCTACCTCCAATTTTCCCAATCTCTGTCACAGGGGAGTACAAAGAGTTATCCATCTGTCAGCTAAACATACCTGACTGGTGCCAATAGTTTTTCAATGTTATTAAAAAGCTGTAGATTTTCAATATTATTAAAGGGCTATAGATTTTCTGTGTTAATAAAGGCCTGTAGATTTTCTGTGTTATTAAAGAACTGATTGTGTTACCACTTATACTGTAGGGGAGAGAACTGATCTGCCAAAACTACTTTCTTAAAGTGGTCACAGCAGTGGTCTGGCTGGATTTATTCTGGTGAACGTCTGTGAAATGTGAAGTATAAGCTGGGCATTAAAGTCAAATTTAAGAGCTATTGAATGAACTTGCCTGTCTCACGATTGAGGTTCTTTTTTTTGTATCACAGTATCTTTTCTGATCAAATTCGTTTAGTGCTGCCTTCAACTTGTGCCAATATTGAAGAAAATATTTTTTATGCTGGATTCTTTGCAGTCGTTCCGCTAGAACAATGAGCTCTTTAACTATATATCTGACAGTCTTGGTAATAATGGTTCCTGTTCTGATGGTACCCACTCCTATTAGGTCCTTTCATGCCAGGAGGACATCTCAAAGCCCCTCACAGGATACATTCTAAAGTGCAATAACTCTGTGTTCTATAGGCCAAAACATCACCCTGAAAGACTATAACCTAGTCCATGATCAAGTATTGCTTTCAACAAAGTCTCTCAACTCTACTCCACTACTCATGGTCACATCAGTGATTTACTTCTCACCATTTGAACATTCCCAAACCTACCACATGGTCTGAAACTGTGCTGACAAAATCGTATTGCAAGGTTTCCAACTCTAACATGTTCATTCCTAGGATCTTAAGACGGTAGATTTCTGAACCTCCCTCCATCTCATACAACCTACAGAATTATAAAGTTCAAGGTTTCCTTCATCTAATCTTTTCAACTTGCCTTATTTTGCTTCAACCCAGAAAAGGTAACAATAATTATTGCATTTGATGCAATTTAATGAACAATTGTGGCAATCATGACCATTTTCCTGTGAACAGTGGACATTTTGATTATTCTATTAAGAATTTATGAAACATTACCTTTTAGAATGGGTTTTACTTTTCCCGAGGCAGTGAAAAGTCTTGTGAGTGGTTTGCTTCCTGTATCAGAACGTTGGCTCGATTCACTCCTGGAGTTCCAAAGGCTAAGATTATCTTTCACGTGTACAGTTGAACGTTTAAGAATGTGCGATTCCTTCAGGTTTTGTTTCAGGCTCGGAAACTCTTTCCTGCCAAAGGTTTGTGGATTTACGTTTGCGGAACTGGACTTTTTTTGTATGGAAGCCCACAAGTTCAGCCTAACTGTGGAACAATTGGTTGCAGTGTCCCTGCCTATTGATGACAGCTTCGGATCAGCGATGATTTTATTTGGTGAAGACATTTCTCGAAGGCCAGATGTTTCCCTGCCAGACTTGCACCTCGGTTGCCGAATAAAACATTCTGGCGGGAACACTTCCTCAACATCTCGAGTAGTTCTCTGAGAAGCACTGCAATCCCTTTGACCAAAAGAAATGACTTTGTCCAAGCCATTGTTCCTCTGTGTTTCTTCCTTTCTGCTTCCAACCTCAACATCAGTATCACCATCAGTGTCACCATCATTTCTCACCAGGTAATATGAAAAATACTTGAGTATTTTCCCAGTGCATTCGCACGAAGTAAGGATCTCTGGCTGGTCAATTATTTCCTCTAGATCTTCCATCTGCTGACCTGATGATGGTTCACAGCACTGAAGCGATGTGACTTCCTTGAAGAAAGCAAAAAGGATCCAGAATTTTTTTTTTTTTAAAATAAAGAAACTCCACATTCTTTGTAACAGGTCGAAACAATTCCACTTATTCTGGGGGAGAAGATCCATGACATTTGTTCAGTATTTTATCGAGCTGGCAAAAATATTTTCTCTTATAAATATATGCAGCACATGTCAGCTAGATAAAAACACACATATGAAATTATTGATTCTCACACGGTATCAATATTCTTTTTTTAACAAAAATCAATTATATTGATTTGGCACATTTAAAATATAAATATACTGGAAATTTTGAATCTGGATAGAAGGCAGCAATAAATCTGTACACCATTCAGCAACTGCAGTTATGAATAATTTTAGTATTAAAACAGATTCCAATGGTGTATGCTTGGCACGATCACTGCTCGAGCTGTTTTGTGCACCTCTATTAGCAGCCAGGCCATCATTGTGGGTTCACTGATGTCAGCTGCTGAGTAAAAGTACTGTTTTTCACAAACAATAACTTGCATTATATAACGTCTTGGTGCGTTTAAGAGTGGTGCAGTTTTCACCCTACAATAGCATGAATTATTATTTCAAAGATTTCAACAAGTTACGTTAAAATAAATAGCAACTGAAGCTCTTTTAAAGATTATTTGTTGCCTCAACCTTATAATCTATGGCCTCTAATCCCCCTTAAATTGTTCCTCTCCCAGACTGTCACTCCATTTCCTATGAGCAATAATTTCGAGCTCCTGTACTGATCAATGCCATTCTCTCTGCTTGTTCCTTCCTGGTCTATCACTATTTCTCCTAAGGCTTCACCTCTGCTGTCAATCTTGGTCTCTCAGTTTCTTCCCTGCCTTTGTACTTTCACCAGTTTTTCACTTGCAATTCTTTGTCCTTTTACTTTCACCAGATTACATTTTCCTTTGATTGGGCCATTTAATCTGACTTTTTTTTCTGCTGTATCTTGTGTCAATGCTCACTACTGTTTCTGATCCATTAGTTGCAGAGTTGCAATCCTCTCACACACTGGGGCCTCAGTACTCTGTGCTGCTACTTCTTACTGCTTTGTAGCATAGCCAGATCGTGCTTAAAACGCAGCTTGCTGATTCTCTGGATTGGAAATACGTCACACTTTACAGAGCATTGAACTTTTTTTAAAAATCCTTTCGAAGTAAACAATATAGATTTACTGTTAGCGACACAATACACATCAATAGGGGAATGGTTTGTCCCTGTGACTCCCACATGGTCAATTCCCTACAGATACTGTATTTGGAAGGTGAGACACAATCATCACTGCAGCCATTCATGAAGCAGCGTTGACAGAGGCTGGTGCCACACTGCTTACCTATTCAGTTGGGCAATGGGAACAGCGTGTAGAATATTAGGTCATGGACAAAAGGGAGAAAATGTTAAATATTTAGAAAAAAAATGCAATAATCCATGCCATTCAGTGGTTACTTGAAAACTAACAGTTAAGCAGCAATCAATGCTTATTTCAGTAGTATTATTGCAATTATTATTATTAAATCTATTATTATTGCAATAACACAACGCAACACCTGGTACCTGAGAAGCTTTATTATTAGCGTATTAGTTTTTCGCATAGCTAAGAAGTGTAAGTTGAAAAACTTTTTTTAAAAAAATAAAAAAAATGGCCAGCCCAGGAAGATGAAAATTCTCTGGATCTTCCCACACTCTGAGCAAACAGACCGCTCACATGCCAGGCTGAATTTCGACTTGCTGACCACAAGAACAATAAAAACACATCAGACATTCACTTGCTAGGTGATTTTAAAATTCTTTCGGTTACCTGTAATAGTTCCAGATTCAGAAAAGAATGAGAAGTAGAACTGGAAAAGAATCTAAAACCAGACACATCGTCCAAAGAAGATGAACCGTTTGCACAGCTTTCCTCGGGAATGATGTCAATATCATTAGAATTGTGAAAACTCTGCTGTCCTTCAGTCACATGAACACCAAATCTTCCATTTACTCTGTCGTTACTTTCAGCTGAGTGGAAAGAGAAGCAAAACACAGACTGTATAACTTAGCACCTCAATCACTTTTTTTTAATGTTTGTTAAACAATTCTCGATCGTCAAAGAAATTGCAGTGTGTGCTATTTTTCTGTCCTTAAGGTACTCTCCCAGTGATATTTATAGATACTACAAGGCAATAATAGGAAGCTGTAAATTAGCTCAGATTCTGTGAAAAGACATGAAAGAAACCATTAAATTGTCAGCTTCTTTGTTTAGTCTGTTCCTCCACTGCCCGAATGGATTTATGGAAGAATAGTTTTGCAATAACTTTACAAGCGTGCTATGGCTCTTTCACTGTCACTGTATGTGAAACATTACTATATGTTACAGCCTGCTGTACAGGATAACAGTCCTGCCTAAATTATGTAATGTAAAAGTCTTTGTGGGGAGGGGGATAGGTAACATAGCTAAACGGTACCTTTTAAAGTCATTTTTGACAGCAATTCCAAAGCAATTGTATTGACTTGCGCCATGCCTTGTTGATGGTTAGCTTTTTCTCCTCCCCTGAAATGACATCCATTTGTATTTTCCGTAAGAATTTGAAAGCCACATTTCAACTATGATACTGAGTAAGGGATGTCTAAAATTAAATAGTACGAGGAGGATTAATGAAAAGGCACAAGGTGCAAGTGGAGAAGTACTGCTGATAAACTCACAAAGTTCTTTCAGTCACAGCAAAATCTATTGATGGGCTCCGATTATTCTCAAGAGCCTCCACTTGTTCAGCAAAGGGTAGAACTAAGGGGACATTGACAACCTCCTGATCAAAATTCACTCCTATAATAAGGGAAGAGATAAATTCCACTTGTTAATCTAGATAATAGGAGAGGGAACAGCGAGAAGGACATTTCAGGAATACAAAATAAACTTCCCTTTGTGCTATCACAGAATGTGTTTCACAGTCCCCTCAAGTCTCTAAGATCACATTGTTGAACCCACAGTAACTGAAGTCAATAACTAATGGGAGAAAGGCATACACTGCAAATCTAGGTCTAATCAGTGTAACTTTTACACATCACAATAAAACTGCCATACAGTATAGCTAAACATTTACAACTGAAGATTTTTTTAAATGCTTTTCATATTTTACTGTTGTTTAATACAGTAAGTTGAGCACAGCAAACTTGTAATTTACTATCAACTATACACCTTTAGGAATTATGAAGATGCAGAACGCCATTCGATTTTATATAAGCTCTTATTAAGAGTATAATAAATTGGGTTTATAGGCTTCAAGGCTATTTTTTTGTCAAGTTTCAGCAAAGCATTGACTGCCATTCTGAATCAAATTAATGGCCAAGGGCAGAATGGACTGGGACAGGGAGACAGAAACACAGGATTAGGTAAGGACATAGCACCAGGATTATGGGTGTGAAATTAGGACCAGAAATAATGAAAGTACATCAGGACAGACAGTGAATTCATTTTTTTTGTTTCTATAGCTGGGAGGCTCTGAATCTTTAGAGGACCCATGAGGCCTGAAATTTCACTTGGTTTTAGGTTGTGAAACAATTTTACCTTCAGATTTAGGATCTTGCAGAATTGTGAATAACTATTAAATTCTAGAAGCCTATTAAATTCAGAATGAAAATACAGCTTCCAAATTAAAACTAAATATAATAATGTTTCACGATAAGCTAAGACTTGGTAAAATTTCCCAGAGTATTCACACCTCCGAATGTGTGACCAGTGCATTAACCCTGAAAATCCCACAACAGCTATTGTCTCCCCTTCTATATTCCTACTAATCCAAAACTGGCTGCACTCTGAATGTTTGAGATCAGCAATATTAACCTAACAGATTCCAGCAAGCCTAACAGTATCCTCACCCTGGTATATTAGATGTACAGCACAAAAGAAGCCCATCACATCTGTACTCTTTGCAAGAGTAATCTATTCAGTCCCATTTACCTACCTTTTCCCCATAACCCTACAATTTACTGCTTGTTAGATATCTATCTGGTTCCCTATTGAAACCTAAGGTGAATTCTGCTTCTTTGCTAATTATCTTAAAATAGGAGCTGGGCTCTCATATACTCCCGACTACTGAGGATTTTTCGATAAGATATTCCCTATGATTAATTATTACATGACTTTTACCTAAGGGCTACATGATTTTACAAAGTTACAACTTTTTATCTCTTTTGTAGTATTGACTATCTGATCTATTATTATAATCTTCTATGAACTAAAACCATTTCATAATTTAACAGAAAGAAAAATTCACAATGAAATGAAGTCCTTTTTCCCTGTTGCTCGTATGTAATCATCCAAAGTAGGAGAAAGTATATCTTTTGAAAGAAATGCGGTTATTACTAAACAGGAACATGTACCAGGGCCAGACAAATTATTTAATATTAAATATAAATGCATGTAACTTTCAGAAATACTCGATCAGCTTGATTGATTAGAACCAGCAAATTCATCATATGTAAAATTATGTCCTTACTACACAACACTCTTCAATTTATAATCTTAAATTATTTTATCCCGTATTTAACACAGCAAATCCCATTTAATTGTGGTCTCTACATATTGCTAACCTTCAGACAAGTGTTATAATGGACTTTCCAATACTGAGAGTTGTCTCCAGATGCCATGTGCAACAAGGGAACCAGGGAATGGAAGAAAAACAGTTTCAACTGCAACAAAAAGGGTAAAAAAAAACAATCTGTTTACCTTTAAGGCTGTATTGGGTGGGTTTAGTATCAATGCACTTGTGATCTGAAAGTTGTTCATAGGTGGGGTTTGTTCTCGATTGCCCTAGAACATCCCATGGTTGTTGTGCTCGTGGAGTGATGGCATTGTGTTTTGCACAATGATTGTCCATTCCTTCCAGATCCTTGTCTACCTTTTGTAAGGTTTCATCCAGAAATGAACGTTCCGTATCACACGAAAATCCATCTCTTAAAAGTGGCACATTAAGACTCTCTGTGAATTCATCTTGATCTGCGCATGGCCAAGCTTCAGATGCAAATTCATTTAAGGTATATGAATCACTATCAAACACCAGGCCTGAGCTGTCTGATGAGATCTGCTTGTCCAAATGACCAGAATGAAGCAAGGAATATTGCTTGTCATCAGAGGAAACTGCAGTCTTTAACTGTAACTCATCTATATCCTGAGTGGAGGCAGGCATCCATAGATCAGCCCCATCACCAGACCTATGCTGTTAATGAATACAATTACATCTCCACATTACAATTCTCAAGAACCTCTAAACTACAAATAGATCATCTCTGAGGCAAAGTTAAAATCTACAGCATTATGATTTCAAAAATAGTCTTATTGTTCAAAAAGTGAATTTGTCAGATTTCTCATTAACAGGACAAATGTGCAGAATACAAGCAAACTATATTATACCTTACTGCCAGTATATTTTAAACAGAAGTTACACAGTTGCACTATACAAGCAATTATATTTCTGATACCATTAATGGCTCGGTATGTATCTGTGGGGACAGCTGTATTGTGCAGTTTTATATATAATTCCTCACTAACTTCATCAGATTACTGGCAGTAATATTTATCTGTCATTTACTATCTAAATGACAGACAGGTGAAGTTAGGTGTTGTTTATACAACAAGTGTGCCCATCCCAGCAGCAAAGAGACGATCAGTTTACCTCGACAACTTGTGGTATTTCGAATATAAATTCTTCCAGTTCACTTTCTCCTGAACTAAAGCCGCTGCTCAGGACAGTAGGCGTTGGACTAGGTGTAAATCTAGCCGTGGTGTGCATATGCTTTGATTCTCTGCATTGCAAGTCTTCAATCACCGCTTGATTTAAATTCATCAGCCACACCCATGTACTGCTCTGCCTGGGAAACCTGAGTCAATTTGAAAAACAGCTTAATAATAATAATCCTTGTATTTAATAAAGCGCCTTTTAACAACAACTTGCATTTATATAGCACCCTTCACTCAGGTGGATTCTAGATTCAGGTAGGAACATTTTCACATTGGACAATGTTCCAAAGTGTTTCACAGGATTCAGTGTAATGACTGTGTATTTTGGAGCTGAATGCAGCAGTCAATTTGCACACAGCGGTGAAGTGAATGATCAATTTTCTCAGTGGGATTGTTGGCCAGGACACTAGTAGAAACTCCCTTTTCCTTTTGAACCGTGCCACAGGATATTTAAAGTCCCTCTGAACAGGCAGCAACAATATATTCACATCATGCCGTCTCCACACAAACTTCAAAAACACAGTTCTGCAATGTTTTGCTGGAAAAAGAACAATCATAAGCCACTGTAATATTTGAAAGGCCAGGCTTCGATTATTTTTCAAGAGAAATACTGTTTCGTATACCTCTTAACCTTTGTCCATATTAAGCTCAGATGAGTTATCAGTTGCATGGAAAAAAAGTTGTCTGATGTTTTCTAAAACGGTGGCTTTAGATTTTTTCCCCGAACAGCTAAAAACGCTACTGACGTCAGATTGTCAAATACATTTTGTTAGTTACCATGTATGGCTTTATTTAACCGTAATAGAACATAATGAAGAATGACCTTGTAACTGATTCTGCTTGCTGCACATGAGCCACTGCTTCTCTCAGCAAACCAATAAAGATGCCTTGTGATATGGGATGACAGATCTGGACAGATAATGGTCTCGGTTCACCTGCTAATTAAAACAAACGTTGAGCTTTTATTATCAAAAGCCTCTGTATCTTGGTTATACATCATACGTATTTTACTTAGGAGCAATATGCTCTCTCATCATTAAATAAACTTTGAAGCAATGACTCTAACACTAAAAAAGGATACAAAAGAACATTTTGCAAACCAGCAAGATAAATTTCAAGGACCTTGAATGACAAGGTACTTGGGTACATACATGACCAAACCATCCAACGCGTCAATTACCAGAATTATTTCTGAGCACCTTTTGGAAAGATGAAACATTTCTGTATCCTGGAAATACGTCATGTGGCACAATGGATAATCCAGCAATGAATTAATATGAACTAATACACCAATAGAAAATAAAAATAGGTTTTGTGTAATCACTCATTCTTTTGAGTACAAATTAATCATTAGTCACAGAAGCCACAAGGAGGTTTATTTCTTTACCCCCAAAAGTTGAGGTATATTTGAAGTCGAATTTTTCTCCCTCTCGCTATGAATGGAGACAAATTTTATTCTCTATGTTGATATCAAAGGACAATCAGAGCAACAGAAGGCATTACCCATTCACACTGTGAAACATGTCATGTGACAGCTTAATGATCACCAGCAGACATTCATTTTAAATTTACTGTGTTTTTTAGGAAATTAATTTTCAAAATTTGCAGTAAAGCAGTGTAACCTACATTTGTCCTCAGCGATAAATGGTGCTTTTGCTTTGATTAAATATCTCAGACTGAGTATTCCATCAACATTGGAAGCCGTTTATTGAATCCCACACACCCGATAAGTCCGAGTCATCACTTAATCACACCCTATGGCCGGTTTCTGGTCTTTATTGCATTTAACCCTTTCCACCCGGTGGAGCTCCAATGGAAAGCCAAAGCAACCTTGAAACAATTTAAGAAACAAAAGCTCCTTTTCTTTTTTGTTTCTCACCACCTCCCACAATACAATTTTCATGACAAATCAAATTATGGCAGAAATGCTGCACCACTGGCAAATTTTTGACTAACACTTAAAATTTATGAGTAACACAACATTTGCAGCATAATTTGATTCAGCACGAAAATTGTGTTGAAACAGTTTGCAGTTTCCACCGTGTGAAATTGATTCTGGTCTTGGGTCGTCTGTCTAATCAACTCTTCAGAAGATGCTTTCGGAGGGGAAAGTAACTTGCAATCTACAGCAGTGAAACAGAAATTCAATCTATACTTTACTGCCAGTGTATTAATAAACAGAAGTTACACAGTGCTATTTACTACACAAGACGTCTCAAAAGAAGTGATAAGACGCTATATCAAACACAAGAATTATTATTTATATTTCTAATAGTGTTAATGACGCACATACAAATGAATTTCGAAACTCTGCTCCTCCTCCTGCAAGTGTTTTCCAAAGGCCAGAAGTATTCTACAAATTTAAATTAAGCATAACTTTTTTTTAAAAAAAAGTCTTAAAATCCCTTCCTAAATTGTTTCACATACATTCTATGCATGAATGAATCGCAGGCCCCAATGTTTCCACTGCACACAAGCTGGTCTGCCCATCTATAAGAGACTGTAGATCCAGCAAAATAATTTCACATTATTTAGTGTGAGCAAAAAGTAGGTCCCCTCACAAATCGATTTTGAGGTGGAAGATATATCGCATCGCTTCCAGCACCATAAATGGGGCATAAATCACTTTGATGCAAAACAGATTTGCATCAGAGGTCAGTGTTTGTAAATTGGAGAATAGAAGACAAAGAAGAGTGTAAGAAAATTCAAAAGCAGGAATGCAAGGCTAGCTAGAAATGATTAATTATTATGGGTACAAATCTGAGTTCAAGTTACTTTCTGAGAGTAGGAAATAGGACAATGAGTGAACAGCAGTAGTCAGAAAGTTACTTTGAAGAAGTAGATGATGAAGGTTGAATTTTGCACCTATGATGATTACTAAGTTAGAAGCAATTTGCCCTTTTATTAACATGCAGCTTTAGATTGGGAATTATTAATTTTATACATATAACAAAAGACAACACTCCTTTAAATTGTAGCATTATAACTGATATAATGTGATGTTTGTAAAGGTAATGACTACAGATTTTGTATGTGTGTAATTCAAAATAGATTTACAATATTATTTTGTACCACAAGATTTGCTTATGAAGCAATAATTCCCAATTCAATTGCACCTGAAGGGAATAATAAAGCACTCCTGATCGCATTTGAGGTGGCATGTTAGAGGTGACCTTGTTTTTCCATTTGAAAGGATTTGAATTTTAATCTTATAACTTTTCTAAATGTTTAGACATAATAAGAATACCATTCTTCATCTTATATGTGGTGTTGGTTTAAAAGCATAGTCGTAGACATCAAATTTATTTGTGCTTAGGTGGTTTCAAATCCAATATCACTAGCATAAATTCTTAATAATATTTTACGTTGGATTCTAATGTATAATTTGAAACATAATTCATTTATTTTAGGACTTCCAAAGGTAACCAAAGGGTCAATGGTAATGGTACCTCACCATTATAGTTAATTACTCATTTCATCCTTTCCATGCACACTTGTTGCATTTTCCCAGTCGTTGTGTGAAACAGGATCAGAGACTACACTTTAAGACAGGCACTAGCTTTTTCTTATTAAGACAGGGTTCTGAAACTGTAAAAAAAAAGCATACGTATAGAGTGGTTTGCAGAAAAAACACTTGTGACTTGTATTTCTATGAAAAGTGCAGGAATATTCATCACAACATTCCCAGGTTACAGGGACCAAATGGGTCATTCTGATAACTTTTAACTCTTGTCTTTTGGTTATCCAGGATTGGACTAATAATCAAACACTGAACCGCTTAAAAACATACTTGCATGGGATGTTACAAGATGGTCTTTGCATGTGAAGTCGTTCACAGAGTTGGTCTGTTGTGGAGTGGAAGGCAAACCTTTCCAAATGTTTTCAGTTGGTTGGGTTTTTCTTGCACAGGTTAGGCTTGGCCCTTTGGTCTGCATAAATTGCAAATATATTCTTATAAGTGATGTGTGACATGTTTTTTAGAAAATATTTTTAAACAAACATAATGTGTAATAAAAAGCAGAGCATCTCGAGTGTGCAAATGCCTAGCTCACTGTTGGGCCCATGGTAAACTGGATGTTATGTAATAACCTGCTTCTACATTTGTCTCTCAAACAGCACAAGTATCTCAACAACATCATAAGAAAATTCCTCCGCAAAAGAAGCGAGTTCCCCCAAATAATTAGAAGGCACCAATTTCTTCAGAATCTTATATCCAGGGTAGGAAATTTTTTTCACTGTTTTATTTTTTACTCCCACCTTTTCATCTGCATCCCCCCACACGGCATTTCTATCTGGAAATAGGTGACAACCCAGAGCACGGCTTTCTTCACGAACTGTTGTTTCGTGAAGAGAGGCTGCTTGTGCAGACCGATGAGGTGACTGTAGCCATTGATCACCCTCTGAGGCATCTCAGACTCTAGCACTCTGTCTAAGCAGTCTGCCTGAAAATTGATAGAAGCACTTTTAGTAATGGTACGACAGGCTGTAAAGTGACAGTTGTCCCCCTGAGCGCATGCCATGCCTCGGAACTGCCATCTCCTGTGCTATTAGTGACTTCTGTGTTATCAGAAATTCAGAGATCAGAAGCTTTAAGTCCAACTTCCCAGTTTGAGAATCTCAGAATTTAATGGAATTTTAGAATTTGTAATGATTTTATTACGTTAACGAACTACCTGTTGTGATGCAAAAGAGAAGCTGACAATAAATAATATATAATGACAGCAATAATAATCCTCGCATCTCATCACTTCGTCGAGACTTCTCAAAGCGCCTCACAGGAATGACTGTATCTGCATTTTAAAATATCTTTTCAATCATAGAACACTTCAACATTAGATTTTTTTTGCTCTACAAATAAATTTGTACGTGTGTCTCAGAAAAACAGTTACAACAGACCGATGGTTTACGCTGGCTGGATTTTAAAAGAATAAAACAATTTGAAAGCAGTTCAGACAACTTCAAGGAAATGAGTGAATGGAGTTAATTAAAAAGCATTCCAACAAATACCTGTTTTTCTGCCCTGAACGGTGAAATCAACAGCTCCTTCAATAACCCGAGCTCCAAACAGCTTTCAAAAAAATCTCCGACCATTTCATCAATACAGTCTTCACACACTTGTCCCCTGAGTACATGCATGCCTCTGTAATGCACCTGAAGCAATTTAATAAACTTCAGTCAGTGTTGACATTGAATTTTAATTTTGCATGATGGAACTAACTGTGAATTCATAGCGTATTCTACGAGGGCAACGTTTTTATTATGCTGTTAATCAGCTTCTGTCAAAAGAATCTTGTCTAATGATTGAGGCACAAATACATAATTGTTCTGTGTGTTGGTTGCCGGAGACATTGTGGCATGTCTTGCTACTAATATGGGAGTGAAAAATTCACTCTTGTGTTCCTTTGGTGCTCATCATAAACATGAACTGTCAGTAAGGTGGAAGGTTAAATAAGCAAGTTATCGAACTGTCTGATTGGATTTTCTGATTGGAGTTAACAAGAGTGTGTTTCTTCCCATTCAAATTGAAACAAATCTAGATTTGTTTCAACAGGAAAACCCTTCCAAACCTTACATGATGTGTGCAATGTCTCCAAAAGTTCATCAATGGTTACCTCTTCTGTTTCAACCAATTGAAGAGGCTGGTGAGGCAAGTTAGAGCAGCCGAAACTGTTACCAGGAAAAAACACAAGCTATCTAACAGGACAGATGACTTAAAGAGAAATAAGAAGATCTTCCAAGATGTATTTTATTGCCTATACACAGACGAGACAATTTACGTTTATTCTGTGATGCATTTGCCATCTTGCCTACCTGTTGTGAAGCAGCACAGCGATATGTAACTTGCGCTCCTCTAGATTTGCTGGTCTCATAAACTGAATGTATTTGAGTGCACCTTGAACCTCTTCATTCAACAATGCTTTAGTAATGCACACTGGATGCCATGGAAGCCAGGACCTGACAAGTGGGAAGGATGGATGAAGTAGCACATCTAAGGCTGCCTGCAACACAGTACAAAATAATATTTTCCATTTGTTTGTTCAGTCTTTAACTGGCGGATATTCACTTTGCTTTTACTTTTGCCCCTTCTTAAACTAGCTGGTAGTATGAGCTGGAACGAACAAAGCAAATTGGTATTGGAACAAATGCAGAGAACACAAAGATCCTATGAACTACAAGAAGAAATAAATGCTTTAATACAACAATAAATTGTATTTATATAGCGCCCTTTCAGAGCATTGTACTAGACATAGACTTATCCTTCCCTTTTCTGTCATGTGAACATGCGCCAGTGTTGCCACACGTTATGTAAGTGCAACAGACGTTCCCCAAAATTGTAGTTCAATAAACTTTCAATTATATTACACATCACAGGTTATATTGATTGCTTTTTGGTGCACAAGAACACCCTTCGGGTCAGCATTAGTGGTTGGGAATACGGAATCGGGTAAGCAAGGTATTTTCTTTCAGCCACGTTTGAAAGCTGATCTTGAACACTAAACAAAAAAGGGTTTTATTCTGTGCATCACAACAAATAGCAAACCACCTACCAATGTCTGCTTTTGATCAAGCAGCCAGAATCCTTCAATTAGTCGAGTAAGGCTGAGCGGCACACTAATCACCGAGGAAAATCCATGCAGGATATCTTTCCCGATCTGATCAAAATGTGAAACATCCAGGAGGAAATAAAGAAGCTAAAGGGAATGGTCAAGGCATATCATATTGTACATTGGTTGGTGATTTGTTGATCTACATGAAAAAAAATCACTCCCAATGGTTTGATTTTTGTTTGAAGTTTCACTGAATTGCAGTCAACAAAATACCAGTTTCGCCTCCCTCCCCATCAGGACCCACAGATTGCTGCAGCTAAAGAATTAATGCCCTCTCGCTGACAATACACCCCCCTCTCCCCCCCCACCCTTACTACGAAGTCTGAGTACTCTTGCTGCATCTATCACTGTTTTGTCCTACAACACATGGGGAACCACTGCACTGTCATCGCACTATCCCATATTAGAACCTTAATGTCAAAAGCCATTCACTCCCAAGGATACAGTACAATCAATCAAGTGGTCTTCATCTGATACCTTTAAATACAGCTTTAAAAGGGCCTAGAAAAAAAAAGAAATACCATTGACAAAAACTCTTGTAGCATACACACACACACACATATTTAAATATTACAAACATTTTACCTACAGTGTAGTTGAAAGTATAAGTTAAAAGATTTATTAATCACACGTCAGTGGCAATATTTACTTTCAGAGGTAAAATGATCGCAGGTTTTCTGAAATGCAAGCCTACCTTCAAGCTGGATGGCGGATAAACCCATCCATCAGCATTGCTTCCATCCCACAGAAAGTCCTGTTTCTTTGCTAGATGTGCCACCATTCCATCTATCATTAATCCAGAGTTGTTCCATTTCCTGCCGTAATTATTACAAAATAACACACCTGATGAACAGGGATTCAAAGACCAAGTCTCTATGTGGTGAAGATCCTTTTAAAAGATTGCACGTGTGCATCAGGAATCTCAAACCATCCACACTCTAGTGCTAAAACAAAAAACTTGCCCCAACTGCTGCATGCGACACTCTGTATAATGTTGATCCATTGCCAGCCATATCTTTGAAATCCTGCTGCATTCATACTGGTCTGGAAAAAAAACGTATTGTAATATTTTAACAACAAACAAACAATACTGTTGAAATATTTGTAACTTATACAAATGTGGTACATTTTCATTAAAAGCACATCCAACAACAGAAATTACCACAGTTTCCAGGAAGGAGTCCAATATGGAAGCACCATCTTACTACTCGAGCAAGCTTTATATGTTGCTCAACACTCTTATATTCTTCTTCTAAGATTTCTGCAAAAAAATAGAAAATGTCCCTGAAATAGTCATGTTGAAGGGCAGCAGTCCTGTTAACAAATGTCTAACTTCACTACTATCTGGACAAACACATTGAATATTTGATGTTCTGTAAGTGAATATCTTACTCCATAATGGGCTGCTTGATCTTCGACTGAGAAGGTAGACATCAACAACATTACATTTGTATAGCGCCTTTCACGTCAGGAGGATGTCCCAAAGCGCTGGACAATCAGTGTATCGGACCCGAGCTGAGGATCAGGGAAGGTGGAGGCCATGGGGGGGAAGGAGGGTGACCAAGGGCATGGTCGAAGAAGAGGGTCTTGAAGGAGGCAAGGGAGGGGGCGAGGCGGAGGGACCGCGGGATGGAGTTCCAATGGGTGGGAGCAGAGTAGCAGAAGGCCCGCCCGCCAATGGTGAGGCGGGTAAGGCGGGGACATATTCCTAGATTTTTGCCAACGACTGTCAATTACTGGTTGATAGCATTGTAACTTGCCTCTTCCCCTGATTCTCCTTTCCTTGGATGCATTTTACCTTCTTTTAGCACCTTCCCACAATAGCCTGACAATGAGTACTGTATTGCATAATGTGCTTGAGCCCAACCAAGCTCCCCTCCTCCATAGTATGGTATGTTGAGCTATCCACTCCACCACTATACATCTACAAGGTTCTGTGAAGGGTTTCCTCATGTGTCTCGAAAAACTTTCCAGTGAACAGTACAAGATGTAAAATCTATCATTAATACTGTAATACAAAACTCAGTTACGTTAACATTTTCATATTCCCGTGTTCTACACATTGTAAAATGTTCCATCTCCGTCGTGAACCATCACGTTGCGAAAGTACAAAATGGTAATAATTCTCTCAAATTGCTTTTTGCATACGTGTAACTTCTCTATGACCCTTTTGCGGCTTCCAGAACAGATACTGTAATGTGACAAACTGGCCTATTTCAGTTATATGATATGCTATTATTTTAACAATAGATTACAGTTATATACTGGCTTTCGCATCGGGAGGACGTCCCAAGGCGCTGGGATTTTTCAATTTAATCACAGCTCACCTGATTCTTTCTTGAGTAGAGTACGATGTTCAAGCACCTTTATGACTGCAGCAATATTTCTCATTAGTTTTTGCTGTTTTATTATGTATTGAAGTGTTTGTTGGTCTAGAAATATCCATGAGTTCATGCAACAGCTAAAACCTAATGCATTGAAAAACAATTCAAATGTTTTCTTCTTTCTCACGCCCATTTCACAATTCATTTATATTATTGAAAATGCATATATGCATATTTTGCCCTGGTTCAAAGTTATTGACCACATACAGTTAATACCCGCACACAAGTTTCTACTTTCCTTCCCAATGTCATATTTCTTCACTGAGGCTTCAGTTGTTTCACTGCTAATACCCTTCCCAAGACCCCCACCTTTCTATATAATAATAATAATCCTTGCAATTAATATAATGCCTTATCATGTAGTTGATGTGTTTCAAAGCACTTCACAGTATATACTGTAAAGTGAATTGACTGTATATTTTGTGGGCGAAACGCAGCAGCCATTTGTGCACATATGGATAAGAAATACTATCAAATACCTTGAAGGCATTTCAGCAACTCCTATCAATATCCTGATTATTTTTGACAGCTCTGCACTATTGGTGCAGAACATTGCATTTGTTCCTACGGAACTATATTTAGTGCAAATTCATCAGGACAGTTTTCCAGGCAAAACTATCATCTTCCTGACTTGTGCCAGATGGAAGTGCATTGAATGATGATAAAGCATTATGGGTGAGTTGCCTTATCATAAGTCGGTACATGACATAAGTTGTTTATGGTGCACACTGGGCATGCTGTTCCATTGCTATGTATTTTGCCTACAGTGAAAAATTACTGAACATTTCTACTGCTGTACCTTTAAGTAAAATTTTGCTGGTAACTTCTGTTACCTTTGCTGTTATGAATTGGGATTGTCTGTATCCATAAAATAAATTAAGCAAATACATACAAGGTAGTATGGCGTAAAAAATGCTATGTGATTCGATAATACTTGGTGTAGGCAATTGACAACAATCAGGTGGTATCTGGCAAATTGAGGAAGGAGAGTTGAACACAAGGCAGGGTATAAATACCGGGCACTAACTAGTCTAAAGTTGGAACAGACCCAGGAATGAAGAAGACGAGGAGAAGCTATCATTTAAATAATAAGAAACTGCTACTACTGCAATTATTTATTCTCTTCTCCGGATTGGTAACTATGTCTTTCTGTACAAATTAATTCTGCCATAATATTTGTGCAACTCACACAAACGTCTCTGTGACCTTGATTATCTTGGTGTCCAAATACACCAACATTTCACATAAACAATTTGATCATGAGTATTCAAAACAGCTATTATGCAAAATTATTAACAATATTCTATTGATCTTTCTCTATCAGATGTGATCAATCTACTACGATTTTCCAAGGTTCTTTTTTTGGAGGGTAGGGGAGGAGGGTTAACTAGTATATTCAAATGGGAATTCAGTATATTCGTCACTTCTTGCTTTGTTGGTTCTTTTTGCAATTTATAAATTTGACCATTAATTATGCAGATTTACATGCTCTTCCTTAGCATCTTAATGATGTACTTACACAGTCTGATTAGTTCCTCTTTACTCTGAGCTGCTACCTTCTGAATCCAGTTGCACAGAACCTGTGACCATCTGATGCATTTGATCGGATCTAAGCACACAAATAAAAATCACAGCTCTCAAAACCATGTCCAGAGGCAGAATTTCGTAAAGACTTCAAAAATATGTTGACTGACCAGCCGCTGCACATTTCAGTGGCTGCAGGTTCGAGCCCCTGAGTGTCTGTCTGTCACTCTATGATGGCCGCAGTGGAGATGGATTTTATTTATTCTCAGTTGAGCCACTGGATATTTTTGAGTTATAGTGCAATTGTTTAAATCAGGCACCTCTGAAATATGTTGGTCTGTGTGCACCAGACAGACTGACTACACTTCAGACAGAATCATCCACCTTGAAAACAGGGAAAATTGTTAAAGAGTCACTCACCTTTACAGTGAGAGCATCTCCTGTTTATTGGTCAAAGTGGTGTTAAGAATCATAGCATATAATGCTATTATAATAGCCTATTGGCTAGACTGCCCTCTCTGCCCAGAGCAGAGAAGGAGCTGACAAAAAGAAGGGTGGCCAATAAGATAAAATAAATTATAAGTCAATTCCTTACCTTCATCTGTAAGTGTTTTAATCTGATTAATTATCATTGTGATGTTGTCATCCCTTAAAAAGCGTGTTAAAATATCTTCCACTGCTTCCTCCTGAAAGAACAATAGCAATGCAATCAACGCTGAGGTGATGGTACCGTGAATACATTCTTACGGTGTGAAGATCAGGGCACTTTATTGTGCGTGGGATTCAGTTTTAATTCATGATTAGAAGCAGTCAACGTGAACAGTTCTCATTATGTCCGATAATTGGATATCATTAGCAAGTTTTTCACTTGGTCCTCGTTTTGCCCTTCTCTAATGATCTCACAAACCATTTTTTCTTAAGTAACAAGTTTCCCTGAAAATTGCAAATACCAACCACAATTCCAGTCCTGGGAGGCCTCTAGTTCTGAATAGTTTGCATTGGTTTTAAGCTGCTCAGCTCGTGACAGTGCAGTGATGTTAATGGCAAGCCAAGTTTCTACTGACTGGAAATCAAGCTTGAAAAGTAATCAAACAACTATCATGAGCTCGAAGTTCAGTTCTGCCATGTACATGAACGTAACAAAAATACTATTGCTAGCAGATGTGAGAAACAATAGTGAATGAAGAAACAAAACAGTTGAAGAAGGCCACCTTTTCCCCTGATGAAGTCTAACTTAGTCGCTTTCCAATGAGGAAACATGATGAAAATCATCTGATTCAATGACGTTTGCTCCAAAAATAGACCAATACACAACTTTTTATCTGACAGTTAAGAAATGAATTAATTTTGCTCTTCCCCCCACACCCCCGTAACAAAGTATTCTGTCAGAACAAAAAAAAACTTGATTCCTTTCTCTGAATAACCATTACTTCAGATACATTTTTCATACAGTGCTTTAAATTGCACACTTGGGTGCATTTTGCAACCAGAATTACTTTACATTTCAATAGCCAGTGATGCTGTAGCATGGCATTATCAGGCCTGGGCCTCAAACAGATCTATTCATGTGCAGCACTTTCAAATCTGGACGAGAATTTCTTCCACAGAATATGACAGATTCCAGAAATACTTTACAGATGCAAGAGATGAATCAGATCGAGGCTGTCATGTTACTCACATCTACCTGAGACCAGGACTGATGTTTTGGCAGATTCCCAGCGTGCTGAAAAGGATCAGACAATCTGCCCATCTCTCCCCACTTAGAAGTGACCTGTTAGTGCAAAGGTAAAATTAATTTAAACTTGATCCAAAATAGAGTAAACAAAACAATGCATATATGTATTAGAAACACAAGGTTACAGCTTACCCACTGACTAATTCCTATGAACGTACTGTGGTGTATTCCATTTTCAAGTAACATTTGAACATCTTTAAAAGATAGAGACATAAAAATAAAGGTAAATCAATGTTTGATACCTGCTCCATGTGAAAATACTATGATTCTATTGAGGGTACAGTTCTTCAATGCACCCATAAGAGAACCTTTGTTGTTACGGCACATTATCTTATGAAAACACAGTGGTATCCTTGGTTTGTATATCTGCTATTTCAAAGAAACTCTTTATGCAGGTAAAATAATACATACCGAGCATACAGTGGCCCAGTGAATGGTCTGGTTGTGTTGAAGGGTCTGCCTGATGCTTTGTCCAGAAAAGGCTTTTATGAATAACAACATCAAGTACGTTCACATCACAAGCCTCATTCCTTTCAAAATACAGCGTGCAAATGGCAAAATATGAACAGTCTTTCAACTTATCATTTGACCTAGAAGACATAAGCATTACAAGCAAGCTAGTCACACCTGACTAAAAGATTGCGCATATTTGAAAATTAAAATACTTTAAAATCTTCGTATGCAGTAAGGCTCTGTGATAACATACATTTATATTTATTTCACTTATTAATTACTTTGTTTTCTGTAAGTATCAATAAGATCCATGAAGTAGCATGATTTAGGATTGAAGCGCTGAATAAACATTCATGCAGTCGACTCAAATAAAACCCCTCAACAAGAGCACACAATTCCAAAATACTACAGTAATTGCTAATCTGCAGAATTCCTGGTCCACACATACAACATTCCCTATCTTACGTGTTTTCACTGCTTAGAATTGCTGAATATTCTCAGCCCAGTGTAGATCAGCTGGCTTTGTGGGTAGGCCAAAAATAACCTGTCAAAGACTATAATATGCATAAATTGAGCATCTGATGTTTGATTCAGATGTTGCAGGAGTGATGGTAAAGGTTAAACCGCACGTTACAAATTGCTTAGTTTTTGATAAGACGTCTGTGGATCCCCTAACCTAAGCATAAACTCATTGACAAACCAGTAACAAGTCTAACAGATTTCCGATGGGCACATCAAGCTGCACATCAACTTTTCACCCTTTCCCAAGTCTTCAGTACACACCTAGAATATAGAATTTACCTCAGTGAACTAGGTCTGTCTTCCCATAGCCACTGGTCAATGTGAAATAAGGCCAAGTAGGTAAATGATTCCACATCTTTAACTTCCCAAGTAAATACAGCCAGGCTATTCAGGGCTGAGCATCTGGCTAGAATGAAAGAAAAAGTCAGGCTAAATCAATATATTTTTCAATTTACATTAATTTATCTAGTGATATGATATATACAAGCTAGGATATCCCTGCATAGCATACAATTAAATCATTCTCAATGTCGCTGTCCATCAAATCATGTGGTGCAATATAATCGCACGTGTGCTTATATTTATTTTCAAATGTCGGCTGTCACTGTCTGTCATTACACACTAGCATTAACACAAACAAAACTGGTAAAAACAGCAAACAGAAAGAGGTGGTATTCCTTATAATGGTGTAACTAGGATTAATACTGTATTATGATAAAGAATAAACACACTGGGTTTCAAGCCAGCAACATATTTCAGGACTGAAATAGCGTTGAACTATCCAAACTTTGCTCTTAGCTCTTGTATAATGTCTTCAGCCTCTCAATGTGCGAGTGCCTGCTGCTGGTTATGTATCTAAAATTACTCATGTCTGGCAACAAGTTAAAGTCTGTAATTTAATCTCATTCATTGGCAGCTAGAGCAACCTTGTCAGAAGCCCAAACAAATTTGTGACTGTAAAGTGCTATCCCACATTTTCAGCACAAGGTTATAGACTGATTTCATTGTTTGTTTGTTTAATTCTTCCACCAAACACACTCTCCACCGTGTATAGCAAGTGGTGAATAAAGATCAGAACCTCTCGGCCTTTGAATTGGTTTTACTTATTCCTGTCTCCTGTACAATTTACCTTTCTTTATTCCTCCTTTGTTTATGCTTCTACCTTCTGCACGGTATTCCATTGCTTTGGCAAGTCGATTCTTTTACACACCTAGTTACTGCCAGACACAAACTTCCTCATCTTCTCTTCCCCTACCTGTGTGCCCACCCACCCACACTGGGGCCATGCCCTGGATATCTGTAGAGCATGGAAGCAACCATGCAGCCTTGCCCCGTTCTCATTCCGCAAGGAAATCCCATCATTTTCACCTGAAGATTGATGGTGAGTGAATAAGACAGAATATTAAAATCTCCGATCTGCCATTCTACCCCCTCCTCTGTACACCGTGGACAATTATGAGAATACTCCCGTTTTGAATCAAACATATGGGTTACCATAACCATATTTATCATTCAAACCATATAGACACCAGTGACAGTGCACAAGAGACAATGACAGTGGAGATGAAACATAAATGAAGAGATCATAAAGAAATTATTTGTTAATGTGGGGCAAACAGAATGCTGTCAGGAGCAGTTTATGAAGAATATCTTCAGCACAAGACAGACCTGTCACTTACAACTGCATCAATTATGAGTTGTCAGCTCAATCCACTTGTTAAATAGTCTTCCTGTTACAACCACATATTCAGCACAGTGTGCGCTGTACGCTGAACTGCGTAAACAAAAACCACACTTTAAATCCTGTTTTAATGAAAATGTAACATAAGAACTCAGCAGAATGTGGATCTGATATGAATTGTCGTCCTCCCGACTTGAAAGGAGCTATACAAATGTAATTTTGTTGTTGTTGTCACTAATTGGGCAGGGTGAACTACCCGATCACCTGGTTTAACAGGGACAGAAATCAGATCACACAGACCTCCAAGCGCGTTTCCTAACAAATTGTTTTTATTTGTTTGCGTGGGTGTTTTGTTCGGTGATTTTTTTAAAATTGAGTTTTTATTTCAATGAACAGTTGTCTCCCGTGTTGCCATGTCATGTGTTCTGACAGCTTACTTTGACGGTTCTCTATGATCTGACAGTTCAGTAGGCGGCAACTGGAAGCTGAGGCGATCGGTACAACTCCATCGCATAACTGTTGTGCGTAACATATGTGACAGTAAAGAAAACCCTGCAAACAGGAAAAACATTCCAAGTGAGGAACATCCGATTAAAAACTGAATGCTGAAACCGAAGAAGGGAAAGAGTAAATACAGAGGGAAGAATGGGTGATTGCTGCCATCCATTGGTGATATGGATTCATTGCATTCCTATGGCCAAAGGAATACACCTGTTCTCTGTACCAAAAGCAAGATAACTATTTGAACAAAGGACTTAGTGTAGGTGAGTACACAGACTCAGGCTTATTTCTGTGGGTGGTATTGCCTTTTGCCTGACAATCTCAGTATAAGCTCCCTACACACCAGAGCAGCAGTGAAATATAATCTGACACTGAACTGTCAATGCTGGCTTTCTGATGTCAATCACTTCTTTAATGTGACAGTCTCTCCCCCCCACCCCGTCGTCCCATTATTATTACCTGTCTTTGTCTTTGTTGTTTAAAAAAATCACCATTTAATCCTTTATTTTAAAAAATGATAACACAGTATATCCTGTGAAGCACTGAGGCAAGATAAGGCGCCATATCAAATGCAAGGATTATTATTATTATCATCATCTATAATAGAGAAGCATGTAATAAAATTTTATATTTCATTCAGGAAGATGACATCCAGAACCTACTTGTGGCTTGTGATTGGGCATGAAATCTGAAGATACATTGGACATTTTTCATTTCTATTTATTCTTTTCTTGTCGCCATAATGAGCCGTAGCTGCATCCAAATGAGTAGTGACGACATGGTCAAAATCGTATTAGATTGCTGTAACAATCACTGCATAAAGCAGGCAACTTACTTTAAAGGGATCTCAGTGCAACATAGTGAGCGCCTTATCCATTTCTTGTACGGAGACCTTGTCCTCATCAAAATGAAAGCTATTTCCAGTCATTTCGCAGTCACGTTCTTGAATGACAAACGGAAGGATACAATAACAGGAAACTACTGTGCAAATAGATAGCGTTGTAATGTTCTGGTGTTGTTGCCTTAAGGGTGCTTTGTAAAGTGGTCATGGTATTGTTCCTTGTAATAATTTTAGGCACAATGCTTTGGGATACATTAAAAAAACTGCTAAGCAGTCAAAACTTACTTGATAAATGACACCCGAATTGTTGTCTTGTTGTTGAAATCCAAGCTGAAGGAGATTTAACTGAATAGATGCACCTTCACTGCAAAATATAAAAGACTTATTGCTAAAAATGAAACTTCAAACCATGTGTTGATCCAAATCCCAGGTGAAAACCTTAGTGGTCATTAGTGTTAGTAACTCATATGTTTAAAATACACAAGAAAATAATCAACTGTTATTTTAAGGCATTTCTGCTGAGGCGCTGCAAAACCTGTTGGGTTTGTGTCATATTATTCACATTAACCCCAAACCTTTCAGTAAAAAAAACTATGACAATATCAATGGTTTTAAAGTTATTTTTTTTGCCATATTAATAATTTTAGTGTTTGATATAATGCCTTTCACATCAGGAAGACACTTCAAAGAGCTTCACAGGATTGTAAAGTGACTGTGTGTTTTGTAGACGAACGCAGCAACCGATTTGCTATATACAACCGTGAAGCAAATAACCAATTTCATCTTTGGCCAAGACACCAGAAGAAACTCTCTTCTTTGTTTTAATGCATGAGCCGCTTGGTAACTTTCCTCAATAATTAATTGAAGCTTGTTGCATTAACAAATCTCAAATGATGAAACAGGGAATAGTAACCTGTTATCCACGGGCTGAGCTGTCCAGAGGTAGCACTTAGGCAGATCATTACTTGGTAAGTCTTGGAACAACAAAGCAACAACTGGGAAGAGAGCTGGCTGCAGCTGGATGTAGAACCTGTGGAGAGCAGAGCAGAGCAAACCTGAAGTTCAAACAGCACAAGCATGAACCATGGCCCATACAAGTTAATCAAATGAGGTTTAAAAAAAAATCACTGGTTAAAAAAGACATTCTACAATATTTGTATCTGCAGCCTCCAGATGTGTATAAATTCTGCAAGATTCCTCAAACTGTTTAAAATCAAAGCAACGGGACTTGCGGATTGAAGAAAAAGATAATTAATGATCTCAAGCAGCTTGGATTCTCATTGCAATGTTAAGACTCCGGTAATTTAAGAAAATATAAGGCGGACTATATAACTACTGCAGCAGTGAAGTTAGCAGATCAGCACAAAGGTGTTTGTCAATTTTCTGTTGTTTTAAAAAAAGAAATTAATGACTTATCTAAGACGAGAATGATTGGGAGAGAGAGAAAAAAAAACTCACTCTCTGTGAAGAGATTGCAGGTTCCATAATTGCACTGTTCCCACTGAGCTGCCCACTGCCAGCAGACAAGTCTGTTTAATGTACAGGAATGAGGTGATTTGTGTTCCTGGGGTTTGCTGCAGGTGGAGGGAAGCATGGAATCCTTGGAACTTCATTTCTCTCAGCTTTGTTTCCAGATCTTCTTCAGCTACAGTGATCGGTCTGCAGCCTGTCACATTATCACAATAGAAATTAGAATATACATTGTAAAAATATGAAATGAAGCCCAATAGAAACTAGGAAACCAGCCCAATTAGTTAAACGTGTTTGACGGGTAATTTTATAAACAAGTTGGAATAGCTTGGTGGTCTCGAACAATCTTTGCCCCCCACCCCCTCTTGGCCTTCACCCATCCCAAAATCCAACCCCCAGCTTGAGTGTGAACCATTGACTATCCAGGGCCTTGGGACTTCCTCCCGACGTAAAAGACGCTATATAAATGCAATCTGTTGTTGTTGTCATATTCATTGTTAACCCAAGCATATCTTTTGAGATATCACCATATTAATTGCTGTTGAAATTGTCCAAACAGCGCAAGTATTAACTCAAAGTGGTCATCTTGCTTCTTAAAATCATCAAATGTCACTGACACCCCCCCCCCACCACCACCAACAAAATAAATCAGTTCACTCGTTCACACAGTCATGTTCTGCAGTCAATCTCACCATCATTATTTTTCTCTAGCTGGAAACCCCACATCATTTTCCTACTTCTCTATCCTTTCTTTTTTTAAAAATTTTTGTTAAACACAGTCAGTGATTTGCATTCACTTTTCCAGTGAGTCGGATCAAGCCCAATAACAGTCACAAGAGAAAATGTGCACACCGCTTTTATCACATGATGTGATCCAGTCCTTCCCTTTCAGTCACAAAACTCTGAAACACTCTTACTTCCCCATCTTCAGGTCGTGCCTGATGTCCTTCCTATTCGATTGTGCCCACGGCCACCACCCACCCCCTCCCCCCGGGTCAGCCTCGTGCACCGCCACGGTCAAGCACTCTGGGACACTACCCTGTGGGTGGGGCGCTATATAAAGACAAGTTGTTTCCCTTGCCCTGGATTAGAGTTTAATTACCTGCTGGTTGTTTTTCAGTCCTGAAGAGCATTTTTTCGCCCAAAGCCACGTCTACCAAAATGATTTGTCCTTGATCTGTCCCTATTGCTACTATGCCACTAAAACACTGTAGAGTTCTGTGAAGACTCTTCATAATGTCTGATGGATTAGTCCCATCACTTATTACTGTCATACTTGTTATCTGGAATACAATGAAGAATTGCATAAAGTTTTTTTTGTTAAACATTTTCGTCGAAACTATCATATTAGTTCCAGATGTGACATGTGTTCAAATACTTTCAGATGTGCTGAAGCAACAGGTCAAGACTGAACAATTGTAGAGTTGTGAAATGCAAGTTCAGGACAGGGAAGCACACAGAGGATAATCAACAGCTGGAATGGGTTATCAGCTGGAATGTGGTTTCACCCACAAAATACACAGTCAACTCACTTTACAGTATATTCTGTGAAGCGCTTTGAGATGTCTAGAAGACGTGAAAAGTCCTATATCAAATGCAAGGATTATTATTATTATCAGGAAGGAAGGTTTGGGGCAAAAACAGTAAACCCATTTAAAGGCACAGATAGATGCTGTGCGAGTGGTACAGATTATTATAATAATAATCCTTGCATTTGATGTAGTGCTTTTCCCATCTTCTAGACTTCTCAAAGCTCTTCACAGAATACACTGTAAAATTAACTGACTGTATATCTGTGGGCAAAACGCGGCAGCCAATTGCGCACAGCAGTGTCCCACAAACAGTCATGGATTGAGTGACCAAATTATTATTGCTTTTTTTTTTAAGGATTATTAACCCCAGAAAAGCAATCCGCCAATCGACTAACAACCGGTGTGGAGTAACGAAATTTTGCCCTACCGGGAATCAAACCCAGGTCTCTTACTTGTGAGGCGAGTGCTCTATCCACCGAGCTACAGGACTCCGCAATAATTGTCATAGATCTTGATACTCGGATGATAGTACGAACCACTCAGACAAAATAATGACAAAAATCATAAAAAATCCTAGATAGGCGCAGCCACACAGCATTTCTTCTCTATGAAACCAATCAAGAGTCTTCATTCGGACTCTGACTGACCCACGGTGAGCAGTTACTATTCATAAATTGATTTGACGAAACGTTCTACCAACTATTTCACTTCCCTTTGAAACTGGAGGAAGAGAATGAAAAGTGCCTCCTAAGGACATTGATATGGTTCTATAGTTTGTGAGCCAGTCAGTCATCATGACTAATCTATCTTCCCGAATTCTCATCACACGCCTTGCCCTGATATGCATTGTGGTGCAGTTCCACCACATTTTTGCATTTGCGCAATCCACAAAGTGTCAGAGTTTGAGTCAATCAGTTGTCAGCGAGAATTCAATTCTGTTAAGTGCAGCTCGATTGATAGTTTTGAGACTTCTCAGACATTCATATTTAATTAACATCCTGCCAATGAAATCACAATTCTTCCTGTTAGTGCTTAGGGGGTAGATTCAAAACATCCTTTTCCGGCCTCAGACTTACAGTATTGATTGCACTTTTTGACCACCACCCCACCAAAATTCAAACAAACATACTTTGGGGGAATAGAAATTTTAAATCGTAACAATTGCCTTTGGTGCTTTTCCTAGCCGATCCTTGTTCTTTGCAAATACTCCAGAGTATTCACCCAGTTGCACTATTCCACCCTGGTCTCATTCCTCCATTGACAACAATCATTTCCATCCCCACTAGCAAAGAAATCCTCATTTTGAAATGTTCTGAAGCAAAATCCAGTTTGCTGATTGAGATGTAATGAGACCTAGATTAAATGTCCATCAAGTTTAACCATCCTAGATTAACTGTACAACTGGGTCTTATTGTTTGCATCTAACTAAAAATTTGTTTGAACATGTTTTTGTTACATATTCCAGGAAAGAGACGAGACAACAGACATGAAACCTACAGTAGCACTAAACTTGAAGAAGGGAATGCCAACAAAAAAAAACTTTTAAAAGGAATGTTCAGTCTTACCACAGCAGGTGGTTTTACAGGAAGCTGAACTGTGGGGCACAGCGTTAAACCTTAGTCAGTTCCACTTTGTTGTTACCTCAAATCCATACTCAGGTTGGAGTTAGAATTCACAGAATTGATTTGACCTGAAACCTGAAAATCAGATTTAAAAACAAACGTAGAATGAACACTGCCATTAGTTGTGCTTCTTACCTTGTTAGGGAGGCTGATGGTTCTGACTACCCTGGACGTAGTGAGGCTGTACAAACAAAGGAGTCCTGCATTTTGCACCTGCAACTGGACCAACAGACCCCACTTTCTGTCTGAGATGAACTCCACCACCTGATTGACCGAAACATTATCCCCAAAGTCATGGCAGGACAACCTCTTCCCTGATACAGAGCTCATCACCTCCAACACTGGTCCACGAGTCAGCCACCCTAACCAGGGAACCACTGCGGTAAAACAAGAGCAAAGAAGATATGACAGTACATTGCACAAGCACTTAAACATCTGGAATTTTTTTAAAAAATAAAAGCAACAATTTAACCTCATTACCTTTTGAGAGTCTCCCTTTCAACAACGATTTGTGCTTACCGTCCGTGACACAGCAAAGCATTGGTTGAGAAAACGACTGCCATTTGCTGCTTTTGGGAGCAGGCAGCATTTTCTTTATAATTGGAAAAGATACGAGAGAATTATAGTTGTGTTTTGATGACACGATTACCAGAAGCAGCTCAAAACATACTTAAACCTGCACTTCACCCACCTCGCACTTCATAGGTGAGTCTCTGAGAACTATTTCAACCAGTCCATAGTTTTTTTTTCTATTAATAAATGTTCACAGAGAATTATTCCTAAATTGCCACACTGTTCATCACAGTGAAGGGAAATTGTTGAGCTTTATTGTAAACATATTGACAACAGCATCCAAAGTGTCATAAATTGCTATCAAAAGAGAGATCCAGGCCTTAGAGCAGCTTAGAGCATTTCAAAATGTATGTTTATTTGCCAATAGGGTTTGAAGTAAATCAAATCATGTCAGTTCTTCTTGGTAGTGCACATCACTTGATGTTAACGGAAAAATATCATTAACAAAACGATGCGAGTAGAATTTACCAAGGTCTTGCCCTTTTTCTCTTTAATCAAATCTGAGTCAATTTCAATTCTGAAATAATATGACAGACAATGGCTGGTAATCTAATTTTGCAAAGGGGGAAATTAGTCTTTCAGGTTGATGTTCTTTGTAGTTAGATTGATCTTATTATACTCTTGCAAACATTAATTAAAGGTTTGAAGGACAGTTCTGAAAGACAAAGCCACCCATTATTCTCACTGTGAGTCATAAAGGATTCACCAATGTTCACTTTTCTTGTGGAACAACAGTATTGGACATGTAAATATGTATCTTTTAAGTGCATTGTGTTCCATGGTGTATTAGTGACCATATGTATGCCTTATTTAAAAAAACTACTGTACAAGCACTGAACAGCACTGAAGGAAGCTTCCTCAATGAAGATCCTGCACATTAACAAAAGGAAAAGAAGGCCATGTGAACTGACTAACTTGATCCTCTCCAAGTATTTCTTTGTGACACCTTCTTTGCTAAGATCAAAGCCCTTAGAGTTATTTTGCCCCTGCTGGAACCCTTCTCGTATGTTATACAATGTGAGGCCTTCATGTATGAGCCTGGCTCGGTCAGTAACACTCTCATGTCTGAATCAGAAGGTTCAAGCCCCACATCGGGACTTCAAGCTCACAGTCTAAGATGACACTGCAATACACTGTATTGTTGCAAGTGTTGTGGTTTGGAAGTTACGTCAAACCGAGGTCCTGCCTGTCTGTTCAGGACAACATCAAAGATCCCATTGCACTACTCAAAAAGAGAAGGGTATTTCCCCTGGTGCCCAAGGCAACAATTTCCCGGTTGTCAGTAAACGTGAGCTGGAGTGATGTATTCGTGTTCCAAAACTTGCTCAAGTCTGAGTGCATTAACCCTGACCTTTCTTATTACAAGGATATTAAATACAATCATATCTAACCCAGCAGGAATAAGATCTTGTGCATTTTTTAAACCACATAAAACAAGTAAAACACTTTAACAGAGATATACAAGGATGCAGATATCTGCACATCGCTGCAAATAATCAAGGGGGCTATTTGGGCCAGGCTTTTAACTAACTAACTAACACGCATACCATCTTTTACACTTCAATCTTTCCCTGAAGGGACTTTTAACATTTTATACATAAGTGTTTTAATAAAATCTAGTATAATATAATGCCTTGATTTCGATACTACATATTTCAGTAGAATTAAAGGGTCACATCTGCAGGGTATATTATGATGATTAAATATTTATGCATACCTCATATAAAAGCATAAAAAACTTCTAAATTTGGTTTATTATATTTGTGGATGAGATGAACAAATTACATCAATTAAATACATTTACAGAATTGTTAGGCCATTATTGGAGAAATAAAACTATAATATTGTCTGTTTTACAGGACTGTCCTGAAGAAATTAGAAAAGCTTTTTTTACAACCCAACCCTCTGTTGCTTCTAAACTTGCAGTAAACAAATAAAAATATGCCATACCTTGTTGGTTCTGAATCTTTAGTAATGTCGTTGTATTCATAGTCCCAAATAACTTTGACGAAATAATCCATTAGGAACTATAAACAGGGATTTAAGACTCAAATAATCCATAGTGAAGCAGCAAGGAAAGTAAGGCTGTAACTGCTGCAATAACAATTATGGGAAAGACTGGATCTGAATATACCATCATTCTGTCTCCAGACCATATTCCTCCACGAAACACTGATCGCTTAGAAGTCGGTCAGCACCAGTTTAACAATGGATTTGGTGAATGGATTTTGAAATGTCAGGTCTTGTGTGCATCAATCCAGACAGATACAATCTGCTTTAACTTCATCTAATCCAGTAATCTCAAAACCTTGGATTGTCATTGGATAAAGTATGATCATTTTCTTTTTGCTTACTCAAAATAGAAGGCTCCAGTATACAGTCTAATCCGTGCTGGGTTTATATAAGATTATTTCAGCTGTTGAAATGTCATGCTGCAACAATGATAGCACCCTGCATCCAAGTATCGCTCTAATAAAATTGATGTGTTCACACACATTTGAGAATTTACTTATTTATACTTTACTAATTGACTTATTCTACTATTTTTTTTGTCTCACTTTTTTATGTAGTAGGTTTAATACATTCCAAGGACAATATGTAATATAAATACAATAAACGAAACAATAATGTAAACCTTAGACTTTTTTGTGTTGAACCTAAAATACAGAAATTAATTAGCCGCACTTTCAAAAGACAATTTTCTACCACACAAGGTGAAATATCTGACATGAAAATATAAAGTAATAACTGTAGCCAATTGAAGGGAGCATGAATATCAGAGACAAGNTTTTTTTGTCTGAAGTTGCCTTATTTAGCAGAAAATATATTGGCCAGTGAAAACATAACTTGGCACACCAATAGAGTTTCTGTGTTTCAGTCTCATGGGGAAAAGAGGTTCGATATCAAGGGCCAGCTTCTCTATTTCTCCTGAGTCATTTCCCTAACGGATAATTCCAGTGATGTAGCAGCTGACAAAAGTGATAATTAAAGCAAAACAGAACTGGATGCTGCATGGTGTTTTGTTTGTTTATCATGAACCACCCCTTAATCCTCTGGAACTTTCCCCTCCTTTGAGCACCTCACCATTTACACCCCCAAGCCCTCCCCCACCTTCATCCCCCACATTTCCACCCTCCTATCTTCCCTCTCCCTTTCCTCTGAACGCCTCCTCATCCTTGGCGATTTCAACCTTCACTTCACCCCCTCCTGCTCTACCTCTGCTGACTTTTCCTCCCTTATCTCCTCACTCAATCTCTCCCTCCACATCCACTCCGTCACCCACGTCCACAGTCAACCCCCGACCTGTGATCACTCGGTCATAAAGTTCAATCGAAAGCCGTGGATTAGTTAGCAAATAAAAAAATTAGCAAGAAAAGAAACAAAGACAAAGAAGGAAAGCTAAATAACAATAACAACAAATATTTATATAGCGCCCTTCACACTGGATGGTGTCTCGGAGCGCTTAATAGAAAAATAAATAGAAGAAGCTCCTGTAATTATTAATTCTGTCCTCCAGATTGGTAACTACCTGTATACCTTTCATGCAAATTACTTGTGACGAGTAAAGGCAACAACTGCTACCCAGTAACACAAAAGTAATAAGATCATGTTGCAAAAATGCAGAAATCTCCAGTGACACTGATTCTAAGAAATCCAATCAACAGTAAAGAAATAATGTCCTGATGTGTCTCATACATGTTATTTGAACAAAGGAAGGAATGCGATGATTTGTTTTCTGCGACTTTTTTTAAAAAAAACACCCAGGACAAGATTAACCATGAAGCTGACTTCAGTGGAGTCAAGAACCATCAAAAGATCTAGTTTTCTGAATATCTCTAGAAGTACTACAAAGGCCAGAAACATAAATGCTCTCAGCCAACCCCTACTGTTAAGTCATGCTGTTTGTTTTGTTGGCTGATCTGATAAGCCTTTGGCAAGGATTTAGCAGAGGAAAAAAGGCGACTTTCACCATTGTGGATGTGGTCAACAATTTATCCTAAAGTCATTTGTGTTCTTTCTAATTGATGGAGTGCCAGAAATTGTATTCCAAAAATTCAGATTCCTGGACAAAGCCTCGTCTGTGATATGATAACAATAACTCTTGCATTTTGTATAGTGCCTTTCGTGTCAGGAGGATGTCCCAAAGTGCTTCATGGGATTTATTTTGAAGTGAAGCGACTGTGTATTTGTTGGCAAAAATGATTTATTGGAGAAACAAAGCTGAATTCACGTGAATTTGGAAAGTATTACCTTCCACAAATTCTGGACCTTCTGCCGGAACGTGCATGCTAAAACAATTATGACCTAAAAACAATTAAGACTCACTCCATGTAATTCAACTTCCATACCGTAAACAGTTTACTTATTCCTTCCTGTAACATCTGGATTAACAATCACAGAGAATTTTAACATACATTCCAACAAGGTACTCATTAAGAGCAGAAATACTGTCTTTTCTATCAGAATACGAGTTGCTAAAGTAACTTTAAAACTAGCAGATAAAGTATTCACCTCATCTAAACTAAAATCAGATTTTTTTTAATGAGTTATTAAATATGTATGAACGGATTCCTCAGAACTGTTAAGAAATATACAGTACAAACCATTTAATTTTGGTTTTAGGAGAATAAATGAAGAGTGAGCTTTTCAATAAAACCTTTGTCTCTGAAGGATTTATTTTATAGTCCAGCCCTTTTTACTCCATAATCTTTTCCCTAACAATTACAGTAATTCAGTAGTTTTTGGTTTTAAACATGACACACAATAAAAAGAATGCCTCAAATAAGATTGTCAAGAGTCAGACACGTGAACATTAACAAATGTCTTTGTTCTAAGTTTTACTTAGTCATTCAGTCATTGAAATTTGTGGATATCCTCCACATTGTGGAATGCTCATATTTTGTTCCAATACATTTAACTCAAAAAATAACTATCTTTTGATATAGCATCTATTGTACAATGACAAAACATCTCATAACACAGGCAATAACAAGTGTAGTAACTCAAAAATGCTCACTAATTCCTCCTAGTTATGGATATTGCTCTGGGCACAACTTTAAGCCAACCATTCAGTGAACTCTGTGAATTTGTCTTCATGGGCTTCTAAAAGACCAATTATAATGGAATTTAAAAGCCTAATTTTGTATCTTTAATAACAATGTTATTATTTGTTCATTAAATGGGCACAGGTACATTTATGAAATGCAATATACAGAAGTCAGTGGCACTCAACAAATTTCTTACATGGAGCGCACAGGGCAGAACATACTCCTTACTTGTTTCTCTCAGTGAAGTGGAAAAAATGCATGGGGAGGAGGAAAGATTTGTTTCGGATTATGCTCAAGGCTGTTAGTGAAAAATGCACCCAAAACTGAATGGCAAAGGAGCAAGCTGGAGAAGCTTACAATCTCCGTCTCTTGCCAGTAAAAGATCTTTCACAGGTCACGTAAGCAGGGTTACCAGAATTGCAGCAGACAAGTATTTAAGTACCTAAAGCCAAATATAGCTATGTTTTTGTTAGCAGTTCAAATAATCATTTACAGAACATGCTTACTTCTCTCTTGCGAATAATGTCATCTGTGTAACAATTTGCCCAACATTTTTTTTTGCAAATAAACAGTTATTTGGTTTTCTAAAATGCCAAGCAGCAACACTGAACACAGAGATCTTACATACAAAGCAACTATTGTCAGTTCTGTTTTCAATTAGGATCACACTGTTCAGTGTTTCATTCTAGTTGTCCTTGCACAGTTCAGTTGAGATCTATTAGTGCAGCAGAGAGAGAGGGGGAAAAAGTCAAGTTTATAGCATTATTATGCAATAACCATAACCATTCCAATACATCAGTGTTTTTTAACTGGGTTAAATGGTGACTTGAAACACCGCACAATGGAAATATTGGTTGCCACACATTTCATTTTGTCTTCAGAAACATCGCTCTCATTGATAAAGAATATTTAAGCAAATTCACAAGACGTTTCGCAGAATTTAACTTTCCTTATGGGGGCATCAAGCTTATTTAACAATGATTCATTCGTCTCCTCAAATCTCAAGTTACCAGAAGCCACAGTAAGTCAACACGAAAATGCCGCACAAATGAAAAGCAAAGTTGGATTTTTTGTTTTTTTCCCTTTCTCTCAGCAATGAATCATGAAATTGCTGAGGGAAGGGGAATTGGCATTAACAGAAACAAGGTCTGGATTTCACAGATAATTGAGGAGAAAAGCTGGCAGCAGATGTTATATTCTGGAAAACACCCTTTCAGACCAGTGCTGTGAATGTACCAAAGTGGAGGTGGAGTCAAGTGATCACACCCTGAGCGGACAGAGCAATTCAAGTCAGTACAGAACTTTCCTGAGTTACATTGGTACATTCATTGCACTGGTCTGAATCGAGTGTTTTGGATTAACACTGGAAAAACAGCAGCCAGCTGTTTAAAACTTTATGCAGCCGTTTTGAAATGATCCGAAAGCGCTAACCACACATCAACAACCAGACAGTAAGTAACTCAACTTAACTGACAGTTAACTACAGTGCTAAAGTTTACCGGTTAAAATCGAATGCCTGTCCAATTGTGATACGATTCAGATTTTGATATCCATTTCTATTGACACAGTTTGAACATTACCATTGAAGTCATTCTCGGAAATGCTTCTAACATTGTATTGATTCCCTGTCCTCTGCATTATTTCTATGCAGTGTCTGTTCAGGGTACAGAAGGCTTAGCCTCACAGTTTGCCCTAATTTTCTTTAGTGCGTGGAATGCAGTTGGAACAATTCGAGTGGGTTGCAATGTTTCGGAGTGTTTTAAGAGTCAGTGCCTGAATTTAAGAGGCGCCTTCAAGAAAAAGAATGTTTTCTGTCAAATGGCTCAACAGATAATAATTTAACAGGATGTAGCAGTTTCAAGCAGCACAGAGGAAAACCCCACCCCGGGATCTGTAAATTCTTCAGTTGCAGTGAATCACCGCTGAATAAGCAGTTCTGTAATTCACTTACATTCCTTTGCATGCATGTGCAGCCACAAGATAAAAGCCTTGTCTGTTCAGCAATTTGAATTTTGTCCAACATTTATTTCTGTTCTGTCATGTTCCTGTGTTTTTCATAACAACCATCAGCCAAACTATTTAGAACAGAAAATGCAAGTTATTAAAAAGTTATCACTAGATTTTACTGAGTAGAACGTGCAAGTTCGTGTAGCCAAACAATAATTGCCTCAGCACAAACAATAATTGTGCACAGTATGCAATGACTGCATGCAATCTTTTTTTTGTTTAAAAAAAAGCAGTTCTGAAGAGGAATTGAGTGCATACTGTATGCCGGCTGCTTTTGTACAATTATACCATCAAGATGGTCCTATTTAACTAGAAGTACATGCTATAGGAGAATCCAACCGTTGGAAGGAAAATAATGCATAAAACAAACTAAATACTTTGTATTTATCCATCAGCTCAACAACAGTGTTTTTTTAAGCTTATGGGAATACTGATAACTTTAGCTTTGCAACTCCAACATATTCATAGGAAGATAAAGTTTGCATTTTGTTTTATCTTGTTTCGTTGGTAAAGTGGTTGTGTGAACCAATCCAATCCATCTTCCTGGAATTAGTTGTCTCTCTTTCAGCGAGGTTTGCTTCCAAGAACATGAGTCTTTGTTGTGGTTACTGTCCATTTTGGTTCTTGGACCTTTGCAATCAACTTTTCCATTTCAGCATTAAATTTATTCCAGCAGCTTTTCATAAATTCCAACTTATGTTTCTGAGTCATTAGCAAATTTAAGCCAAGCCTTGGCTCTGTGGGGCACATTACTGCTGTTGTTAAACTACTGAATCTCCCCCTTCCCCAGCCCCCTCCTCCCAGTATCTCTTGGTTTGGTCTAATTATTAAACAAAAACATTGTGAGGAAATATCTAGTTAATTCTTAAGCCTATCTCTTTTCTTTCCATCCAGGGATTCAGTTTATCCAGTTGAGATTAGTTATGGCTTAAGTTTTACATTTTTCTTTGCAGCAGTCCACATATGGAATCCATTACATTTATTATTCTGAACGTTTTCGTCATGGTGCCTTGCATGCTTGTTTCTATTTAGTTCTATCTGCAGTTGATCTTGTTGCTGTTAATTCTCCTAGTCATAGTCTAGAACCTTTGAAGTTTCAACATTCCTTTCCTATATAGGTAGTCCAAATCAACGAGGTATAAATCCTTATAATCCGCAGGAACCTTGAGACCTCCAAACCTCACCCATACAAATTTCTAAGGCCAGTTTGCTTTCATGCTCCATAGCAAACTATGCTAGGGGTTATTTCCATATAGATACATCTCACCAACAGTGTCAATTCCCAAATTCATGAGAAGAATATGTTTCGGAGAGCTGACAAGATGCTACTTAACAGCAAGTTGTTTATTTTATTAGATAAATAACTGGCCAGCATGTAGTAATCTAATTTTTGCAACCTGATTATGCTGGACGATTTAAAAGGCACTCATTTTTTATGAAAAGTGCTCAGCAAACTTATTTCCATTAGTTTACAACATATAATGTAGTTGCCTAAGTTAACTGGGGATATTAGTGAGCTCAATATCTATGATTTCTGCTGATAAAGTTCGTAAAATTATTGCGTGTACATTTACATTTTCTTTGATAGCATGTCCATAATAGATATGTGTTGCAGCAAAATGAATTATGAAGACGATCTTTAAACTAAACTAAAAGAGAGCACTCAGTGGAATAGCAAAGATTTCTGTTTTGGTCCTCCAGTCCAGTATCAAAATGGAATAACTTGGGTTCACTCATAACAACAAACGAACTCATAATGAACCTCGGTCAGACCGCACTTAGAATACTGTGTGCAGTTCTGGTCCCCGCATTATAGAAGGGACGTAGAGGCACTGGAGAGGGTGCAAAGGAGATTCACAAGAATGATCCCAGAACTGAGAGGTTATACCTATCAGGAAAGGCTGAACAAGCTTGGACTCTTCTCCTGAAAAGAGGAGGGTAAGGGGTGACCTGATAAGAAGTCTTTAAAATTAGGTTTTGATAGGGTAGACATAGGGAAGATGTTTCCACTTGTAGGGGAGACCAAAACCAGGGGCCATCAATATAAAATAGTCACAAATAGATCAAATAGGGAAGTTAGAAAAAAATTCTTCACACAGAGAGTAGTGGGAATGTGGAACATGCTACCACAAGGAGTTGTTGAGGAAAATAGCATAGATGTATTTAAGGGGAAGCTAGAGAGGTACATGAGGGAGAAAGGAATAGAAGGTTATGCTTGAAGGCTTAGCTGAGGAAGGACAGGAGGAGGCTCACGTGGAGCATAAACATCGGCATAGACCAGTTGGGCCGAATGGCCTGTTTCAGTGCTGTATATTCTAATGTAATGTACTCTTATAGGCCTCCACGTTACCTATTCATCTAAACTCTGTAGAGAGGCACTGAGCTGAGTGGAGATCAGACTGAAAAAAAACATACTCCAGAGAGTCACAAGCCACTTCTGATAAATGATACATTCTACACTGGTGCCACAGGAGAGAAAACACACAGCGAATGCAAAACCCTCAATAAATATGCCTCAGAAAAAACAAAGGGTGAAATTACTCCATTGCACAGATGCAAAATACTGTAGTAGCATACACATTTTATATAAAACTAAATGCTGTGGATCGAGCACAATAACAACATTTATATTACAAATATATTTATATAGCACCTTTCATGCAGGTAGTGTCTCAGAGCATTTAACGGTGGTGTGACTTGATACTTTAACCTTTGACTCACAGTTTAAACAAAAAAGCAAAAATCCAATCTGCACCAATAATTTAATAAGGTTCTAATAATTGTAAATTGCAAGGCAATATTCTGCTAAGCTGTGTTTCGCTGTACTTTAAAAATAAGACTTTCTTCAAAAAAATTGCCTTCACTATATATGGAGGGTTGCATCAGATTGCAACAGCTAAATGGAGCTCACTGTTTAAATGTAACCAGCCATGGTGGCTTGTGTTACATCACTTCTATGTGATGGGAATTAATAAAAATTGGGTTGAATGAGTCATTTGGACTGGCATTGGTCCTGCTGATGCAGCACAGGAACATTTCACTGAAGCCTGCTGTAATGGCACAAGATAATGATTTCCAATAAACAACCATAAACCAAACCTGTTCACAACAGAAATTTCTAGTTTTATGATCTTAGATTAGATCTTAGAATCAAAATGCTTCTATGTCTGAGTGATGTAGCCTCATTCCACCTTAGATGTTAGATAGCCTCGTCCTTTTGCTCTCAACCTTAGATAATAAATTGTAAGGCTACATCAAGGAATATTGTGCAATCTTATGTGCACCTGCCTTCAATATAAAAAGAGCAAAATTTTCACAGTTGTACAAAGAAATATATCATGGCAATAAAGTCTTAATTCTTTTTTATTCCATTTTATAGGCGAGGAGAAAAGTAGCGAGCACAATGGATGAGAAACAGGGAAGCACATGCAATAAATGGTCTCTCTTAAAGGAAAAAATTACCCACGTCGACATAGACCACACAGAGGCCAACTTAGAAAATGCTGAACCTGAACTCTGTATTCGCCTCCTGCAAGTTCCAACTGTTGTAAACTACTCTGGCCTAAAGAAGCGACTGGAAAATAGTGATAATGATTGGATGGTACAGTTTCTGGATCTTAGTGGACTTGATATATTGCTGGAAGCCTTGGACAGGCTGTCTGGAAGAGGTGTGGCAAAGATAGCAGATGCACTTCTGCAGCTCACTTGTGTTAAGTGTGTACGAGCTGTGATGAACTCTCCCAAAGGCATTGATTACATTGTGAACAGTAAAAGCTATGTTCGGAAACTATCTAAAGGTATGTACATGTTTAAAGCCTGTAAATGAATTTTACCCTTACTTCATGGCCTGTTTTACAATAGAACAAGTGTGTCGAGCCATTTTAACTTTTTAAATAACTACCATATAGTCATAATATCTCATTGAATGATAGAACAGAATTGAAGCTGCTCTAGAAATATACTACACTGAAGAGATCAAATTGATTTGAATTTATTTTATCCTTATTTCTGATTTGCAGCTTTGGATACATCAAATATCACAGTAAAGAAACAAGTGTTTGAGCTGCTCGCCGCACTCTCTATATATTCACTGGAAGGCCACGGTCTATCTTTGGATGCATTAGAACATTACAAGGTAAGTCTTTATGCCGTGAAATAACTTTTGCATGTGTTCACATGCAGAGTCAGACTCTCCACTCACACTGCTGCTACGTATTTTCTACCCAGATCTAGTGTAACTAAACCATTCTTACATGATTAACAGATAATATTCCCAATCATATACATAAGAATTGCTACACAAAAACCTGGTCCATCCAGTTCGCCTATCCACTATCCTCGCAGTCACATGTCATAATTTACTAACATATACTATTAAATTTGACATAATTTGAGTAAGGATAGCTCTAAAGCACACCTACAGGGGTCTGAGTTATTACTTTTTTACATTTTCAGAAACAAAATAGCCATCCAACATTCACTAGGGGGCTATAACCTGCTGCAGTGATTGAGACGAGACAAAATATGCAAAGTATCTCGAAATGAAAGGAATTAGAAAATGAAAGGAAATATTTTCACAAATCGTTCAATTTTCCTCTTTTCTCTCGTCAGACTGTGAAGAGTCAGCAATATCGATTTAGTGTTATCATGAATGAACTCCAGGCCACAGAAAACATTTCCTATATGGTAACAATGTTGAGCGTCATCAATGCCATCATCTTGGGGACAGCAGACTTAAGATCTCGTGTGCAACTCAGAAATGAGTTCATAGGTACAATGTTATTGATCAATTTTCAGTATTACATGATTGAACGTGAACAAGTTCTACCAGTTTAAAACTCAGCACCTTATTTTGAAAGGGGGAAGGAATACAAAACCAATCTTATAACAAATTGCATTTACAAAGCACCCTTTACGTAAGGTAGTGTCCCAGAGCACTTGATTACAATTACTAAGTCAACTCATATATTCCATAATCTCATGCATGATAAAACTCTAAACCTTTGCCCACATAGTGCTCCAATATGTTGCCTTAAATTTGTAATAAATAAGATACCAACAAGTAATGCATTTAGTCAGCAGCACCTTTTATAGTCATTTTAAAACGTACCTTTCTGTGTAGACAAACATGTTGTAAATTAGTCACACATCTATCCTGGTTTAAACAATTATACTTCAAATGGTTTGGCCGTTAGTGTTCTAATAGAACCACTTTACATTCTTAACAATTCAGGGGCTTGACTCTGATGTGGACCGCACCTCTTAAAGGGAACAATTCTAACCCAACATAGGTGCAATTCACAAATGCTGAAAGACAAATTAATGTTTTTAAAAAGAACTCAAATAAGGGGGTCAAATTGGAATAAAGTAGAAAAATGTATAATCTGATTATAGAGAGTTTTACTCTCGATGTTGTAACTTTAAGCTTTTTTTCTTAAAAAAAATTTGAATAAATAAAGGACAGCTGTACACCTTCACTGCTGGTCTATCCCAGCACACACTCCTGCACAGTTTCAACAAAATCTTCTTAACATTGGACACGGGGCAGCTTCAAAATGTAAAAGACAGACATGAAATTACTGGTATAATCTGCATTTTTTTTCCCCCTTGTGGTTTAGAAAAGAGCACTTGCAATTTTGCATCAGTTCATTACTGTTCGAAACTGTTCAGTTGGTAATGATAATGTTGGCTCAAATCTGAGTATTGATCCACACAAGAATTGTGGAGCAATCAATGACCCCCTAAACCAACTGATTTAAGCATAACAGATGGCATAGCGCTCAGAGTACATTTGTTACCTGCAAATAATTTTACAAAACCATTATATTTTGTAGGCCTTCACCTGTTGGATTTGCTGCCATTATTAAGGTATGGAATTATTTGTGTAGTGAATTGGCATCATATCCTCATAGTTAATTGTAGTTTCTTCCTTTCTGTGTCTGTGTATTTTAAACCGATTTAATGAACCACTTAACCTAAATACAAGCCATTAACTCTGCACACTTATTTGTGAAAATTCTTTAAGGGGGACACATTTTATTTAACTCTCACATTACGCTCGTCGTTCTAGATCAGGATGTGGAGCAAATGCAAGGATTATTATTATTATTATTATTATAATGGTATAATATGGTTTCCTTAAGGGAGAAGAATGATGATGATCTTCTCATCCAATGTTTAACCTTTGAGGATTTCAAGGAACAAGATGATGAAGAACTGATGAGAATCTTCAATGGTATTGATATGAACAGTCACCAGGAAGTATTTTCAGCGCTATTTAATAAAGTAAGTATTTCACTTATAGAATCCTTTTTGTTTTTTTTAAATGCAAAGTGTCCCTTTGCAGCAACATTAGCTGGGAGATTCTAGTAATGGTATGATCAGAGGTAATGAGAGCATCATTTTATTTGATACCAAATCCCTGTCTGTCCAGCGCCTTGGGACGTCCTCCTGAGGTGAAGGAAGCTATACATATGTAATGTTGTATTGTATTTTGAAATTTAGCAATTTCTTGTTTAACTTAGAATGTCTGATAACCCATGCTGAAAGAAAGTTAATAACACGCTAGTGTTTTAACTCTCTTTCAATGTTATCCACGTGTTCCTTTCTCGAATTGCCAAACATCTAGGTTTTTGTCCACACCTCTTGGGGTGGGTTGAAGTCTTTATTATTACCATAGCTAAAGGGTGCACCTTTTCATAGATAAAAGCTTGCATTGAGACGATCTGAGGTGGAGCACGCTATAGCTTGTTCTACTGGCAGTAGGCCAAATAGATTTAGGATCTCCTTCCAAAAGTTCTGGAGGCATATGTGGTATTTAACCATTCTTTTAACTTTCATTCCAGGTGAGTAGTTTACCAAGCTCTGCTCAGCTACTGTCCATTCTGCAGGGGCTCCTGCACCTTGAACCATCTCGAATTGGCAACCACCTGGTGTGGGAAGCACTGGAGCTCTTGGTGAACAGAGCCATTCTTATTGCCGATGATGGTATGGCAATATCTTTCCATTGCATATTAGAACATTTAAACTTTTCAAACTCTGTACGTGTGTGAAGCGCTACGGGAGCTATCCGTGTGAAGGGCGATATATAAATTCATGTTGTTGTTGCGTGGTGTTTAAGAGAGCGGAACGAAAGACTCGTTTTTCACTATTTAAGCACGTGCACTAAAAGAAAATCTGTATTTTTTTAATTAATGCTTCTAAACCATTTTGCGAACATTAATGGAAGTCAAAATTGTGTGTTAATCTCCTGAATTATTGTCCTTGCAGCAGCCCAAGAACGAGATGTTCACTCAGTCCTGGAAAGACTTGTGCTGGTTAAGAAACATGGAAATGACCAGCTGGCAAAGGATAATTCTAAATCGAAGGCCGTTGACAGAGGGGTACAAACAGAAGCATCTGTGCCTGGGTCCATAAGTTCAAGTGAAGAAAGCCTCAAGTCTACTCCATCACTGATCTCTCCTCCTCCAGCGCCCCCACTTCCAGAATCTCTGATACCACCTCCTGCTCCTCCTCCTCCTCCACCACCACCACCACCACCACCTCCTCCTCCACCTCCTCTACCTGGAGCTGTAGGTGTTCCTCCTCCTCCTCCTCCTCCTCCCCTCCCTGGAGCTCCTGGTGCCCCTCCACCTCCCCCTCCCCCACCGCCACTTCCAGGTGGAATTCCACCCCCACCACCTCCACCCGGACTTCTGGTTGCTCACCAAGCCAACAGTCTACACTGTTCCTACCTAACGCCCACCAGACATGTTCAGCGACCAACGCAAAGGATGAAAAAGCTGAACTGGCAGAAACTCTCCTCAAAAGCGGTTTTGGGTGAGTGAGAGATGGCTGTGAAATAATCTTTTGATTTACGTTTCACCCACAAAATATAGAGTCAGTTCACTTTCCGGTATACTCTCTGAAGTGCTTTAAGATGTCTCAATGACGTGAAAAAGCACTCTATCAAATGCAAGGATTAGTATTATTGTTAAGCCTTTAAAAGTTAGATATTTGAATGAAAAAGGGTTCTGTATTTAAAACTTTATCAAAGTCAGCGAAGCACTGCAGTGTCCTGAGGTTCTACTTGTGTTTAACACCACATCCTTTACTGTTTCAGAAAAGAATTCTTTATGGTCTGCCTTTGAAGCTGAAGGACCGCTCGATCCTGATTACGCCAGGATTGAGGAGCTCTTCTGCTTTCCGGTATCCAAACCCAAACCCAAGGAACAAACGGTAAAAAAAGAAGAAAAAGAGGCAAGTAAAAATGAAGCAAACTAACTTATCATTTTGATGCATAAAAAAATCTCTACGTAACTTATTTATGTCCTCTTTGCTTCCCTCCACCCCAAAGATTACGTTCTTGGAGTCCCGGAAAAGCCTCAATTTGAACATCTTTTTAAAGCAATTCAGATGGTGAGTTGAAAAATATCTACCACTCCCGGTTTCCATACACAGCACTTATACTGCATTGTCGTGGAGAAATGACCACAACTTTCCAATGAATCTACCATGTACTGCGTGACCAAAAAGTCGTGATAACTCTCCTATTATTTTTTCTTCAAACTTCATCACTTCTTTAAGACTTACTAGACATCGTAATGTTATCACGACTTTTTGGTCACCCCGTACATTCAACCCCTGGCTAACCACAGTCAGGTATCCACAATTTGGACTTAGTCAGCCCGGGTCCGTAAATAAATAAATTGCACGAGCCAAAAACAAATCCTTGTATGCAGACAGTTTCAAACTCCTGCCAGCGCAACTCTCCTCATGAGCACCCACACTGCCCTGTGCCAGGCAGCCCACGTGATGCCCACAGCTTGACATTGGTTGGTTTTGCTGAGGGCATCGACACAGCTGCATCGTATCAGTGGGGAGCACGGAAGCGTACAGTATATTTGTTTTTGACATTTATTTAAAATTCATTTTTATTCATTTGAAATGTTAGAGTGGATTTCTTTAACTTTATTTCCAGCGTTAGATGGGATTAACACTTAGGTGGGAAACCCAGCTGTGTGGACTGGATTCCCCCCCCACCCCCCCATTAGTCCAGTTATTAGTGGGCTGATTGTAAATTGAGTTTGACAATGAGCAGGACTCAAATATTGCCTGTGATATCTTAGCAGTTGTAAATGCCTACACACAGGGCTTGATTTATTTTTGTAGATGTTTTTTCCATAGACTTAACCTACATATTGATACTATAAGACCTTAAGAGTTTTTAATATTGAAAATAAACTAACGGAGGCAACATTACACCGTATTCATCACTAGTTCTAATGAAGAAATAGCTGACATGATCAGAAGAGGAGACCGATCTAAGTTTGATGTCGAGATCTTGAAGCAACTCAACAAACTACTGCCAGACAATCATGAAGTAAGTCAACAAGATGATGATTAAGAACATATTTGCTATTTTCGTGTCAATATTATCAGGTTATAACTTTTCTTTTTGCTTACTTCTATGTGCAGATAGAAAATATAAAGTCTTACAAAGGAGGAAACGAAAAATTAGCAAGTGCAGATTACTTCTACTTTCTCCTTCTTAATGTTCCCAGGTGCGTATTCCAGATATCAATATTGCTTTCCCTTGCATAGATTTCAGATGTGTATGTTGTTTTTACATCATTTATACTTGAGTCCACTTTATTGATCTGCAAAAGTTATTGTAGCGTAGGATTGCTTTCCATTGCATAGATTTCAGAAGCTTCACTGTTTTCTAAATATATGGTGCAACAGCAAATTGCATTTATCCAGAGCCTTTCACATTGCAAGGACATCCCAAGGTGCTGGACAGTCAAGGGTTTGTACCTGAACTGGGGGGTGGATTCAGGAGGGAGCTACTAAACAATTTGATAATATTGTGCAATAATCATCACGTGTATGTTAGCAAGAAGAGACCAGGGAAGAATACTGAATCAGAAAGAGCAAAGATTATAAAGGAATCGATAAGTAATGAGCAAGTGTAATCATATTAGAAGCATTAACCTTGTAGGCTTCCTTTAAAATCTGCTTTGTTCCACTTCTCAAATCACACTTATTTTAATGTTCACCATTTTCATCAATATTAATTGAGGTAAAACAAGCTGTTGATTAATTTTAATACTATTTTACCTGCCAGTTGTTTCTGGTGTAATGTAAGCTTACCGGTATGCACTAGTTGGGCTGAGTGGCCCATTTCTGTGCCCTACATTCATTGGAAGCTAATGGAAAATTATAAATACAAATAGATGCTTCTTCTACTGTTCATTTAAAGTTCCCAAAATATTAAGGCCAATTAAAATCTCTGAATTCCATCAAATCTTGAGGCTTGTTGATATTGTACTGTGTCTCTAGTATTGCACTTCAAATCCAATATATTTATTTCCCTTGCCCCATTGCAGCTATCAACTCAGGATCAATTGCATGCAATTGTGTGAAGAGACGGCTGTTTCCATGAATATGCTTCATCCAAAAGCAGAACTGATTCAAACTGCTTGTGAAGGCAAGTACAAATGATTTCAATGTCAAATAATGGCACAATCGAACAAACTTACACGTCAGGGCAACAATCGTCTAAATAAATAACTACCCTATTACAGTATAACATCTGAGATGCAAATGCTTGTGCTGGTAATCACAAATTAATAAGCCAATGTTGGACTACAGAGCAGCATAAAAAATATTTGCTGTCACATTTTATTGGGCATTATAATAATAATCCTTGCATTTGATATAGCGCTTTTCCCGTCTTCTAGACATCTCAAAACGCTTCACAGAATAGACTGCAAAGTGAATTGACTGTATATTTGCGGGCGAAATGAGGCAGCCAATTGCGCACAGCAGCGTACCACAAACAGTCATGGTTTGAAGTGACCAATTTACTATTGTTTTATTTTCTTGAGGGATTAATTTCCTTACTTGAAAAGGAAATAAACTTGCCCAAGGTTTCACCCTGCTGGGAATCGAACCCAGGTCTCTCGCTTCATTTCTCAAAGACATTCATAGTAATTGCTGTCAAGTATGACTTTTTTTGTAGGCAAGATCCCACAAGATGTGGGGCGAATGATCAAGGCATCTTGAAGATTGTTGGGTTTTTTTATATATAGATCTGCTATCCACCACAAGGCTACCTCGATTCTGTCAACTAATTCTTAAAGTGGGAAATTTCCTCAACTATGTAAGTACATTTCAAAGGAAATGAAAATCTTAAGGTGAGAGGGAGTTATATAGAAGAGGAAGAATAAGGGGGGGAGGGCAGAGAAAAAAAAATAAGGGTGGGTGGGGGGGCAGAGAAACCTGGTACAAAGTAACTGGGAACCGTTTGTGTTTCAGATTTCTAGCATCTGCAGTATTTTGAGTGTTGGTTCAAAGTAACGAGTTTCTTTGAAGAAAGCTTTTTAATATTGACAAACAAAATTACTGATTGAAAACGTACATTGAAGCATTTGTACATTATTGCTCTATGCTGCTCAATATGGTATTCTACAGTTATTATTTACACTTTATTTTAATAAAGCTGGAAAATTAATTATTAAAAGATATCTTGCACAAGTAAGTACATTAATTGATTTATGATAAACCCGTATAAAGCATTGTATTGACTATATGTAAGCAAAATGTGTAATTGTTTTTAATATGAAAACGAAAGAAGTTTGGCTGACTGAACAGATGCACTTTGAAAACACATGCACTTAATTTTTTTCATCAGGGCAGTCATACAGGAAATGCAGATGGCTTCAAGATAAACACTCTGCTTAAGCTCACTGAGACCAAAGCAAACCAAAGCCGGGTTACTTTGCTCCACCACATCGCAGAGGTAATACCTTTCACCATTTGTGAAATAAAATATTTAAAATGGACCTGCTCTGCTCTAAGTGTTTATTTTTTGTTTTAAAGGAAGCTGAAAAGTTTCATCCAGATCTTCTGAATCTTCCTGATGATCTGGAATCCATTTCAAAAGCAGCCGGGTAGGATAACCACTTGCATTTCTTCGATCGATCTTTAAGTATACATATTTTTTTAAATGTGTGCAAATGCTGCAGTCCATTTATATCAATTTTGATTGAAAAAAATTAAAGTGTCTAATGGCAAGATTAGAATTGTGCATGTATTTTGTGGGGTGGGAATTCTATGCTTTAGCTTTCAATGTTGTCTTCTAGAAATGCTCCAAACTATTTTACTGACTTTGAATATTGTGTTTACCGACAGCTTTAGCATCGACTCAATCCAGTCTGATACTATCAACCTTTTGGAACAATTAAAAGCTGCACATAGTAAGGTTGCATCATCTGCAGATGATGTGAAATCACAATTTGAAAAACCCATTGAGGTAAGGGGGGGAAAATTTTGTTAAAACATAATAATTCTTGCATTTGATATAGCGCCTTATCACGTCATTGAGACATCTCCAAGCGCTTCACAAAATATACTGTAAAGTGGATTGACTGTACTTTGTGGGCGAAACGCGGCAGCCAATTGCGCACAGCAGTGCCCATTTATGAAAACACCTTTTGAACTTGTATTTGCAGGAAAGTCTAGTTGCGACAAAGAAACTAAAGCAAATTCTGGAAGATATTGAATGTGAGAGAAAGAAACTAGCTGAATACTTCTGTGATCATGTCAGTCATCTCTCACTTGAAGAGCTATTTGGAACTATCAAAATCTTCAGAGATCTTTTCCTAAAAGCAATAAAGGTAATAGTTTATAGCTTTGATGTAATAATCTTTTGATTTTGAATGTATATGGGATTTTATTTGTAATACTCAAAAGAAGCACTTAATTTTAAACCACATAATTACAAAATGTTGTGTTTCAATCTATAGTTAGGTCGTAAATGAATAGTTAGTAAGGAAGTATTAAGATTTTATGAGTAACAAATATATTTCCAGTGTTAGTTTAATTTGTTTCAATTCTGCATAAGAGGCACAAGAAAAGAGTATTCAGTGCACAGTTGATAGGAAGCTCCCTTTAGCAAAAGATTTTTTTTATTAAAGTTCAACTTTTAAAGTTCTCTCTAGAATATATTTTAATCTCTCTTTATGCCTATCAATATTAATATGCATTCTTATCCATGTTGTACTGGTGAATGTAACGAATAAACTTGATATTCCATTCTACTTTGGTTACAGGAAAATAAAATTAGAAAAGAACAACTTGCAAAAGCAGAGAAGAGGAAACAAAAAATTCGAGAAGAAGAGGCTAAAAGACAAAAAGGAGAGAACGGACAAGTTGGTAAGTATATATTACTTTGAGCAATTCCTTATTACCCAATTAAAACTTTGTATTAATTGTTCCAAATCATTGTCTTACTTTTCTAAATGGATTGTATTGGCTTCACCTTCACTGGAATTCACATAAAGGAAGATTGCTTATGAGCTTTAAATGTAAATATTATAGTCCAGTTAATCATTTTGTTGCTAACTGAATTCTGTAGTTAGGCACCAGGCATAAAGGCAGATTAAAATGTATTCTAGACAGAATATAGTTAGGTAGTAAATGAATAGTTAGTAAGGAAGTATTAAGATTTTATGAGTAACAAATATATTTCCAGTGTTAGCCCAACTTAATTTGTTTCAATTCTGTAGAAGAGGCACAAGAAAAAAAGTATTCATTGTACAAAACCCTAATGCTCTGTATTGTTACTGTATTTTAATTTCAATTTGATTTGTTCATACAATTTTGGTTTTGAGAACTAATTTATAACTCAAGTGAAATTCATGATGTTTTTTTTAAAAAATCTTCAGGGTAAACTTTACAATCTGTGACTTTATTTTGCAGTTCGTAAATCGTTAGTGAAACAAGAGGAGGAATGTATTATCGATGTTCTTCTGTCAGATATAAGAAAAGGTTTTCAATTGAAGAAGACCTCTAAGAGCAGGTGTGAATCACTGTCAACTCCAAAAAGTTCTGTTACTGAAGAATGTAGGGACAAAGTATCACTGGGTAAGAATACATAACTGGCTTCAAATTGTAGGCTTCGTTCCTGGCTTTTCTACTAATCGCAAGCAAAATCCAACACCTTTGATTTTAACACTGGCAATTTGCTAAGAATTTTCATACAAACTGCTGCAACCTGAATGACTCGTGAAAGTGCCAATGTACAGGAATTTTGTGTATTGGTATAACTATTGTACTGTATATTGGAGAGGAACTATAGATTACTCTAGAAGACGAGCTACATCATGAGCTCACTTAAAATGGTGTTTCCGCAACAGCTATCCTCTGCCAGTGTATTTCTCAGGAACTTTGAACAGCCTGGGTGTTACAACAAGCTCTGCAAATTTTGGTGCACGTTTGATGGGTTAGCTGTGACTGCCCTCCATAAATCTACCTGCATAATTCCAACAGTTATTAACAGTTACAAAAATGTCAACTCCAAAACTGATTAGTTCCATAAAATCACCTGCAGAATTAAGATGAATGTTTCCTCCCAATAGCCCAAAGGCAACATCCAGCCTAGCACTAGGCAGGTTTCCCTGATCCATGTTACCAAATGGAGTTCTACAATTGGCTTCAAAGCCATTGGGTTAGTGTGGAGAAAATCAGTCAGGGTTTCCTGCTCCTGATTGCCATCCAGTCACTTGTGGATGGTGTGTGCGTGGACATTGATTATGGTTAACATTTGCCTTACGTATGATGCACTCACAGTCTAATGGAAACTGACAAATTTTATATACAAATCACTTGATGAAATATTGTTCATGTGCACGTGTACAATATTTGGGCATTATGGAGGGAGCTCTGAGGGTAATCTGAAATGTTATTTGTAACTCACTTGAAATGCAAGAGTTAATTGTTGGCTAATACAAAGTATAATATTCATCCGATATGATTTGTGTTGTACTGTTGTAAAGAGAATGACTTGAGTGTTTGGAGTTTCTTTCATTTCTCCCTTCCTGCCCTTCCTTCCCACTTGCAGCCCACAATAAAAAGTGCACTTACTCAGTTGTTCTATTTAAATAGGAAAAAAGTAATAAACAATAGAAATATTTTTTCTGCAAAGCCATCAAGAATGAAGGACTTCAATCGTCAGCATATGTAATGATTCAGGCATTGATGTATGCTTCTATTTAAAATTAAAACTAACATTTAGTATACGGGGGGAACCTATTTTTGAATTTGTTTGTATTTGAATTGCCATGATTGTGCAATCAATTTACCCAAAACTGCAATTATAGAGGGGGGTGGGGGGAAACATGCAAAATTCCTAAAAGAAAAGTGATAGATAGTTAAGATAATGGGTACTACAGGAGCCCACAAACTGGTTAAGAAGAAAGCTGTGGCATTGACTGCACATAAGAAAGCTCTGTAAATGTGGTACAAAACTGAATCTTTTGGGAGCCCATCTACTTATTTATTCTGAACCAGTTTGGTTCAGCTTCCATCTTGGTGCAATTTCTACATGCAACCACTTAACCTCCGCCAAGTGTGGCCACACTTCTGCTCGTGCTTGCCTGGGATGTTAGAAAGATCTCTGGTAACTCATTTGAGTGATTTCTGACAAGTTGCTGGCACATCACCTCAATTTTACTTAATTTTTATATTCCAGCTGAATGGTTTCAGCTGAAATTTTAACTATTTTTGTTGTTGCTCTCAATGTAACCTGACCTATTTATAAATACTAGGAATGTGTTATTTAATTAAATCTGTTTTAGATAAATCTTTAGAGCTAGAACTGCATCAATGTTAACTTTCCCAGCAGTCTGGTGTGTACTCAGCTCTCACTCTTAACACTCTATCCCTTGTGCTATTGCATGGTTTCCTATCAAATAAAAAAAAACATCAACAAGTTGCTGCGAGTTATCTTTTTAAGGTCTAGAGTGCCCAATTAACTCTGTGCTGTCTTTGTGGGTGGTAATTTTTTTAATAGCTTCACACTTTTCTGTGCACGCAACTTTTTGCCAGCACCAATGCAAGCTTTCAGATGATACTGTATGTATAGTGGCAATGTAAGCTTGTTTGATATATGTAGTCTTTCTGTGTGCATGTTTGCAGACCAAAGTGGCCCTTCCTTGGAAGAAAACATAAAGGCTGTGGATCCTCAATGTACAAATATCTCACAAAGCACAGATCATTCTGAGCCCAGAGTGAAAGCAGACACTCAGTCACCACCTGCTTCAGATCAGAATATTACACTACCCCCTCTGTCGGAAACAGCATTTTCTGCTGTAGCAAGTGCCTCTGAAGATGCTCTGGGGGATAAGAATACAATCATCAAAGATCCTGAACTGATAAATGGCAAAGTAAATAAGGAACACCAAAACCTTAACTCTGCAGCATTTTCTACTGGGGAAGAACATGAATGTGTGGAACGTGAACCTGTTCAAGACAAAATAACTGATGCTGGTTGCAAAGGGGATGAAAACGTGAATCGTGTTAGTACCATAGAGGGAGATGTACTGGAAACAAATAATGGGATGAATGGCACCAATAAAGATGAAGACAAGCAGCAGCAGGATGATGACAATTCACATACAAAGCCTGAATCAAAGCCAAATGTAATTACTGAAACAGTAGCACTGAAAGATATACAAGCGGACCACATCATCCCTGCCATAAATGTTAACTCAGATCTCGATCAGTTCAGCCGTGATCGTTCAGACAGAGATGTTACCGACAGTTTTAGTCAATCTGCTTCACGTACCATTTCACAAAACTCTTCTCACAGAGACTCACATAAAGAAATAAATGAGGAAGGACAGAAAACTGAAACTGGTCATGATGCAAACATCACCGAGGTCGATCAGTTAACCCATAATTCATCAGACAGAAGTTTCACAGATCATTCGAGTAAATCTTCACGTAAAAATTCACACAACTCTTTCCACAAACGCTCAAAAAAATATAAAAAGAAAAAACAGGAAACTCCAGGTAATATTTTTCAGATCATTTGATGCACTGCTACTAGTTATGCACCAGGAAAATGCTATTTAATCAACAAAGTTCTGAATGAAGCAGGAAGTTTGAAGGGATTGACTCCCATTCTTTCATTAGGGTCTCGCCCAACCTGGACCTGCGTCTGCTGTGCTACAAAGCCAGAGCTAATCTACCCAGAGTTAATTAAACCACAGGGCAATGTCAGGTCTCCTTATAAGACAATATTGACTATAGTGGATATCACATTCTTAAGCCACTTTGTTTCAACGACATGATATGGCACTATGTCAATGGCAATTATGATTATTATTAATCAAGTTTTGTCACTCAGTCTTTGGAGACTGGGCTAACCATCTTCTTGACAACAACGTTCTCTTGCTTTCTCTTAGTTGGGAGATGGCAACGTTGAATTCTAGCACCAGCTATTGACGATGGTAACTAGGTGAGCCAAAGTACAGACACAGAGAACAGCTAGAGGAAAGGAATACGTGAAATGGGGAATTATATTTACTATATAAAGGGTCTCTACAATAGTGGTTTAGCAACAACCACAACTATGGTTCCTCTCAATTGCCATCTGTGACCGTGAATCCATATGAGTTTCTGTCCTACAATTCCAGGGTGTGAAGCATTGGCACTCACCACTCACTGTTCCACGGGGCTACTTTTTAAAAAAAATATAAGTGAAACAATTCACTAATTTACAAAAGATGACCATCAAGTCTTCATTCACATTTCTCAGAGATAAGGGTGGGGAGAGAATCCTTTTTTTTAATTCTGAACAACATATAGTTTAAAATACTTATGAATTTATGGACAGTCACTTTCATTTCCACACAGATGGCCAAATGGGGGATTCAAGCCATAAAGCAAACAGACATTGCATGTTGCAGTGAGGTATGTATACTGGATGGGCTGTCTTAGATTACTTTGAATTGTTGCTTTCAGTCTCACCATCCCCACTTTCCTACTTCATTACACAGGACAGAAATCCAGCTGCTGTGTTGGTTTTAGTGAAGTGAACCCCAGTACTAACCTTTTCATTTCTGAGAATAGATTCATTTTTTTGTTTGTTTTTAAACTTTACCCAAGCATTGCAAGACCACAACATTTAATCTCTACCGCAGATACAAAAGTATCAAGGTAGCCTTCGGCATCCTAATTCTTCACTTTTACATATTACAAATGAACATCACAAAATATTAGCTGCTCTAAAGTGTGGGTAAGTCTGTCACATGGTGTGTTGTCGTGAGCTTTCCTAATCAGGAAGGTTCCAGGGCTCATTACTTGTTTTGTGTTAAATTAACTCCTGTCCATCAGACCGAAGGTCACAATACTCTTATTAGACCTCAGGGTAGAGAAAAATCAGCCTGAGTTATCACTCCTGAACCCGGACCTCCAGATAGTGGCTCTTTACTCTTGGCGAGTTGTACAACTGGAGTGATCGAGTTGAGCTGTGCAGTTTCCCCCGCCCAGTCAAACAACCACTCAGCCAAGATACCGAAACCTCCCAGTAACAAGGGAGAAAACTGGAAAAAAGAAGAAAAATACCAAATATCCCATTTTAATAAACAACTCATTCAAAAATAGTGATCTGTGTAACACAGACCAAAGACTTATCTTTATATTCCCAGCAATCGACAGTGACAAAACCTGTTGAGGAAGGTGGGCAAGTTAACCATAACTAATGTTCTTTTAGACCTTTGCCTGATCTACGAAATGAACCTTTATATTTTAAACCATCAACGCATTTAAACGCATTTGGTTCACCTTAGAAAATAAATGCAATATCTGCTACTTTGGACAATGATCCTTACACTGTTATCTAATTCTCCTTCTACCACCATTCAGTGTTTAGATGCACCGATATTTTCACCTGAAATGCAAAGAAAAAACAAATGTAAAAAAGTCACTTTAGGCGTGGCTTCACACTGTCTGCAAAACATCTTTAATTTTGTTTGGTATTTGTTTCAGAGCAAGGAGGAAAATGCAAGAATAACAAGTCAGATCAGTGGGCTGACTGCAATATCTACATCAGTGACCTATTGGAAATAATTAAAACTACTCTATGTTTTTTTTCAAAAGAATGGAAACTTTGTGCGTGGTAATGATAGCCTACACTACAAATGTTTTCAAAGTAACATGAAGACTCTTGAAAGATGTGAGGCAATACTATCATTGTAACTTACAGTGTATCATGGTTTCCTGAACCCATGTGTAAAACTGTGGGGTTCATGATTCTCTCATCTAAACTAGGCATCGTTAACTTTCAATTCTGATTTGATCATAATGGAAATATTTTCAATATTTCATAGTGCTGTAGATTCTTGCCTTTTTGATAAGTAACTTGTATATGCTGAATACTCTACCACTAACAAAACCTGTGTTTAAAGTTAAAGTATTTTAAATCAGTATTATTTCATAGGGATAGTGTGCTCATATCGTAATGCAACATTTTCCAATACATGTTAATAAAGTACAATGTACCTTTAAGTGTGCATCATATTTAACTTTATACTATATATGGCAAAATTATGCATACTTCTCTCCTGTAAAAATAAACATAGTCTAATTTGAAGAAAACTGATATTCCAAAATATTCCACTGCTTCTAACTTCTAAGTTCATTTTGGAAATATATATATTTTTGATTAAACTGCCTGAATGCCAACAACAATTTCAGTAGATTATTATACAATTCCTCTTAGAAACTGATCAATTGTTATAATAATAATCTTTACATTTGATATACCGCCTTTCATATTGGGAGGCCGTCCCAAAGTGTTTCACGGGATAAAGAGTAAAGCGGATTGACTGTATTTTGTGGGCGAAACGCTGCAGCCAATCTCGTACAGCAGTGTCCCACAAACAGTCTTGAAATGAGTGACCAAATTGTTCGTTTATTTAGTTATATTTCAAGGGAATCCAATCAACTAACAACCAGGTTCCTACTAACTGCTAGGTAAACAGAGGCGTGTGGAGTAAGAAAACTTGCCTGAGGTTTCACCCAGCCGGGGAATTTATTTCACATAAGACTTATGTAAGTCTTGATGTAAAATAAATTCCTGCTGTTTTCATTTAAAATGCCTACGGAATTTCACTATAATGTAGTTTTATTTGATTGGTTACAGGTTGCTATACCTTCATTAGTTAATGATTGTACATATTTTCTCTTACACATCAGGGTTCAGAACTTTTCATTGTGCTCCAGCAATTTTCCTGCTTGCTCCACAGCACCCTCTTCTGGATGATGTATTGCTTATAATTAATCAATTTGTACAGATAATTATTGCTGTACCTGGGAATGATTGCAAACAGAGGTCTCTTCAGTGGGTTCACACAATGTCATTGATTTTGTTTTGGTCAGTTGGGATTCTGACACCTGCAGAAACCCATCGCCATGCTCAAGAGTGTTCAAACAAGCTATTCAGAGTCCCAGTTATTACTGCTTATAGTAATAATGATAATCCTTGCATTTGATATAGCGGTTTTCACATCTAGACGTCTCAAAGCGCTTCACAGAATATACTGTAAAGCGTATTGACTGTATTTTTGTGGGTGAAACGCGGCAGCCAATTGCGCACAGCAGTGACCCACAAACAGTCATGGATTGAAGTGACAAATTTATTATTGTTTTTTTGCTTGAGGGATTATTGAGGGTCGTCCGACTCCACTGGCTTCCCATCCCTCAAAGGATCGAATTCAAGATGCTCATCCATGGCCTTGCCCTCTCCTACCTCTCTGACCTGCTGACTCCCTACCAACCTGTCCGCTCCCTCCGTTCATCGGGCTCCGGTCTGCTCCAAGTCTCCCGCCCGACCCGTCCTACCATCGGTGGCTGAGCTTTCAGCCTCTCTGCCCCCACACTCTGGAACTCCATCCCACAGTCCCTTCCCCTCGCTTCCTCCCTTGCCTCCTTCAAGATCCGTCTCAAGACCCTCCTCTTCGATCGGTCCTTCAGTCGCCCTCCCACCTCTCTGCCTTCCCTCCCCCCTATCCCACCCCATCCCTTCGCCATGCTCAGGTCCTGACCCCTGACTGTCCAGCTCCTTGGGAAGTCCTCCCGACGTGAAAGGCGCTCTATAAAGGTAATTTTGAATGTTGTTGTTGCTGTGTATTCTGCAACAATTATTACGATAACTTTTTTATTTTGCTTGGTGTTGGGAACTTTAGGGGTACAACAACAACAACGTGACATTTATAGAGCGCCTTTTACGTCGGGAGGACATCCCAAAGTGTCCCAAAGATGTACCAGCTCACTTGCCAACTGCCCAAAATAGTTGTCGTTGTTGTTGTTGTTTTGCCTGACCTCCTCCTCCTGCTGCCATGGGCACTCTGCCATACCTGCCAGGTGCAGAAGAGAGAGAGAGAGAGAGTGTGTGTGTGTGGCGTGTGAGTCGTGCAATGCGATGCCATGCAATGTAACGTGATGCCGAGCAAATGTGCAGCTCAGGGGCTGAGCTGAGCTGAGCTGAACTCAGTGGCTTGGTTTACAGACACAGGGAGAGAGGCAACATGAGCGAGTCGGGCCGGAGGGGCAACGACCACAGGAACTACACAGGCTGCAAGCGGCCGCGCAACGGGGGCAACAAGGTGACCGTGGTCCTGGGCGCCCAGTGGGGAGATGAAGGGAAAGGCAAAGTCACTGACCTGCTGGCTGTCGACGCTGACGTTGTGTGCAGGTGCCAGGTGAGAGGGAGCGAGGGAGGGAGGGAGGGAGGGAGGGAAAGAGAGGGAGGGAGGGAAAAGAAAGAGAGGGAGTGTGTGTGCGAGAGGGTGTGGGTTCCTCGCAGGTAAAGCAATGGCTTCGGGGTTTGTCATTACGCACAGCTGGTGAGTGAATTGCGCATCAAACACAATCAATCCTGCTTTTCTTTTACCTTTCTTTTTCTCTCTCTCTCACTCTCTCTCCTTTGTGTCTTATGCACCAACTTTGTGTGTGTGTGTGTGTGTGTGTTTCGAGGTGATGGTTGTTGTTGCAGGGGGTGGTGGGGGGGTGGTTTGGTTTGATTTAAAGTCATTTAAACGTTTTGGGGAAGAGATGCAGAAATCCTGTTTCCAAAACAGATAAACCTAACAACTTTTTCTGCCCCTGGTTGAGATGATGAAGAGAGTAGACGGAGCGCTGCCAAGGGCTATGCAGCCACTGAAACACAACCCTGCTTCAAACATAACTAAAAATAAAGTGCTTATTCTGTCTGGTTTCTTTTTTTTTAATCCAAAAAAAAAGTAGCCTGACCAAGGTCGATGGACCAAACGAGCAAATTTCCAGTTCTGTGCCAACACAGGCTCTGTCTGGTGGAATAAATAACTTGAGGTTAAGCCAAAGAATCTTACTTCTTTTTAACTCTTAAGTAAACCAAATTTGGAAACACCTCTATATTTTTTTTGAAAAAAAATTGAATTCCACAATTCTTGATGCTGGCGGCAATTGTATTGGAGAAAGCTTGTTGGATTAATGGCTGTGTTTCTCTGATCAGTGAATCTGTTCCACAGAATGTTATTGTCCTTGCTCAGTTTGTTGCTGAACTTTAATCAGGACGGTGCAAATTTGACTCCCAAGGACACGATACCTCAACTGACCCTTGAAACTGGGAACAACAACAAATCATGTTTCTTTCGTGTACGGTCACATTCTGTGAACATGTCGTTTCGATACATCAACCATTTTATCCATTGCCTTTAATTTATCACTTTGTTTTCATTAACATGTCAAGACTTTTTTTTTAATGATTAGTTTAAATGGTGCAAAAACCTTTTTTGTTGCCACATCATGTTTTTTTTAATATTACTGCTTACTTAAAATTAGTTGCCTTGCAATTGTGATTTCGCTCACTGTACTTTGCAATGGGCCGAAATCACAAAGTGGCTAACTCGTGTGGATTTGTTTCATGTTAATTCAAATACATGTTTGAGGAAACTAATAGATGCCTCAACAGTCTTGAAATAATCCTTACATTTGACGCAGCACATCTCAAAGCCCTTCACGGCTTATACTGCAAAGTGGAGTGACTGTGTATGTCGTGGGTGAACACAATTTGTAATTTACACACAACAATGTCCCACAAACAGCCATGAAATGAATGACCAATTTTATTTGGGGATTGTTGGCCAGGACACTGGGAAGAAATTCCCTTCAATGCATGCAAGAGTATTTGACTTATTGTTCTTAAATAAACCATTTTCAATAAAACAATAAAGTTCACACAGTTTTAGATGAAAAAGAATATGATTTCATCCACAGTGCTTTGCGGTAGTAAAACAGTACATTCCAAAATGTGGGTATAAACATACCAACTCATTATCCAAAGTAATAGATCAATTAAGCAGCAGTACATTACAGCTGTACTTCAATATTCTACTTGTTTTTACTGAATGCATTTCTTGTGGTATTTTCATACTAGCCAGCTTGAAAGCCTTTTCTGTTTTCTGGCTAAATTGATGATGTGCAGATACAAGTCATTAGGCTCGCCATGTTCAGAGTTTTTGTTGTTATCCAGGGATCAAATCTGACTTGATGATTTTTCCCCCAGCATAGTAAAGTGTTCCACCCAGGATGATTCTGGCTGATTTGTGCATAGGATAACATTTCAAAGCACTTTCTAGAAATGGTGTGGAAGCCTGGACAAGATAGAGAGTGGAGAGGGCAGGAGGGAAGTGATTGAAGGCAGTCGAAGAAGTAGGTTTTTAGAAAGACCTTTGAAACTTTGAAAGGGATATGAGCCGGAGGGATTTGTGGAGGAGGTTCTGGAAAATGGGGTATATAGAGGCTGAAATTTAGACCGCCAATGATGGGGTGGAGGAGAAGAGAGTTTGAAGGTTGAGTTTGTGGAATGAGCACAAGTATGGGCTGGAGGTGATTGCTGAGGTAGGGTGGGACAAGTGGATGGAGAGATTTGAAAGTATGAGCGAGAATCTTATAATAATAATAATAATGATCCTGAAGTCAGTCCCCAAGTGGGACAAGATTGTGGCTTGGAAAGGATGAGACTGAGGGGGACTTGGGGTGCAGTGATGGAGACTTTACTGACTGAGGAATGAATGCTGTGATGAGCTGTAGCTTGTGGAGGAAGACACTGGAGAGGTCAGTAACGAGAGCATTTAAGAAATCAAGCCGGGAAAACAATATTCCAGACCATGTCAGCTTTTTTTTAAAAAATCTGTACATAATGGCATTGAGTTAAAACAAATTCAGCTTTGTGTGCTGAGTGTTGACTTTTCTTTCCGGTAACCTGAGCGTGCCAGTTTTGTCACGAGTCCTTTTTATAGTCCTTATGACTGATGGGTTTAATAATCTAAACACGAGCAAACCATTGCAAGACTCTGCGGCTATGCTTACAGAACTTAAGTGTGTCCTGCTCCTCACTCTGTCTACTGTGTAGCCTCTGTCTGCCACAAAAAAAATGTATGCCGCTTTTGCCTGCCACCATTACATTCCTGTTTATTGATCTAAGGAATGCATTTAGTGTTGTTCTCCCCAATGGAGTATCTGCACATTACACTGGAGCCATAGCTTAGAATCTGAGAAGGTCAGTTAAATGTGTCTCATTGGCAGCCACACAGAGTTTAGCAAGAGGTGACATCATTCACATCAGGTTAAGGATTTTCCTTCCACCCCCGAAAATACAGTATTTCTAAATTCATTCAGGAAACCAACCACAGTGGAGTCTCAGAGTAGAGTTTTTTTTAAAGTAAAAGCGCATTTTGGACTCAGTGCATTTTGTCCCAAGCAGAAATGATGCATTTTACAAAGTATCTGACAAGAAGCATTTTTAAGACATTTTACATGGATTAAAAAATAACTGTAGGTTCTTTGACCAGTTATTTCCAAAACGTCTCAGTTAACTTCTGGAAGTTCTCTTTCTCTGCCCCCCCCCCACACCACACCCCTGTAGCAAAGCGGAGATTGTTCTTGTACTTGGATATGGCTATGTGTCTGTGTAGGGGGAGCAGTGGAAATTGCTTGCTCAGTCCAACAGCTATGATTAGTTGCTGTTTTTATAATATCACTAGCAAGAAAAAGGTTAAAGGTTTCATGTGTTGCCTTTCACAGAGTACGCTGTACGGATGTTAGGGATACAGAATCTGTTCAGATTAAAAACCTGCTTTTGTATTTTCCCAGCGAGAGTTTATGCATCTTACACAGGTTTTTCCAACAATCATTTGCTTTTCCTCCCATCTTACAGGGCGGAAACAATGCTGGCCACACAGTTGTTGTAGATGGAAAAGAATATGATTTTCACCTTTTACCGAGTGGCATTATTAATCCAAAAGCCATTTCCTTTATTGGTAAGTAAATGGGTCTGGTGAGTGTCCTCCTGAGTTGGTTTTGATGAATTGTTAAATATTATCATTGACTGCAGTGCATAAAAGCTTTAAAGATTTGCCTTTATTTTAGGTAATGGTGTCGTTATCCATCTACCTGGGTTGTTTGAAGAGGCTGATAAAAATGAAAAGAAAGGTATGTTGGGGAAACTGAGGAGCATTTCTTTAAAGATGTTTGTATGAAAATGGATGACAGTCAGCAGAGTAATCTAAAATATTGCTTTAAGTTAAATTATATCATCACTATTTATAAGAATAATCCTTTCATTTAATATAGAGCCTTAGCATGTCCTCAAATTACTTCACAGAATATGCTGTAACTTATTGTACAATTTAATATAATATAAATTATTCTATTGGGCCTTCCTACATAAACCACTTATTTGAATAGGTTTTAACTTTTACATATAGTCCCTATTCATTTTTTTTTCCTTGCTAATTTTTTAAAAAGGGCTGAAGGATTGGGAGAAAAGGCTGATCATTTCTGACAGAGCACACTTAGGTAAGTATTGTTAAAAGTTACTTCTGAAACTTTAAGATCAAGCCGTTTTTAAAATTGTTTTAATATCAAATTATTTTGAATGTTCTTCTAGGAAGTGATGTAGAAGAACAGCTTTCAACCCCTATTCATTGTTGATCTATCTGTACAGTTTTGGTTAATAGACATGAGCAATACTTGCAATGCAACACATTTTTTTAGCCTTTTTATCTTGACCTGTGTTCCTATTGAATTTGGCAGTGTTTGATTTCCATCAAGCTGTCGATGGACTTCAAGAAGTGCAACGACAAGAACAGGAAGGAAAAACGTAAATATACACAACAGTGTTAACATATGGGTGGTAGCATGGTCTTACTCATTGGAGTGAGTGAGTCACTGTATTTGGCAAAACAAAGCAGTTTGAGACAGGTATTGCTTAGAAAATAAGTGCATTCATTTGTTACAGCTCTTGTGAACCATTTCCCTTTTAAGGTAAGGATGACTTTGTAAGATTGTTTGCTGTTCAATGGTAAAGACACTATTTTCCTTTACCAGACAGCATGTTATAAATGACGAATCACCTTTCTTACACCACCTCTTAAAGAAGCTTGTGTTTTTTTTAGTATTGGCACCACAAAGAAAGGGATAGGACCAACATACTCTTCAAAAGCAGCACGCACCGGTCTCCGTGTCTGTGACCTGTTGGCTGACTTTAATGAGTTTCGTTGCAGGTAATATTCCTCAATCTGAAGGTACACATTGGGATTAAATGCCGTTTTATACATATATTTTTAAATGATAGGGTAAGGTACCAACCCAGTATGTGACTGTTGTGCTTTCTGCAGTCTGTTGGCCAGAGAAAATAGAGGTACCAAATGATACTGTCTTATAAAAGAACATCTATCATGATTATAAGGCTGAATTTGTTTAAAAATAGAGGGATTAGGGGATATGGGAATAGGGCAGGCAGGTAATTAGAATTAGGTCTGAAGATCAGCCATGATCTTATCAAATGGCAGGGCAGGCTCGAGGGGCCGAATGGCCTACTCCTGCTCCTAATTCTTATGTTTCTATGTTCTTAATTGTTCTATGTTCTCACCTGCCCAACATCCAAACTGGGCAGGAATGCATGGTGCCTGCAGCAGAGTATTTTTAAAAAGTTATTTTCCACTTGCTATATATTTTAAAAATCTTGTTTTCTAAAGGCATCATAGTAGTTCCAATTACCCTCAAATACCTTACCTTGCTAGTTGGCCATCTAGCGCTGCTTATTGCACTTTATCCATTGATAATCCTATCGCTTGTTGCCAATCTCGCTCTTCCTGTCTCTTTGAATTATCTCAGCATTTCCACTGGACAGAATCATTTCTACATGAAGTCACCATTTTCCTTTATTAGACATTTTAGTAAAGAAAGGACAATAAAGAGAGCCTTTGTTTAACAGTTGCTAAGAAGTCAAAATCCTAATCTGTACCAAAAGCAAAATCTAAGCTTGTGTGGGAAAATTGGTGGCTTCAAACCACAGAAACAAGAATGTAGAATTGGTATACAATTAGAAGTACTAGAGCATTTACTCTTTAATCTTTAATAGATTTAAACTTCTGGCTCAACAATACCAGTCTATGTTCCCCAGTCTGAAAGTAGACATTGAAGGACAACTTAACAAATTAAAGGTAATATAAAGAACCTATGTCTCTACTTGTTGAGCATGACATTTGTGTTTTGATCATGCACGTTATTTCTGTTTACATCAGTGTAAACATTTTCGCATGGTAATCTCGGGCCCCAAAACTCTTTGACCAGTCTGATTAAATAACCCACTTTCAAAAAGTGCATGTGCTGCATGACCATTGGATTGTTTGTTCTTAATAGGGTAACTGAATAAAATGTCATTAAACTATAATTTCCCTTTAAAAATGGATGAGGCTGGCACTGCTGCTCCTGGCTCTTTTTAATGTGGCGGGAGATTTCAGGTCACTAACATTCAGCTGCAATTCACTGTGCATAAGTGCACCAGAAGGATAGTTACAAAGCTCATTAATAATTTGTTAGGGTGAGGCATTGGAACAAATGTTTCACTGCAGAGAACAGATGCCATAATATGTAGCATTCAGCTCCAGATGTACCAATAAAATATTACTTTTGGACAAAATTGCAATTACAGTCAAACCTGTTCAAACAGGCACCTCCTGTTAACAACCACCCACAGACAGCCCAGTTTGCACACCAAGGAACCTTTCCTCAGAGGCCAGCCTTATATGAAGGCCACTTTGGCCCAGTCCCCTGAGAGGTTGTTGACAGATTAGATTGGAATTGAGGAAGTCATCAATTGCTAGGGATACATTTCCAGTATCATGGTATCATTTTTGTCACTGTTTAGAAGAGAAATAGATTTAACACTAAATCTGCTGCACAGAAATGAATGGCAGAAATTCTGAAAATATATCAGATTTGCTTTGAACCAAGGCTTGCTCTAAGTGGAGCTTGTGTTGCCGGTTTGTCTGTATCTTTTAGCTACAGAAGCATTTAATCCTGAGACTCTCATTGTTTTGTTAGGAGTACGCTGAACGGATAAGGCCGATGGTACGAGATGGTGTTTACTTTATGTATGAGGTGCTGCATGGTCCATCTAAGAAAATCCTTGTGGAAGGTGCTAACGCAGCACTACTTGACATAGACTTTGGTAGGTTTCTGAAAGCACAAGTTCTTGATCCATACTTTTTCTGTACAGAAGTGTGAATAACAACTGGAGTTTGGATGAGAAAGTAACGCAAGCAGCTTGAGATTTGACAATCTGAAGCCCATTCCTGTTAGTCGACCATTTCTTTCTTTCAATATCAATATTACACTGATAAATGAAGTTACATTTGAGTATTTCATACTGACGCTAATAACATAACATGTAGGAGCAGGAGTAGGCCATTTGGCCCTTCGAGCCTGCCCCACCATTCAATCATGGCTGATCTTCTAACCTAACGCCAGCTAATAACCTGACCCTGCCTTATCCCCATATCGCTTAATCCCTTTTGCAATAAGAAATATATCTATCTATAATGTTCTTGGTCAGCAATGACTTGGCAATTTAGGTTTTTAAACAACATAAAAAAAGCCTCGACTCAAAAGTGCTATTCTGTGAGATACAATTTTTGTGTTTATTGAAGTCTAAAATGGAGCATTACTGATGGCCGCAGTGCCAGATAGCTTAGAGAAGGATACCCCAGCAGGGTTATCTGAACTGTGTGGAGTTTATTTATAGGAGAGAAACACTCACAACTTTATTTGCAGAAATCTAATGAAGGTTGTGCGTGAAACATTCCTGTCTGGTGACTCACTGTTGATGGTTTGGAATGTTGAATGGAATTGAATGGTATCTCTGAATGGAATGTATTTTCTGCAGTTAAGTAGATGGTCAATTTAAGCATTGGGTAATAATGAACTCTGTAGGATTCTCCAGCACTCGTGAAAAGAATATCTTCAGACAGTGTGAATGTGTAAGTTGTGGTTTGAATCTAAGCCTAATATGCTTCATTTATTTATCATCTATTTATTTATTTATCTGAATCGTTGCTGTACTTTATCTCCAACAGGGACTTATCCTTTTGTGACCTCATCAAATTGCACAGTTGGGGGAGTGTGCACAGGGCTTGGTATTCCTCCATCGAATATTGGAGATGTTTATGGTGTAGTGAAAGCTTATACTACTAGAGTGGGTATTGGAGCTTTTCCAACTGAACAAGTCAATGTAAGTGCAATTCTCACAATAACAGACTCGAAAGCATGAACACAGGGTGAGATTTTCTACCTTTCAGCTGTTTACTCATAATAGGGTTATGCAGTAGTTAATGCTAAAATTGTGAAAACATCACTAAAGTTTGTAGGTTTTCTTTTTCTGTTTAGCTTTCTGACTGTCGGATTTTTGCATTTTGAACTGTAAGTACTGTCTGTAGCTCTCAAGGTGCTTTGAGTAGTGATTGCTAAAACTCTGACCTGGAACATTTCAGGAAACTGGTGACCTGCTGCAGAGTCGGGGTCATGAAGTGGGTGTCACTACAAGCAGAAAAAGACGCTGTGGCTGGTTAGACTTAATCATTTTAAAGTATGCCAATATGATCAACGGATTTACTGCGTGAGTACATCACATCACACTTCTGTTTAGTAACTGTATCAATGAACAGTCATTTTCTTGGGTCATACAGGAAAGGGATTTAAAACCTATATCAAGGTGGTTATGGTGGAAAAACAAATGAATTGTCTCCATCTCCCATTCAAATGCCCTCTCTATATACAGTACATTGATTTGGAGGATGTCTAGTGTTTTAGTATTGGCATATAAGGTGTGTCTGAATAGGTTGGCTTAACTGTGCCACCAAATCCGAAATAATAAAATTTAGCATGAGATGTTATAATGTATGCTTTAGATCCCAGCATAAAAGGTGACTAAAGAATTTGACTCTCAATCAGTTTTAACAGCAATATTCTTCCTCATTCTACAGTTTAGCATTAACAAAGTTGGATATCCTGGACGTCTTTGATGATATCAAGATTGGTTTAGCCTACAAACTGAATGGAAGAAGGATCCCATATTTTCCAGGTATTCAGGCTTCTCAATGAAACTTTTTTTTTTAATCTTGCGTTCTACACTTGTTTCCTTCATTCCTATCAAAAATGAACCTGTTTTTATGTATACATATCACATACATACATATCAGTATATATACATATTAGTATACATATTTTGTACATATTTCACAATATATACACTATTGTACCCAGCCAATGGGTACAGCAGTTGTGCTCAAGATGAATAAAATGCTCATAGTAAGGATTCTCAAGATCCAGTTTGTACGTTAAACCCATACTTGGCATTCTGTGCCTGATGTACCCGGTATTATAAAGTGAAGTTAGTGTATAAGTGAACCAAGCGACAAAGCAATGTGTTATTAGGAGATTCTGCTGTATTCTAACATTGTTTGTCTTGCCAGATTACCATTATTTGACTATTAACCATTAATCTCTCTTTTCCAGCAAACCAGGAAATCCTGAATCAAGTGGAGGTTGAGTATGAAACACTCCCAGGCTGGAAGAGCAGCACTGCCAATGCTAGGAGTTGGGGTGATCTTCCACCAAAAGCTCAAAGCTACATTAGATATGTTGAAAATCATGTTGGAGTTCCAAGTGAGTTTTTGGGGAGTACTAAAAGTACACAGCAGCATTTTAGCTGTGACCATGTCAGTTCAATGTCAAATTTACATGGGAGTAAACTTGTCAACCATTGGTTTGAAAGAATTTTCTTTAAATTCAAGGATTACAAGGAATGTACAACACGCAAACAAGCCATTTGGATTTTTGCTCCATGAGTCTCCATATTCGTTACTCCCTCATGTGAAAGTCTAGTTTCCTCTTAAGACTCATGTAACATAATACATTCATTCTGCTGATACAGATGTGGTATTCATTTGAGTCTATATTTCAATTTTATGAGCAAACCTTTGGACAATGTGAATGAATTTTATGTTTTCTTTCAGTTAAATGGATTGGTGTGGGGAAAGCAAGAGAGTCCATGATCCAACTCTTCTAAATGAAGAACGGGGCTCCAGGTGGATAATCGAATAAGAAACCATATTATTCAAGAAACAAAACCTGATGTTTTTTTGTGCTTCTCGTTGTGCAAAGTGCAATTCATAATTTCACAATTTCGTAACTGCCAATGAGGTTCATTATTTACTGGACAGAATTCCTAAAGCATCATGTACTTGTTGTTCGTTTGACATTATCAGAATTCAGGGATAATCCATGACTTTTTTCTCTCTTCATGAAATATGTTTACCCATTTCATGGAGTTAACATTGTCCTGGTGGATAAACAGAACTAAATTATTTTAATTTAAAAAAATTTTTTAGGCCAGCCCAAGAATGAGATTTTATATTTATTAGATACCTTCAGCACATGCAGAGCTGGTTTCATATTTGACCGCTTTCAAAATGACCTTCCCGCAACTATTGAAATTGGCCAATTTCAATGATCTGCATGGATGGGCTGGTGCTCTTATTTCCATGTACCCTGTAAGATATGTTTAGAACTGTTATTTCCAAATCCTTTGCAATCATGTAACACTTCAATAAATCATGTTTCACCTGTCTGTATATTGTGACTTACATCAGGGTACATGTTGAATGATGTATCATATTCTGTCTTCCAGCGATAGGAATCTGGTTGCCCGTATACATCTTTTGAGATTTTTGGAGTTTCCCCCAAAGCCTGCTGCCCTTGATTGCAATAAGTATTTAGCTCTTCACAAGCTAGATCTTCCTCGAAACTGTAATGTTTAATTAAACAAACAACTATTAAGGTACAATTGAAGCACTTGTGATACTTTCCTTTTGCATTTCATTCCTGATCATAATCTACAAAATGTAGCAACTCAACCAGCAGATACGTAAATGATGCATTATACAGTCTGATGATTCTTGGGAATCATAATAACTGCAGCAAAAAGGAATACGAGGGCTGTAAAAGACTATTAGTTTATTTTGCTCGTTCCATTTTTAAAATAGCACCTCAATTCCTCTGTCCCCCACAAAAAATATATAAAAATTGCCAGCTGTAACACTGCTAAAATTGGAAGCTTTGTTTTAGTAAAACAAAGGCTGAGGTTAACAGCAATGAACGTTTTGGTTTTCAAGTTAGAAGTCATGAGACGTTAGATAAAAGTAAATTCAATTTTAACTGAGATTTGAACAACTCGATTCACAATTTTGGAGCTACAGAAGGTGAAATTAATGCATCTTACCAGCAAGTGATCTTGCCACCGCAAAGCTGAATAGTCCCTGTTGGTGGCACTGGACCAGGCTGAAGCAAAAGCAAGTTTCATCTTAAATTATGTATTTCAATATACACTCTAAAGCATCAGACTTGATGCTAAACTCTGATCAGCTGCTGATTACTGTTTTTTCTGTGTATTGAAGCAGAACCCCTGCCCACTCCCACACACACAAACTTCATAATGGGATCCACTGGGATATAGTGAATATATCATGTAAAATCAAGACACTCAAGGGAAGGGCATCACAGAGGATTAAAACAGTAAACTTATGCAATACACAAAGTATATAAGTAACTGAGGTGAAAGAGAATAAGATACCATTAATAGATGTAGAAATAAGGATATTGGTGAGGAGGGACTACTGCTAAGATATACAATATCTATGTACTGTACAGGGTTTTGAACGTCCATGTTAATGCAGGTGTATTTCAACTTATCCAAATGTTTGCGGGATTGGATCTACAAATTTCTCTATTTTATCAGTACCATTTCATTTTATCATTACACCTCCAAAGTTTATTAAACGCTGGTCATTTACTCACTTCTAGATGCTGACACCCAGGCAGTCTTGCTTTAAATTCCTCTGTAGTCCGTTGGAAAGTAACACCCTGGTACAACATTTGTAACAATCATATTACTCTTACCAATAGCATGTGGGGACAATACTATTTGCTCAGTCCTGTGTTACTCAGGTACCAACGTGGCTTAGATTGCAGTACTCTCATCTCTAAGCCAAGCACCACAAGAGATTTACAGACTGGACTAACACTCCAATGTACTGGAGCACTGCATTGTTGGATGACAATTTAAACTAAAGTCTTGTTAGTCTGATCAATAAAAATGACATGACATTACTTGAGAAGAGCAGAGCGACTAATCCAGAACATAACATGTAGGAGCAGGAATAGGCCATTCGGCCCTTCGAGTCTGCCCCGCCATTCAATCATGGCTGATCTTCTAATCTAACTCCAGCGAATAACCTAACCCTGCCTTATCCCCATATCCCTTAATCCCTTTTGCAATAAGAAATCTATCTCAGTCTTGAATATGTTCAAGGACTGAGCGTCAACAGCCCTTTGGGATAGTGAGTTCCATACATTCACCACCTTTTGAGAGAAGAAAGGGTGTTTTAGCCAACATTCCCTGTGTTTTAGCCAACATTCATGTTTGTTTTACCCTGCTGGTATGAATTTTGCTTTAACAATCACTAAACTTGACACCTGTCAAGTTACCTGCAAAGCGCTTTGAGAGTAACAAAATTCTAATTATTTATTTCTTCAAAAAATATTAATTTGTGCAGTACAATTGGGGCAGGATAGTGCAATCAGACAAGTTGGAGCAGTGTGGCATTGAAGAACATCTTATGCATAGGATGGGGAGCAATCTAGGTATTTCCCTAGTTTCAGCCGATTGCATGCTAAAAACCTCAATTACTGCACTTAGATTTAATTTGTTTCAATAGAGAATATTTAACTTACTTCCCTTGGATCATGGTATGTATTATACGCTTCTTCATAAGTGGTCTTCCAGCGGTAGTCATTGGGTTTCCCAAAGACATCTAATGGGATTGGCTTTTCTGGTGGGCTTTCGATGCTATCATAAGGCTTGAACCGAATTTGATTGCATTCTGCCTCATGTTTTGAATAATATTGGCTGTAAATGTTTATCAAATGATTAATTATATCCGTATTTCAGTTTGCAATTTATTTGCACCACAATTATTCTTCATGATTTGTTTTCAATTTAAGTTGTTTGACTTTTTAAGTCCACAATATAAATTGAAGGAGCATTAAGGAAATGAAGAATATTTCCTATTATGCAACAGTATCTAAAAACAGCAGTATCAAAAAACATTTTAAATATGGTTCATTTTAGGATTTAGTATCATGCTATTGCAGTCCTCATGGGGTTAATAGCCTGGGTTATGCAGCAATAGAAATACTTAACATGCCTCGTGTTAAATACCCTGGTTTAACATTTCATCCAAAGGATGGCACCCTTGGCAATTTAACACACCCCAGGCACTGCAATGGAATGTCATCTTAGACTGTGTGAGTTCAAATCCTAGTGTGGACCTTGAAACCACAACCTTCTGACTCAGAGGTAATAGTGCTACCGACTGAGCCAGACTAACACACCCTTGGATCATGATATTGTTTGGCAATAGCAGGTACAATAGGATTTCTGAAAGTGCAGACATTCTCTTTAACGCCATAATGATGCTATAATAACTAATGATAAAGTGGGATTTTTTTTATGCAAGTATTTTTCACATCTTTCTTGTATGCATTTTCCATTTGAGGTTTCTGCAACTATATTATACTGACAACCATTAAAATAAGAAAGCCATTCTCAGAAAATCCATTACAGTCCTGAGCTAGCTTCACTTTTGAATACATCAAATGTGATTAAATATTTATTTTGTACTTAAAGTAATGTCAGCAAATTTATTATAGTCCTGGTACATAAAATAGTGAAATGCTTGGTCCTTACTCTGTCTTAAATCCACTTTGATACAGGGGATTGCAACATTCCATATTCTCTGTTGTCTCAATAACAGACAAGAAAAAAAATTAAAACAATGTTTTATACAAATTAATGCTGAATACATTTGCTCCATCAATTACAATCATGGTTTAATTATTTTGTTGTGTTTTATACTTGCTAAAGACTCAAACATTTCCATTATTCTTGCTCTGCTTCAGGTCAGTTTACAAACAAGTACTGTATTATCTGTGACCTTTGCTTCACTTAATCTGCTTCTATCCAGGTTATTTGTGAGCTTAGCATTGAACATATGTGTGCAATGGTGACGTGATTATGTACACTGCATGATTTTACATTGGCAGATAACTGCTACAAACAGAAATGGTAACCAGCAACATAGCACATTAAATATAAGGTGGCAGAAAGAGGCTTAAACAGCCAAATTATACATTCAAAATAAGTTGGCAAATTGAACTCATGTCTTGTTGATAAACTGTCTATAATAGTTTGCATTTTTAGTCCTAATATAAATATTATTTTTATAAAATGCTCATACGATGAACCAAATATTGCACCATACCTCACCGACTTGAAGGGAAAAGTAAACATGTAATTTTGTGGACAGTTTAGCAGGACTGAGGCGAGTTTATTAACCTATTGTTGGGTCATACTGAGATCAGCCATGGGCAGGGAGGGGGGTAACAGTGGTGTAACTACACGGTTGCAAGTTTTGCAGTCATGCCAGGGCCTCGACATCATTATGGGGGCCCAACCCACTAGTGGTGGAATCTTGTGGGAGCGAAAAGGTATCTCCCCCTTCCCAAAAATATCTGAGCCCTTTGGGAAATACTTACCCTTTTCCTGGGCTCGAAGTGGGCCAGTGCAGGCCGGCATGGTGTACCAGCAGTTTTTTTTTAAATAATGTTGAAGCTCTCCTGCTCCTCTCCCGATGACTTCCAGCATTTCCAAGATGGTAAAGGTAAGCGAAATTTTAGATACCAGAATCGGGAAGGGTGGCCATAACCTATTCGTGCACCAGGGCCCCATGGGGCTTCATTAATAATAATTAAGACTCAATGTAGAAGTCTTTAAATTGTCATTATGGACTCTACCTCACGCATTTATTTGGAGAGAGTTCTGGAAACGAGCTGCATGCGCTTTCCATCCGGCACAAGGCCATCTTGTGGAGACGGCAGCGACGCATCGCTTTCCATTCGCACTTCCCCTCAGTGGTGCGAAGGCAATTCTTTTAAACTGTTAAAATTTGCTTTCTGAATTGAGGAAAACCATTGAAGACTTTTCAAAGCGCTTCACAGGATATACTGTAACGTGGACGGACTGGGCATTCTGTGGGTGAAACTCGGACCGAGTGACCGCCTCATGTGCTCGTTTACAGAGGTATGTGGAGTCCTGTGGCTCAGTGGTTAGAGCACTCGCTTTGCAAGTGAGAGACCTGAGTTCAATTCCAGGCAGAGGGCGAAACCTTGGGCAAGTTTCCTTACTCCACACAGAGCCTAATAATAATCCCTCCAAAACCAAAAACAATAATAAATTGGTCATTTTCAATCTACGACTGTTTGTGGGACATTGCTGTGCGCAATCGGCTGCCGCGTTCGCCCACAAATATAACAGTCAATTCACTTTACAGTGTGTTCTGTGAAGCGCTTTGGGACGTCCTCCCGACGTGAAAAGCGCTATATCAAATGCGAGGATTATTATTATTATTATTATTATTATTATCATGACCTCCCGGAAAGCGACCCGCCGATCGACTAACATCCCACTTTACTGCTCTCTTAAACAAGAAGGCGTGTGCGGAGTAAGGAAACTTGTGTGGAGGTTGGCCCGGCGGCCCCCGGGCCTCTCGCGCTCGAACCGATACGCCAGTAACGGACCGGTTCCCCGCGGGTGTTGCCTCGCGGCGGCGGCGGCGGTGTCCGCGAGGTTGGGTGTGAGGCTTTTCACGTCGGATGACTTGTCTTGACTCTGGGGGGTGGGTTTCTCCCTCGTTTCCCCCCCACCACCCGCCCCACCCGCCTCCTGAGCCGAGTAGGTGCAGCGCCACACCCGGTGCCCGAGGCTTCGCTCAGACCGCGGCGGCCGCTGCGACTTGGTGGAGATCACGTGCTCTGGGAGCCCAGCGCCCCGCCCCCGCCCCTCCCGGCAGCCAGTGCGAACCCGCGGGCCTGTCAATCACCGGGACAATGGGCCACGTGACTCGCCCCTTTTTTTTTCCCCCGCCCCGTGAGATCACGTGAGACTTGTATTCAAATTAGGCCGCGTGACGCGAAGGGGGGGCGTGGGGTCAAAGTGCGGAGGTCGCAGGTCACGCGTGGAAAGGCGGGAGTCAGGCTCCGGACTGACCGACCGGTCCCTGTCTCGAGGATGAAGCGAACCAATCCTTTCGGGGACGCGGCGCCGCTGCAGAGGAAGGTCCGGGTGACCCAGAAGGAGATAAACGAGGGAGTCTTCGGAGAGAAGTACAAACGCGAAGTGTACGGTGAGTTGGGGCCTCCGGGAGCCGCCCGCAGAGGGGGCCCTCTCCCTCCCTCCCGCCCAGAGAGTTGGAAGTCTGCGCCTGAAGACGCGGGAAGTTGGGAACTCGGCGCTAAAATGTAATTGCATCGCATTGGGGCCGCCGCTGCTTCGACCGGTGGCAGTGTGTGACTGCCGAGGCGCGGGGTTCGGGGCCTTATTGCACTGCGTCGTACAGCAACAGTACCTTTTTGCCGACGCTTTTATAGCGACTTCGTAAACCAAACGCGGCATTTCCGAACCGAAGTTCGTGCTTTGCGATCTTCTCCTTTTTGACTCTCGTTGCAGAAAAAACCAAGAAATTGCTATTTAACGGCGCACAAGCTTTCATGGGGGACATGTGGAACGGTAACTCAGAAGAGAATTGCACAGTGGTCCACCTGCGCAGTCCCAGTGAAGCTCCTTCCCCACAAAGTGGACCAGGGGACGTTTGCAATGGGTATGAAAGATGCGATTTACTCCGTGGACAAACATTTCTTGGAAGTGATGGCCGACTAATGAAGGCTTCATTGCCTTTACCAAGATGTAAGTACAGGCACAGGCTTTATAAGCTTATTATTACAAATCAATTGGCAGCTTTGAGGTCTTCAAATAGACAAGAGTCAATGCCAAGTGAATGATTTGCTGCTGCTGGAATAGTGGGTGTAATTCATTCACTCGGTAGTTTTCCAGTTCAGAACTTGAAGCCATTTTTTTAATGGAATGGTTGAGTTATGTAAGTGAGCAGAAGTTGGGTGAAAAATAGTGTTAAGGCAACATTTCTTAGTTCTATGGAATAATTAACCCGAAGGATAACCATAAATATGTGTAAATGTATGAAGTTCAGCTTAACTGACCATGATTACTAAATGTTTTAATTTGTATAAGTCTTCAAGATAGCAAATAGCCTAATAGCAAGATTTTAAATGCGAGTTAGCAGTTGTTTGTGGCATTTCCCCAGTCTCTGGACTATGTACTCAGCAGCTGAAAGGTAAGCTTCCTGTAAGCCTCTGCCAGTAGTTCATTGAAGCATTTGACAGTGGCTGTAATATCAGTATCTGGTATTCTGAGATGCTACCCTGCCTAAAGGATGCTATATAAATGCAAGTTGATGTGTTTTCCTTTGTTTCCTTACATTAGTGATGCTGAGAACAGAAATACCTCTCTCTGTCATCAGTGACTTAAAACTGCATAGGTCCAGCTGGTTAGAACATTTACTTGTGTATTGCTCAAGTTTGGCCGAAAACACTGACTGACCTCTCTGTTCACAGTAGCACCCAACAAGCAGACAGCAACAAATTGTTTCTCCTGTCTGAAGTTTTCCAATATCACGCAACAGTGCTCGCAGTGTGATCGTTTAATGTGCCAACACTGCAGTAAAGTTTGTGACAGCTGTATGAGAATGTGCTGTTCAGTATGTTCAGTTGCTGAGTGAGTAACTAGTCATTTTTATTTTCCTCTTGAAATATCTCTTTATAAAACCAATTCTTATACTATAATTAAAAATGGCTTAATTAACCACCAAAAAGCTTCAATGATTGTAGGTCAGAATCTATTAGCTTCCTTATGTACAATGCAGGTGTCTGCCTACCTGCTTATCTTGAGCTACAGCCCTCTGAAGCTGGTATGTACTGTATTGATAGCTACGAAGATTTAGAAACTTGTTCCAAAGTAGTATATTTTTGGAGCCAGAATGTGTGAACTGATTTTGCTTATCTCAAAAATTCAACTTCCTGTCTCAATAAGCAAACTATTCATTCTAATAACTGTTCTACTACATTGTTTGATCTCCCTCTTTTTCTTCCAGTTATAATGAAAGCTACGATAAGGTGATCTGCTATGACTGTGTCTCATACAGGGGATAATAAAGACACTAAAGTCGTTTCTGGACTGACACTATTTGTATAGGATTTTTATGCTTTCAGTGCAAGTATTCAACAAACATGTTTTTCAATGTGTGCAAATGGAAGCAAGCTATCTTGTAATATAGTATTTGTAATTGTCATTTTTGTATTTGTATAATTCTGAAATAAAATTTGCTTTTATAATTTTTGAGTAACTCCTATATTAGCTCCTGCTGCTTTTATAATATTTCGCAGTAAGTCTATTTGATGCATCAGTTATAACATTGTCTTTCCACTTCTGGGTCAAAGTTAATCCTGGTTGAACGGAACATTCATTCTGCAGTCTCTTTATAAACAGCCTCCAAATGAAGATGGCTTTGCGTGGTAAATCAAAACAGTCTTTAGCAGTTATGGACACTGCAAATAAGATTATCTCAGACAACGGATGTGTGGGTGCTATTACAAATGTGAATAGTTGTTGAGAAAACAACAAAGTTACATTTGTATAGCAACCTTTCATGTCCCAAGGCCCTGGAACGTTCAAATCCCCAGTGGTGAGATGAACCCCCTTTCCTCCCTTGTTTGTTTCTGCATCACACTGAAGAACTTGTTTTTTTTGATACTTTTGCATTGTTTATTGCAAATGTACAAGTTTTGTCAACCTGGAGCAAGAGTTGGTGAATCAGTTTCCTGCCGGTTTGTTCAGATTATACTTTTTCCTGCCACTAGAGGGCAGTGCAGAACTGGGTAACAACCTCCTCCTTTGGTTTGATTGGATTTTGATCCACTCTAAAGTTAATTGTGTGACCCAGATATGTGATCTAAACTGACATGATTTGATACTTTTTTTTTTGGAGAAGAGCTCAGGCTTAGTTTGTTATGTAAAAGTAATCAGGAGTTTGGACCAACTTTTATCTATCGAAACGTTTGAAAACAATTTTGTGAATACAGGGTTGAGTATATACTGTAGTCTCCCTTCTGGACAATTGCCTGTTTGTGGATAGGTTTTAAACCCTCAATGGTATGGGTTTTTCTTTAGTAGTTTCCATCTTTCCCCCGCGCCCCCCCCCGAAATGTTCCTACTCAGCCTCTTATGTACCAGCTTTGGCCCAGAGGGCAGGCGGGCCACCTGCTTCCCAGATGAATGTCGATCTAAACAGTGGTGTGGTTGCGGGGGGGGGGGGGGGTATTTCCCAGAGCACAGCTGAGAATGGAATCGACTGCAGTGGAAGCCTGCTTCAGTAAGTTTATGGGTTAAATCATATTCCGCAAAGTTATAACTTAATTTATATAAGTAACACCTTCTAAACAAGATGCAATAAATGTTTATCAATGTACTGAAAGACTTTTTCCAAATATTGGTATGTAAATGGCTTGGAGTTTTTTTTTTAAAAAAAACATATACCTATCCCAAGGAAATAGAAAATAGCTATAATGTGAGGAGGCAAATAACATTTCTTTGCCTCATGAATGAATTCAAATTAACAAGAATGTGTTTCACTGCTGAGTTTAATGTAAAGTGCTGTGGATTTTGAGCTTAAAAATTGCAGGTTTCTGTGAGGACTATCTAGAAATATGAGTTTGGATTTTATTAATTTATGGAGGAAGTGAACAAATCTAACCAAAGGCACAAAATGAAGCACATAATCAACTGGGTTTAATACTTACCCAGTTATTGCTGATACACATTTTAAATATTTACATGATTTTCTTGCATTATATACAGCAGAGGTTTTTCTTAGTGTCCATCCAAAATATATTTTTTAGCAATAAAATGTCTCCCAAGAATTTCTGTTACTGTACCCACATCTGTCAGTAAATGTGGAACAGGTTATGCAGATGTAAATGTTTTGTTCTCTTCGGTACTTTAGTTCAGCTTTATTTTGTGTTTTGGGAGTTGTGGGAAGTGATTCTATTTATTAAAATTCATCCCTTTTATCAAAATGTGTAAAGTGAATGAATGATTCTTAGAACTGGGGCTTGCAATCTGTTGCTCAAGGGCTGAGCTCAGTGGTTGAGCCCATCAACTCCACTGAGAGCAGATGCCATGACAGCTGACACATGTTCCCACTTCTGCAAGACAAAGAATGATTCAATCTGTCAGTCATTCACAACTGCTTTTATGCATAGTTTCTGAACAAATTCAGCCCCATGAAATATTTTGTGTCTCTGGATAGGAAAGAACAACATGGCTGGTTTGCAATGTAGCCTGTCTGATGCCTTTGTTTCAGAGATTACACACCCAGCAGGCACTCTAAGGGTCCTGACCTCTTGACCAAAATGGGTCTATGTACCACTCCCCAATTACAGCAGAATGCTGAAGTGGTTCAGACCAGTTAATTATAACTATTAGGGTTTCTTTTTTGTTCTCCAGGCCTCCCTCCTGCCAAATGCATCACATCTTTACAGAACACAGTTGAGTGGCATTTCATGTGCAGCTGTATCTGCAAGTGGGTAATGACAAGAGTCTGCCTACCATTCATTATAAAACAGTTTCATCCCAAAAGAAACCCAGATACTGTACATACTAACAATGCAATGGATTCTCAAGTTATGTAACCCCCCTTGTATTGACAGAAATTTTAGTTACAAACAATGCCATTCTGTTTCAAAATAAAATGATTGTAATATTGTAAGGACAGGTGGCTTTGAAACTTCTCACTGCTGGGTTCTAGTTTTGAATTGTGGTGTAGAATTAAGCTGTCCCTATGTGAGGTGAATTCTCAAAACTACAAGCCTGCTGCTCAATACCAATTTCAGACAAGAGAGCTGCAATGTACACCAGATGGTGAAATGCTATTATAGGCACAGCAACCCCACAAATGTAGATTATTCTTATGCAGGGCAAAATATTGGGCAAGTTTCCTTACTCCGCAAGCCTGGTTACCTAGCAGTAAGTAGAAACCCAGTTGTTAAAGTCAATTGGTGGATCACTTTTCTGGGGTTGGTCACTCAATTCACGACTGTTTGTGGGACACTGCTGTGTGCAATTGGCTGCTGCATTTCACCCACAAATAGTCGATTCACTTTACAGTATATTCTCTTTGAGATGTCTAGAAGATGTGAAAAGTGCTGTATCAAATGCAAGGATTATTCATTCTATTATGCCAAACTATCATGGCTATATTGTAGACCTGGGGTACTACTTTCTAAAACCCCAATAATTGTTTTTATGATCACCACTGGATTTGATTCATTTCAAGTATTTGGCAAATTTACTTTCAGATTCTTAAATTTTGGTGTTCTGTACTTTTAGGTTTGTAATTTAATTCAGGAATTAAATATTAGTGGTCTTTTACTGTAGTAAGTGAACTACTGGAAAGAGTCATGTGAAACTATACTTCGCATATTGCAACACAAAAAATTGGACAGCCCATTAGTTTGCTAACATTGATACAGTACAGAAAAAAGATCTGCATCCAAGTCACTTATGTGACAACTTCCAGATCTCATTCAATACACAATGCTTCCTAACAGGAAACAAGCTAGTTAATTGTAACTATACGAGTTTTAAAAAAGAGGCACTGATGGTATTTTTCCATAATTCTTGCATTTAATAACCTCACTTTAGGCAGTCTCAAAGCTCCCAACAGGATTTACTGTAAAGTCTAGTGGCCATTTGTAGGTGAAGACAGCCATTTGTACACAATATCCCATAAACACCCATGAAGTGAATGACCAGTACATCAATAAGAACATTAACTCTCCTGAGTGGTAGTTAGTGTTTTTTGACTTGCATACCTTATGCTCAGCTGAAGTGATAGAGTTCTATCCTAATAATCAGGTCAGACAGAGGTAGCAAACAGTGAAAGGAAAGCAGGAGTTGCACCTAAAATGCAAAATTATATATTTGACCAGCAATTGTGAGAATTCTTGGGGCATAAATTAAACCTAATAGTTGTATTTCACTTACATTCTGATTTCTAAAGAAAACAGAAATTAAAAGCACCACAATGGAATAGTTAAATGGTGAGGGGTGGAAACTTGCTCTATTGTGCAGTTGTTCCAGTTTAAGCCTTTCCCATACCTAGAATCAGCACAAAATGGTTTCAACTTCATTGCAAGTAACATCTGGTTGCTGAGCAGATGTCATATTCTAGTGGCTCAAGAGAATAGTCTGTCTGTCTTACCACCTGGACCTGAATTGAGTGCCAAACAGGGATGGCTAAACTACCACACAGCACAAGTTAATCGACTTGGAAAAGGATGCATCAAGCATTTTTGTGGCAAGGACAAGCTTTTTTTTTAAAAAAAAACTTTTCAGTGAGTGATGACTATGACAAGTGTCAAGTTTCAGGCAACTGTAAAAGCAGCTGATATGGACAGTTCTGTAAGAATGTTTAAAAATAGTAAGCATTGCAGCAGTACTTGCCCAGGTAGGACCACCCTACCTGTTAGGGCTTTGGTCTACAGCTCAGTGCTGAGTCAAGACAGGCTGGTAAACTATCAAATGTGCCTCACTTTGCCAGGCAAGTCTCCTCACAGCAAGGTCTGCCCCAAGAGACATCAACTGCTTTGTTTGAACCTGTGAATAAATACTGTTAGCAGCTGAAATACTTACTCATGGACATTATTTTTAGAATTTTGACAATAAAATCAAAGCATGAAAATTCCCAATCTTAACAAAAATATTTAATGCAGTTACTTCATGGAAAAAAATGCTCATTTAGTCTTCCCATTTTTACAGTCATTGGCATACATACCATTGTGCATGTTTTCAAATCAAAGAGACTTTGGATGTTACATCTTTTATTTATGCATTTATGGCAAAAAAAAGTATTATACATGTAAAAATACTACAGTACAGTGTACAAAATTCAATGGTAACTGGTTTTGTTTACCAGTGCCCAGTTAGGTAGTTAATATCTTAGTCCCTTCAGTACTCTGAAGGACAGTGTTTTGATGCTATCAAGAATATACCATCCATTCTGCAAATCCTGCATTGATAGCAAGCTCGAGTGCAGTGCAATCTTGCAGTTTCAGCCTAGCTGTTTTAATGGAGCTGGAATACAAAATAAGTATTCTGAAAAAAATGACTAATGACCAAATAGGTTCTGTGCAATTTGAATTGTTAAGACAGATTTTCTTCTGCTTTTCACAAGAATCAAATGAGACACATGATACGACAACAGAAAAGAGAAAATGTTGATTAAGACTAAACAATACCCATTAGCATTGATCTTCAAATACCAAATTGCTAAATATGGGAAAGACAATTCACAAAAGGCTTTCAAATTTTGAAACACTGATAAATGGCAATTGCAAAAAGTGAAAATAAAAACAAACAATGCCCATCACATGGCACAAAAGGAATTCTGGAACCAAGGAGGGAACTGGCATTAAGAGAACACAATTGTGTGAAGTGCATTGAAGTCAGCAAAATTTTAAATAAAATTGCTTCATTATATCATTCAATGTAGCATTTCAGAAGATGTTTAAAACAGATATGCATGCTCTGATTCTGGATTCAGATATTTTCACAAACCACAGCAAAAATTCCTGCTGCTGCAGCTGTTGCGGTGCCTCACTGAGGCCATTTGCTGTTCACACGTTGAAGAGGAGGTAAACACATTGCAAGAGATGTTCTGGTTGGACACAAGACCACTGCATATTTTGACCTTTACAGTCTATCAGACCTGTAAGTGAGAGTGAAATGTCTGATTTGCAGACCTAAGAGATACATAATTGCACTAACTACATAATTAGTCAGATTTTTCACACAAGTGGCCAGAAGAAACCACAGTAATGGCTCTTTATCTGCATTCATAGGTAAGGTGATCTCTAAATAAACCAATTAAAATGAAATGTTTTCTCACAGGATTTTTAAATCTTGTCAATACTGTATGTTGGGTGGCTCCATTGTTGACCTTAAATATTTATGATAATAATGATGGTTACAGTAGGACAATAGCTAGGGTGCTACAATTTCCCTCAGTGCTCCCTGGTTAGGGAAGGAGCAAAAAAAATCCAGGAATCCTGCTCCTGATCACTGTCTAGCAACATCTGCTGAAAGTGTGCATGTGCAGATGTTGGGTGAAAACAGGATTAAACTCCACTGTGATGTCCTCAATGGTCAAAAGCTTGCCAAGTCTCATGGTTTGGGTTCACAAATGAAGACTTGCCATTCAGGTGAGGTACCAGAGGGTGGCCGGCACCCATAAACACAGTACCTCAGCAAGAGTCAGCACCTTCAGGGATGGAGATAACTGCCCCCTCCCCCCTCCACCCAAAAAAAGCAAAGCATCAGTTAGCACTCTGCCAACAAAAATAATTCAAGTGAACTCTAAATACATGCCATCATCTGTACACTTTAAATGGAGTCACTTTTGTATAAAAGCGTGTTGAAAAAAGTAGTTCAGTTTTCCATTTTCATACCTCAAATAAGGAAAAGGATTTGTAGAACCTACCAACATACGTTTTCCAGATTCTTACAAACATTTAGTAAGATACCCTCCAATAATACAGATATAACTCCAAATCGCGTGACTGACAGCTGCAAGTCCTTCCAATCAGATTTTCTTTAAGAGTGTTTTTTTTAGGCAGTAGAGTCCCTAGTCCCTTCCACTGGCAGAGTAAGAAAACTGGGGAAAGTGTGGTCTTCTCTCATTGTCAATGGAGTCCATACTCCCATCTGTTTAAAAATAAGATTTTTTTTTAATTCTTCCGATAAATTTGACTGAAGTTATTATCAAAAATTATTTGATACCATAAAGACATTGGTGTTTAAGCACATGGTTAACTCAATATAGAGTGAGATGTACACTGCTGCTATTTTGTACTACAACCAATGTTGCTATTAGACAATTAAACTTTCCTTTAATAATGGACTCAAACACACATACAAACTGCAATTAGTTAGAATACCTTGATCCGGAGGAGTGATCGTTATCGTCTGCCCAGTGAACTCTTCATCAAAATACCTTGTATCAATCTCAGATGTCACTTGAGGTTTAAATGGTGGAATAAGCTGTATGATTTACAAGAGACACTTATTTCACTGCACTGGCACATCAGGAGCAAACAATCAAACCAAGTCACAGTTAACACTAAATGAATGGCATCTCAAACACTAATGTGCTGTGTCCCAGGATGATATTATCTGCATTTGCACCCACAGCACCTGATTTCAACCAGACTGTTCCAGGGCAATTCTTGCTTTGGAGCAGATAGGATCAGTGGGACATAATATCAGAGTGAGAAAGAAACTGTATGTTATAGAATGGAGATAAAAATGAGCGGTAGCTAAGTTATTCCTCCTAAGCTACAATGCATTGCCTTTCATGATCAAGTTTCTCCTTGTACAAATTACTCTTTTCTACTCTAATTCATTCTTCAGCAGGACCTTAAGACTGATGAACTCCTTAGCTCCTTATTACCCCCATTCTTACCTTCAATTTCAGTACACTGTATAGATAGGCTGAAGTGGCTCAGCAACAATGAGAGTCTGGAAAGACAACATCTATGCTGCCTAAACCTACGTGCTGTTAGCTAGGTTTTGTAATAAATTCATCTGAAGAATTAAATAGACACTGCGGAACTGGACAGTGGTAGAATGCAGAATTATATCTGATTCCTCACACTGTCAGCTTTGGTCTCAAACATACTACAATGAGTGGCTTTCAGTGAACTCTCAGGGTGAATATCGGCAAGCAAGTCCTTCTGCACCACCTCATCAACTAAGGTGAGTATGAAGTGAACACTTCAGTGGACAAATTCAGACACCTGTTCAATAAATTGTGCATCATAAACTGAATAAAATTATGTCTTTACATCACCTTTTTCTGATACACATCTTGCCACTCAATTCCATCAAAAAACTTGTGTTGCATTATCTCCTTTGCATCATCAGAGCCACCACCCAACCTGTTAAACATAAATGACACACCAGACAGTGCATTACTTTTAATGGACTGATTTTATGGAACATGAACATACATTCAAGAAATGTACCTCAGTCGTTATCGCATGTGACTAATTTAATAAGTTTCATGTTAACATGCTATTAAAACATTGAAATGCAAGGGGAACTTTGATTGTTTCAATTTAATCACTTAGGCTGTAACTGGCTGCAAACAATGAAGTAATATGCCAATTCAGGATAAAGATTTATGTACGTAAAATGGCTCTTGCTGGAGGTACAAATATGTAGATTTCAAGTGAGGGCGTAATGGTGCTAGGCTGTGATCTGAGCAGCCTGACAACATTCACTGACACAATACTAAAGGCAACTTGGATGAGGTACAGGTGGGCAGTGCCTGTGAAAATGTACCACAGTCAAAGGAAAAATTGAGTTAGTCTTTCTGGAGAAGAGTGGGGGAGTAAACCAATAACTCATAAAGTCAGGGACAACAATCAGAACTGATAAGAAGTTTTCAAAACTAAATAAATCCTGAACATTTCAAAAGAGGGTGCGGAATAATTAAGGAAACATGCAATTTTTTTGCCCAATTGAAATTCTAACTTTAGAGTCCATCTCAGCTTTCCGCCTCAGATAGAGAGCACCCATTGTTCAGTGTAAGGAGTGTTGCTGGTTGGGCTGCCTTAATTATACAAGTGCTGCAATCCAGGGAGAACTGGCACACACCTTTGTCTCGGATCTTTCTTCAACAGCGCAGAGAGAAGAGATTTAGCTTCGGGGGACAGAGTGCGTGGAAATCTGATCTCCTCCATTAGAATGAGTTCAAACAGCTTCTCATGGTCCTGATTGTAGAAAGGAAGGCGACCGCACATCATTTCATACATCACAACTCCCAGGCCCCACCAGTCCACAGCTCGGCCATAGTCATTATCTTCCAAAACCTGGAAAAAAAGGCGCAACATCTTAGATCAAACATTCCTTAAACAGATTCCCTGGATTTATTTTTCCAACTCCCAATTTGCCTTTTCATCTCCTAGTGACCTGACCACTCATCTCCAAACACAGCCATTCTACTAGGAAGCAATGGCAGAGCACAGCTGCTGGGCAAATAGCTGTACTATTCATCAACGGCATTTGCAATTGGATAAACAATCCATATCAGTTTTAAAGTTGTTAGGCAAGATTTTCTTCCCCATTTACCATGCATTACAATGATACCATTCATATCCAAATCACTCACATCTAAGTGCACCGAGCTGACTGGGATATCATTTTACTGCATGTTTATAAACAGACACGCAATTACACAATTGTCAAAGACAGCAATCATCTCTGCATTAAATGTAAGGAACGGGCATCATGGTAGTGTTAATATATTTTGTCAGAAAGCAGGGATTGCTATAGTCTCCGGACCCACTCTGCTTAATTGGGTTAGTGCTCAAACTGGGCAGTACTGAGTGGAAGCCGCAGCATGTCTGGTGGGGGGGAGGGGTAAATCACATATTCCGGGTTGTCCTAGTGGGTAGCTACAGGGGGTGGTGACCTGGGTGTCCTGTCAACTTGAGGGGTCAGGCTATAATGTCCCAATGAAAACCGTACTGCAACAGTTAGCACTGAAGCAGATATCACATCTGCTGCAACACAACTCTTCTGACACCCAATACGGGAGTTCTCTGGAAAAGCTGTCACAATAATTCAACCTACTTGAAACTCCACGTATGACTAGGTCAATTTAAATTAATTTTTAAGAAGTCAGAAAAGTACTGAGGGAGGTACAACTAAGCTTTGTTTCTAAACATTTAAAGATAGTAATCCACATGGAATCCAGATTTCTGATCCAATGTTTTACCCTAGAACTTCCGACACCGAGGAAAGTAAGAAAAATAAAATCAAGACAAATGGGAGAGGGTGGACATCCTCTCTTGCCACCCCCACCACAACCCCACAGTCCATTTACAATATATTCAACCCCCTTTATGTAGGACATTTTGGGCTTTGTGCATTTCTAACATGAGATTACTTGCTGCTATGGAGATGGAGCAGGCATCTGATTTCACACTGTCACCTCGAACTGCGCAGCAGACAGAGAATGGTTGAAGCACATGAACTGAAGTGACATCACACTCCATAGTCAACATCCCAGTTCTCTGGTCATATGACTACAGGTCAGAACAGATGAATGCATTGCTCTGAAATACTGGAAAGGAGTACAATAATAAAACTGAGACATCCATATTGGCCAATCAGTGAAATGAGATAATTCTGCATTACAATTGCAAAACCTTTCCTAGTGTATGAATCAGAAAGGAGTCATAGAAACTGTATGATGGATTTAAAAATAAATCTGAGAGCCTCAGACAGAATATGGCCCACTAGCTAAAGAGTCCATTTGATAACAATTCTGAATGGAAACAATTCAAACTAAATGCTTTATTATTGTTCTAGGATTAGGCATCGAAATCCTAAATACTTTTTTAAAAAAAGGGATTTAGTTACTAAGTGTTAGAGAGGTAACAAATTACACAGTATTAAAACTGTTACAGTTGTTGAACAATTTGGAATAGTACTAGTGAAAGGCAATCGTAGTTTAAAAACAAGTTTTAAAAGCTCGAGGATTTAAAATTTATTCTGGGAGGTTAGAGGAATTGACTGAAACATTTCAGGTCAACTTTATGTGATAGTTAAAGCTGTGCTTTCAGGATTCGGTTTTAAAAAGGAAAACGGTTTCTGACTTTGTTAGTTTTTTTTAAATCTAAGGAAAAGTGAAACATCAATATGTATACAGTATTATGAAAAAGATATTTGAGAAAACCTATTAAAAGATAAATTCTCACACATGTTCAAATATGTTTTAGACGTCAAGTAACATGAATTGATAGATAAGGTACACATAGTTCACTGAAGAAACAGCTTCTGCTCCAATTCAGAAACAGACCTATCTGAGCCTGATAACTAATACAAGACAGGCAGGGTTCATTCAGCACCCACATCACTTTATTCAGTATAGTATTCACTGGTTTCATTGTTAAAAAAATGAGATTAAAAACGTTTTTGGAGATTGTAATAATTCAGTATCGCACATTACAGGATTACAGTTATAGAAAAATAGATCTGAATAATAGTTAAAGATGGACTTCATTAAAAACTATCTTTATCAGCAACAATAAAAAAATTGAATGTCTGTTCCAGATCTGAAGTAAAAATAAACTGTAATCCTTATAATAGAATATAAGCAACATGGAATACTTTCTGCAGTACTTAAAGCAAGGCAGTTTCCCCATAAAACACACAAACAGATGTACTGTCCTCCAGAAAACGTGCCTGTCCGTTTTACTATCAATTTCCATTATTTTCAAAGAGATATTAATGGATTTTATAAAACTGATCTAAAATAAAACAGCCTGGTAATTCATCTTATTTAATGCTAAATTCAACTAGCAAATGTCTAAATATATACTTAGATATACTTGCAAATACAGCCCATCCACTAGTTTAATACTTCACTTTTTCCGAAAAGCCAGTCAACATTTTTTTGGAGTTACAATCCTACCTAACCTGCAAACTTTAATTTAAAGCAAAAACGTATTTCTTGAATCTCACACAATTTAAGAGACCTTTGGAAAGCGATTTGGTGCATTAGGAGTGCTGTGATTGATCTTTTTATCTGCATTTGTAGCAGAGATAATTGTTTTTAATTCTTAATAAGGTTTGCGGAGAAACAGCAGAACTCGTCTGCCATCAAGAATCCGAGCAGGTATTATATTACTTACACACAGGTCTATTTACAGCAGCTCCTGCCTGCATGATTCAAACCAAGCGACAGCTGGGTGTACAGCTGCCCCATATATGTATAAGAGAAACACAGCTGCTTGCCTGCCAGAATTCCAGGAGCTACACTCAACTCTTAAGAGTAATCAGAAGATTTTACTGCCTGGAAGGTGTCACCCTTGTCCCAAAAGTCTTGATGATCTGATCAACGAAACCGAAACCATTAGAAATCGTGTGTTAAAAGCCACAACTTTCAAATGGGTGGTAGTTGGTATAGTTTCTCTCAATTGGAAATACCCTCGCTCTCCCCCCACCCCCTTTTTCAGGTGGTTCCATTGCAAAACTGGCTTGAAGTGCATTTGACTGTGAGCTCCACAGCTGTCACTTCTCAAATCCCCACATGGAGAGATCCCAACACATATCATACTAACTCTAGTATGTTCAATTTCCAATTGCCCTTTACTACCCAGGGATCACCATCAAGTTATATTGCACTGGACCATCACTTAGTAACAGAGTGGACACTCTACACCATCCACAGTTATAGCACCAGGATCGACTGCAGCAAAGATCAAATTGATGAAAGAATTCAGGTAGAGTTGCCAGCGATGAAAACTAGATTCATAACAATTACCAAAAACACAAGAGAAAGCATTCTTTAAATTGTACACAAATGTACAGTTGTTCGTGGGGAAAATCCATGCAGGAACTCACAAAACCAATGAATATGTGACAAAAACTACAATAAATAAATAATTCCAGAGTGGAAAGAATTAAAATCAACTACTTTAAGACAAATGCTTAGAAATAGTGTCTGGAGCTATCAATGTTTCAAACACCGAGTGCTTGGTAGCACAGGCTAATGCATGTTGATGCTCCAGTACAGGACAGCAAATTGCAAACAGAAGCTCTCAAATGTTGTTCCTCAAATGTAGAGGCAAAAGGCAGGGAGCATCCACAGGGCAAGTGAGTATAATACATACAGGAATGAGCCACAGAATAATACAAGTTTGGGAAGTTTTGAAAAATGACGTGGGAAATCAGTCAGTTGTCCTCGCTCGGCTGATCACATATCTCATTATTGCACTTCCCCCTCTTCTACTTCCCACAGCCACTCTCCTGTTATCACTTCCACCACAACAAATTTTGCTTTCTTTGTGATCTTTCACAGCTGGTGCACATTCCTTCACCTACTCAGGGGTGCATTTCAGTATGAAATTTAGAAAACTGTGCACTATGTTTCCATTGAAATGATTTGGCTTAGATCGGCTTGGCTATTCCAAGAAGTAATAATGTCCAGATGAAATCACATACAATACACTGAGCACTGTGGATGTGACGTAGAAATGTGCACATTACTATTGACCATTCACAAGCTACATTGTGCTGCTTGTTAAATGCATTCTGGCACCGTATTGTCTTGCCAATAAGTTTTGCTTCATTTCTTTTACTTCCAACCATTTTCTCCAACTGTGTGCAGAAAACTAAATACCATATGAAAAAAAGCTGCAAAATATTTTTGTAATTTATTTTGCACAACCATTTCAGCCTCCCAATGGTCTTCCTTATCACTTGATCAAATTGTTTAAATGGTTAGCCTAGTAATATTCAAAACCTGTACCTTGCCTCAAAGCTCCGCAATATGCACACTCTTGCTAGACGGAAGCTCTATCCTCATTGTCCAATAATAATATTCGTATTTGATATTTGAGCCTTATCACGTTGTTGAGACGTCTCAAAGCGCTTTGCAGAATATATTGTAAAGTGGACTGACTATTTTTGTGGGCGAAACGCAGCAGCCAATTGTGCATAGCAGTGCCCCACAAACAGTCATGGATTGATTGACCGGCTTCCTACTTACTTCTAGGTAAACAAAAGTGTGTGGAATAAGGAATCTTGCTTAAAATTTTGCCTTGCCCGGAATCGAACCCAGGTTCTCTCACTTGTGAGATGCATTACTCACATTAACATTTGTAAAGCAGTGATATCAGGAGCCACCTTGGGTCTGAGCATGCGCAAACCTCTGAAGGGTCTCGGCACAGGAAAAAACACTGCAAAGTAAATCAGGCACCTCGTTTCAACGCAAAAGCCCAGCAAGATATATCATTGGTATCCAAACGCAAGCACTTTCCCATTATCACCAAGGCGAGAGGTGCTTATGCTGTATTGTGGATCTTTCTACCACACTGTTATCCAGATTTTTATAGTTTAGAGGTTTTATTGTACTTAATTTGGGGGGATTAAGGTAATATCAACTATATTGTTCAAACATGAATTAATATGGCTCCATTGTATTTAAAACGGCAATATTTTTCCCATGGTGGTGGGTCTTCTAAAGGAATGATGAATGTTAGGGTTTTAACTTGTTCCATGAGGTGCCAACAACAAAAGTGGCTCCAATTCATCACAGACTGCTGTTAAATAACTCAGCTGAAAAAATAAAGGAAGTCTGGGTGGTATCCACAGAACGAACACACCACATCCCCATTTGTGCATTTCACTGAAACAATGAGAAAACTAGAGTCCGTTGAAATGGGCAGCACTAGAATATCACAGGAACAATGTGTGACAGCTGTCCAACACAATTTACAAGAGAAGCCACAGCAGCTATAAACATTGAAGCCTTTGATAATTAGAAGCTCACATTTCCAAGATACAACTAACCATGCACCAAATTCCAACATGCAGCTAAAAACAACTATACCAACAACTGTGTAAACAGAAACCACCATTATGGATTCCAATGCCCGACTCAAAAGATGTCTAAAAAGCAAAGTGAATGCTACTTTTAACAGTTACAATAAAGGGTGATTTTCCTAAATTAGTCACCAGAACACTGAAAACGCTTTACTTTTGCATCTTGCAGATATTTTCAGGGCCTTCTCCCAAAGTTAAGTGAGGAATCAAACAGTACTTCAATGTTCCTTGATATACATTGTTAATGTCTCTAAGTCAATGGTTTCACTCTATAAACTGCTATAGTTCTGCTATACTGTTCTCCTGCCAGCTTCCAGCATTTGGCAATTGCTACTGACTGCATCATCATCACATACAAGGTTAACATGACCGATTATGGGATAATAAATAGTTTCTGCATTCAATACAGCTGAGGGAGGGAAGGAGCTGCTTAACCTCTAGTTTCACTATCTGCACATAAATCTTGAACTTCTCACAAGCTCCTTTTACTTAGTTCAATGTTCCTTTCCCATAAACAAACTAAATATAGAAATATACTTATCATCAGTTTCTCCATTGGTGTCACATTTCTAATCATTAATTATTTCAGTAGTTTATGGCAAAGCTACTGAGTATAGGGACATTAACAATGTACGTCAAGGAGCATTCAGGCCATGCTAACACACACTATGAAAATTACTAAAATGAGTGGCATGAGGAATATATTATTTTTAATGTCAAACAAAGTTTCATGGTTAATAGGTGAAGTAAGTACAATACTGAGAATACTGACAATACTGAGGTAAAGAGGTTAGCATTCACAGAAGAAATGAAACACACCTCTGGTGCAAGATACTCAGGGGTTCCACAGAACGTCTTCATGGTGGCCCCATCCGTAATACCTTCCTTACAGAGTCCAAAGTCGGTTATTTTAATATGGCCATCCTTGTCTAGCATAAGGTTTTCCAACTAAAAGACAGAGTAAAAGTAAAATATATTAAGTAAGTCACTCACTATTTTGTTATTGATCTTATAATGGTAAATCAGCATGATAATAATTATTTAATATTATAATAATTATAATTCTGATTGGCACTATATAAATACTACCCGTTATGCATATTTAGAGAATATATCCTCCTGAATAGTGTAGTAAGACAATTATTGCTAAGTCAAGGTCACCAGACAACATATAGATGAGTCACAAGTAGGTTCATGTTCAGTTTCACAAGTGGAGATATGAAACAAATAATAATAAATAATAATAGTCCTTGTATTTGATATAGCTCCTTATCAAGTCTTAGAGATGTCGCAAAATGCTTCACAGAAATAACGGTAAAGTGAATTGACTGTATATTTTGTGGGCAAAATGCGATAGTCAATTATGCAATAGCACAAATCATGTTACTGTTCCCATTTTATCCTTTAATTATTTGAACAGTAATTACCAGAGGCAAGGGAAGCAACATGGTACAATTGGAGACACCCCTTTCCTACCTTAAGGTCCCTATACACCACATTCTTCTCAAAATGAAGATAATCTATTGCAGACACAATCTCTGCTCCATAGAAACGGGCACGGTCTTCAGAAAAGACTCGCTCTCTTGACAGGTGAAAAAATAACTGAAATAAAAGAACACAAACTCCAAAAAGTCAGGAAAATAATTCAATAATCTGGGATTATTGCAGTATTCTACCACCTTATTGAAATGTAATATTCACAAGAAACACTCTACATACAAGTAATAATATAAATAATCCTTTCATTTGATATAGCGCTTTTCACATCTTCATATCTTTTCTAAATATGTGTAACTCCTTCCTTACCTCTCCTCCATTGGCATACTCCATAACAAAACACAAACGATCATTGGTCTGAAAAGAATACTTTAGCCCCTGTAACAAAAACAAAATTAATCAGAGATTTTACTTGCTAGACTAACCTACTGTTTACGATCAGGCCAGAAGTCCTCTTAATAAGCAATCGTGAGTAATTTTATAGGCACCATTCTCTGGGTCACTCATAAAGGCTTGATACTCTAGAAATGGGAAATTTCTTCAGAAATCTTATAATCTGCTGTGTCAGAAAATGGCAACTTCTGGAGTCTTTGGATTACTGCCGACATTATGCGCGTGCATAGGGAATGATGGTGGCAAGAACCCGATGACCTCGAATGCATGCATTGATTAGCGCACGAGAAGCCAGCCAGTGTTTGAACAATGGCTGGCTTTCCCCACTCACCCTGCCCTCAACCCCTCCTGACCTCATCTCAGGTCCAAAACCCCCCGACTGTCCAGCACCCTGGGACGTATACAAATGTAATTATTTGTTGTTGTCGAAACGTAACAATTTAAAGGGTATCAACCAACTTTCTGCTCTCATTTTGGATTTTTTGGTTAAGTTAACTACACCACAATTGAGCTAAAAGCACATCCATATCACAACAATGTTGATCATAAACAAGGTTCTCGACTGTATAAAGATCGTCGTTGCTCACTGAGATATTCTGAATGTATCAAGCATCAGATACAATTTATACTCAGAGTTATTTATGCATTTACGCCATGCTTTAAGCAAGTCATTTTGTGTCATCTCACAAATGAGCTTTTCCACTTAAAAAAAATGTAATGTATTGTACGAGATGCAGGTAATAACAAATGTCATGTGGTATATAAAAACATCCTGCAACATGTCATGAATATTAATAAGAGCTAGTGGTTCATATTAATCAAAGTATAGTAGAAGCATGCATGAGAAATAAGATAACTGGCAAGGTACTAATCTGATGCTTCAATTTCATTACATGAACTCCTTTTTGAAAATAGCTCCATAAATATGAGGCTTGGAGTCAAGTATTTTAAGAATTAGAAAGGGAGTGCTTTAATTTATCTCTGATCGTTGAAGAAGGGGAGTCGGGATTTAAATAAGGTCAAATAAACAATTCAGAGGGATTAATAAAATAATTATTGTATTTAATCTTCAGCATTTGAATCTTGGAGGAGTTGTTCATTATAACCAGGTCAGATAAGTCAATATTTTTCCTCTCAAGGTGAGAGCAAAGACTCATATATTCCAGCTCACAGCCTAGCCAAGACCTCAGCTCACATCTGTCTGCTAGAGTCAAGTATCTGGAACTTGAACCGGCTGCTACAGCAACATGCCACACCGCTTCACTGCTATGTCTGGCCAAGACTTTTCACCTTCAGCAAAGGAGTTGATTGATACCAAAGCACCAGTTTAACAGAGAACCACAGAAAGCAAAACTAAACTCAAAATGACTGTACATCAATGAATCTCCTCTACAACTCACACTCCAAATGAAAGATTTAATTAAAACATTTTCTGTGGCATTTCAGAATTCTTTACAATAACTGTAAATTAATTTTGTTGTGCAACCCAAACAAGAGAACTTTTGATAAATGAACAGGTAAATTGGCAATGACTGATGTCTACTCAACAAGCACTTACAGTTAGAAATGGATGCCTGGAATTTTGCAACACTCTGTTCTCTGTCAAAGTGTGCGCCACTTCATCCTGTATAAAAAGNAAAAAAGCCAACATAATAGAACTGAATTTCAATTCAAACAAATGTTCCTTGCACTAAATGGCTTATGGAACAGCATCAGCTAGAATAGTCAATAATTGGCCCATTGATGTAATTTGGAACCAAGCTGTGAATCAACTGAAAAAAAACCTACCTTTGCTACAATTACTTCTTTCTTAAGAATCTTCATTGCATAATACGTTCCAGTTGCTTTTTCTTTCACTAGGATTACTTTCCCAAAGGTACCTTTCCCGAGGAGCTTTAAGTATTCAAAATTATGCATTGTCTGCAAAACAACAAATGTTCAGTCACAACAAAAAATATCCATACAAATCACATCCATAATTCAGTAACGTTAACAAGTCACCGCCAATAAAGCTTCTGAAATTACTTACGAGTGCTGCAGAAGAATATTAACAATATATTTTGTAACTACTTAGAGCAGCGTTGGCCAACCCACGGCCTGCAGACCGGATGTGGTCAGTGGGGCTGTCAAGAAGTGGCTCGCCAAACATTCACACTAGTCTAGAGGAGTCTGTTTTAAAATCAATGTTTTGTTTCCAGTAGCTACTGACTGGCGATGTTTATGGTTTGGCCATAAATCAAGAGATATTCAATCAAGAGAATGTAGTCGCTTGGCCGACCAAAAAGGTTGTCCACTACCGACTTAAGAGTATGAGGAAAGGTTCCTGAATGTACAATATTGAAACTTGGAAGAGTCTGAAGAATAAAAAAAAGTAACAGAATTTGAATCCTGCTTCAGGATACTGTACTGTAATGATAACTCCAATCTCCGACATATATCCAATTAAGGCAGAGAACATTTAGGTTGAATTCTTTAAAGTATTCTTCAAACTTCAATACACCACGCAACAAATCAGAAACTGTAAGAGATTAAACTCTTGGTATAGGCATATAAGATACTATAAGAACATACTACTTTGTGTTTTGGTTTACTATGAGAAACATCCATATCTTCAGCCACTGAATTATCACTTGGGAATTCTGGATGAAAGTCCATGATGTCCTCTGGTTTAAGGTTGTCTGCGACAGCTTGGATGGCTTTGGTCCATTCTTCTCTAAAGTTGGAAACAAAAACAATCATTGCTAACCAGACCTTATTAAGCTAAGATTCCTCACTGCAGGTAACAACACAAACAACATAATTACATTTATATGGCGCCTTTCACATCAGGAGGATGTTCCAAGGTGCCGGAAGGGCAGGGGGGGAAGCAGGGAGATCGATAGCACGGTCGAAGAGGAGGGTGTTGAGGTGGATCTTGAAGGTGGCGAGGGAGGGGGCAAGGCGGAGGGACTACGGGATGGAGTTCCAGAGGGTGGATGCAGAGTGGCGGAAGGCGCACCCGTCGATAGTGAGCAAGGCGGGGCACGTGAAGCAGGCCAGAGCCCGCTGAGCGGAGGGAGTGAACAGGATGGAAGGGGGTTAGGAAGTCAGAGAGGTAGAGGGGAACAAGACCATTGAGGGCTTTGAAGGTGAGGACCAGGATCTTGAACTATATCCTCTGTGTGATGGGAAGCCAGTGGAGTTGGGCAAGGATGGTCACAGAGCCTAGTGAGGGAGAGGACATGGGCTACAGAGCTCTGGATGATCTGCAGCCTGTGGAGGGAGGAGTTGGGGAGGCCGACAAGCAGCCAGTTTGCATAGTCAAGCCTCGAATGAAAGCGTGTATGAGGGTTTTAGCGGCCTATGGTGTGAGACAGTGTCGGAACCGGGCGACGCTGCGGAGGTGGGGGAAGGCAGAGCGGGTCATGGCGCGAATGTGGGGTAGAAAGAATAGTTGAGGGTCGAACAAGACCCCAAGGTTCACGTCTGGCTTAGCAAAGTTGCGTGTGCAACCGTGGATGGTGATACTGTCAGCGCCTGAGGTGAGGAGGCGCTGATGGGAGCCAATCAGGAGAGCCTCGGTCTTGTTGACATTTAACTGAAGAACGTTAGCTCTCATCCAGGTAAAATACTTTTGTAAATAGATCTAATGCTCTAAACTTAGGAGAGAGGAAAAAACACGTAGAAAAGCAGATCCATTGACCTTTCTTCACTTTTTGGTCATCCAGGGAAACCATGATTTTGCTTAAAGATATCCAAATCAGATGAGAGTTCCATATGTGTATGCCACCTAGCAATAGAGATTTCCATTTGGGTGGAATGGAGTATATACTTTCTCCCTAGAGGGACACAACGTGCTTTACCCAATTCCAGAAAATTGGGCAAAGGTGGGCAAGAGCCAAGCCTCAGAATAAGCTTTGTTCTTTATAGACATCCAGAAGACTGCAATTGCATTCCATTCCTCTGTCGTTACTTTACAATACAGCTTATACATCTGGATCATCGAATCAATGTCTGTAAAACAGATGGATGCATTGTAACATTTAGGCACGCTACCCTAACCAGAAATACTAGAGGCCAGTACCGAGAATCACCTCGTGCATTTTATGCTGCAAGAGCAGGCTGCCTGCCCACCAGTAGTCTATCAGTGCACATTTAGTTGGTAGTAACAGAATTTCAACACTTTCAAACAAGACATTAGAGATCCCATCAGCCTGCTCTGGTAGTTCAGCTGGATGTTAAGCATTCCTTGGAATTTATTTTGAAGAGCAGGGAATTGCAGCAGATATTCTTACCCATATACAGTCACTACACTTTAAAAAAAAGCTAATTGTTTGAAATACTGAGGCACTTTTGATGTGATAAGGCAACATATCAAATGCAAGTATCATTATTTAAAGGTTGCCAGGGAGAAAATGCATTTTCTTGTTTTCAGATACAGGTAGATATTTAGTAGATCTGTACGAGACCACTGTGAATTGCACATATACCCTTCAATAGCACAGCTATGTAAGGAAAAAACGGCCATAAAATACAAATAAATAAGGCAACAGATATCCTCAGAAAAAAAATCCACAATTTTGCTAGACATGAACAGAAACACCTGCCTCCTTCCCTCACCCCATTTCTCTTATTCCTTTCAGTCCTTCAGTGTACTTTCTCATTTGGTTTCCATTCTTCTAGATTTCCACCCCCTCCTCCCCCCATTCCATTCCCCTTCTTTGCTTCCTTATGTTTCTGTTCAAATATCTGTTTTCTTCCTCCTCCCCTTCTACTGCCTCAATGTTTGTAAGTGATGTGCTTTCCCAATCATGAGAAGTGGTTGAAAGATCAGAGAAGATGCACAGTATACTTGTCCTTTGGAGAAAATACCACAGCTTTGTAAGTGCCGTTCTCAGCCCGAGCCATTTCAGATTTATCTAACTCTTTGGTGGCTGCATGCCCAAGTTTCAGAGAGCTGTGAAGTTGGGATATGACCAAACTGTCACTAACAGCAACAGTTACTGAGGAAACAAACAAAAACAACAAAACGCCCTCTTGCAGCCTCTCCGGGAACTAAAAAGCAACCTTTAGGCTCACAATCAAGATATTTCATTTATTTCTGTGCCAGGTTTTTGAGTGGTTCAACAAACGTACACTGCATTAAGAGCACACAGAGCTACTTCAATAAAAATGGTGCAACTGAAGATAATAAGAATCTCAATAAGTAGAAAGTTTGTCTTTAGGAAAACACAAAAAAATGACAATCTTCAACTGCTCCATTGAAAAATATACAGTTATGAAATTCAAATCGAACATATTTTCTCACTACAAAAAGCAGGAATTGAGTCATATTGTGTAGGCACAATTGTCAGATTAAGCCACAGAAAACAAGGAAGTTTCAGGAATACAGCAAATATAGTCCAACCAGAACCACCAGCATTGCCTTTTGTCCTAAACTATATCTTTCCCCTTTTAAGGAAAACATTTTAGTAGATTTATATAACAGTTCAATATGAATCAGTTAAGTTATAAACATTTTCTCTTTTAATAAAACAGATGTACTGAAATATACATTAGTTGTCTTAATGGACAAGAACTACATAAGCATTTCACCCACAAAATATACTTTGCAGTATATCCTGTGAAGCGTTTGAGACTTCTTGACCGTGAGATAAGGCGCTATATCAAATGCAAGGACTATTATAATAATATTTCTTCCTTACTCTCGCCTCCCGATAAACACACAAAGAACGGTAATGTTAATGGTGAGCACATATCGTTTAATGATGAGACATACCGTTCCTCTGGTGTATCAACATGAAATGTTCTTTCAATTACTGTGGTCCACTGGAGGCACCGGATGATAAATGTGTTTGGTTTTGGTCTCTCGGTCTTCATCAGTTGACATTCTAACAGAACAGGAAACTTTGAAAATTCAGTCTGTTTTCATGAAGTTACTGTTTGTGTACAATCTGCCATGCACTTGTGTACAATTAACTGATAATGTCCCACATTAAAAGTTCTAGCTCCCACCCTGGGGAGTTAGCGAGCATAGACCAGGTCCTTCTACAAGGACAGGAGTAGATGGAATCAAGCAGTGGACAAGTCATCTCATTTCTTGTGAGAGAGGCATTAGTAAAGGCACAAAAGCAGGTGCACAATGGAGAAAACTGGGGCTGAGGAAGGAAGGTATATTTTAAGTAAATTCAGTTGAAACAAAACTAAATATATATATATATATACAGACACAATATATATATATACACATAGAACACAATCAAAATACCTCATTTGCATCAATGATATATCTGGAAAAACCCAGCCCAAATTAAAACTACTCAATAGTTGGGATTAGTAAAAGTAAATTAACACACACAGACTCTACTACAGCTCAGAAATAAGCCATTCAGCCTAACTACTCCATACAGATGTTTGCAGTCCAAATGAGCCTCCATCCATCCTAATCCCTCTCTGTCACCCAGTCATACCCCTCCAGTATGGAAGTTATATAGCCTGATATTGTTAGGTCTCCGAGTGTGGTTGTTGCTTGGTCATTAGTTGCACAAACAAAATAAAATGCTCCAATAAATTCCGAATATGCCCTGCAACTGTATTCAGATTAGCAGAACAAACTTTGTAACTGGAGTTGTGAAAAAAATTGGTTGTTGATCAAGTATTGGGACACGCAGAGTAAGTGGAACATTGGTGCTCCAATATTTCATGCCAGAATGCAGATTTAGGCCACACTAATCTCGGTCGTGCCATCACAGGATAGACCCTCAGGGAAGGAAGAAAATAAAGTGATTTTGAACACCTACTGGCAGCTGGCTCAGGTCTTATTGAGAGCTAATAAGTCAGGCTTACTTTGGCGGGGGTGGTGGGGCCGGGGTGGAGGGAGAGGGTGAGAAAGAGGAAGGGGAACATAAAGAACAAATAGAAAAACTACAAACTGGGGAATGAAAAGGAAAGAAGTTGAAGAGCAGCTGTAGTAGAATGACTGTTGCTTATCAAAAGATCATTTAAGTGCCAGCAGGTGAACTGTTCTTCAGTTCACCGAGTCGTATGCATTTTGTAGTGATGGGTGTTGGAGGAAGAATGAAATCAAATTTGTGGTTTAAACAAAATATTCATGTCTTTCCTTAGCAATAGATTTCAATTTTGATGATGCAGCGGTCAATAAATACAAACAAGATACACGTTTGCCTGTTAATAACCACTATAAATCAAATGAGGCATATAGGGAAGCTTTATAATATGGAACAATATGCTACTTAATTACCTAGGAACATTCAAGTTTCTTGATCAACTTCAATATAACATATACATGCTAATTCTACCAGTCCTGTCACTAAAAGGCCATGCATCATATAACTAGTAACCACAGACTTTTCTTTTGGTTTAAGGTATTGGGATTCTAGAAAAAGTCGATCTAAATATTCACAAGCAATAGTTTCTAAAATATTGCACAATATTGTTTTAAAAATACTGTAAACGAAAGGAGCTAACCTACAGCCTGAGAACCAATTTACTGTCTGCACAAGGTGAGGTTCTTGATTAATTTCAAATCTCAACACATCCAAAATTCATGTAGTTAGTTATCTTTCCCCAAATAGAATAGAAATTTATATATAAGGATTAGATCACATTGCTCAAATTTCCCCTTCAACTTTCCCAGATACGCAATTTAAAAAAAATCAAGCCATTTAGTTTTACAAGATAATTTACTTTACTACCAAGAACACTGCTTCTCCCTCATCATTTTATAAACGTGTAATTCAATTACCGTCAAATCTGTTTTTTGATGTTCTGGCAGAGTAAGGAATCCCAAAACGAAAATGGTGAAAGGCCATACTTACGTGCAACCGAGAAGTTATTCAAGGGGGTCTCTAACTGGTCTACATCTTGTGGCCGTTCTTTGTACCCAATAAATGTGCCATCAGTCTTCAGCAAAAAATACCTGGGCCTCCATGTTTTTATGTATTCTCCTGGAAACATAGGAAGATAGGTCTCACTATTTTCTGAACACTAGACAGATAGTGCAATAGGTAAATATACATAACATGTAACCTTTTGATCTCCACTGGTACAACAGTGATCAAACAATTACAAGGTAGATGTTGAGCAATTCTATTCACAACAACTGTATTTAGTTTGCTAATCAAAGCAGATTTGGAAACTCATACGCCATCAACTGCATAATTCTTGAATTCTGCAAAGCAGATTTCTGAAACCATTTTCTAAAATTCATTATGGATATTGTGTAACATGGGGATACTTTACAGTATGCTAAAGAAACCAGAAACATCTTTATGGAAAAGAAAGTGACCTTTGCAACTCTTCAGTGTTACCTTAAGGACAATTTATTCATACCTAAGATTTTGCCATTATAGTACTGCGATGGCCTATTGCCAGAGTGAATGCAATTGCACAAGTTGCTAAGCTGATGATATACAAAAACAATTTCAAATTTTTTTTTACAGAAACTGAGAAATGATTCTAACTGTTCCTCTTTCCATTATGCGTCTGATCAAATTCTTCAGTTAATTTAAATGTCATTGCCCCATTCCCAACCAGACAGGAGAAGGTCATGTACTTGGCCTACTTTATTGCAAAGTCTAAGAGCAGCCTCGGGTAACTTACTGCCAAATTCCCCTTTCCTGCCAATAAGGAAGTATCTGATCTCTACCTGGGACTGCTACACCTGCTTTCTGCTTGGCACTCCCATGAGTTTACCACTTGAGAAATTCTGCATTATAACGACATTTGGCCGAGCACAAGCTTACTAGATATGTAAACATTTAATTGGATTTTTTTTATTTAAAAAGTATGCTCTTGAGAAACAGCTACACTATTGTCTTATTCAGTTAACTAAAAGATTTATTTTTGTAGTGGGGAAGGGGGAAGTTAATTCTCATGAGCACCTTTGTTCATAAACAGCAAACTAGCAGTCAAGAGTGACGTTGAAACTAATATTTTCAACCACAACTAGAACATGTCATTACCAGGGAGCTACTGACAGCTAACATTTAAAAACACTAGACAAGAACTTACATGCTGGGTTTGAAGGACAATATCTTTATTAGGCCTGGATATGTAGGCAGGCTAATGGGTCAGTGTCCCTGCACTAATATGTGGAACCATAGATACAGGTCTGCCAGAGATTCACCAGCTGGTGACTGCCTGAGCACAGCTGAATCATCTCATTGACAGATTGAAGGAAGAAACAGCGCTTTCCCAAAACCAAAGGAACATTAGGAAGCTGAGTCAATTTGCACAAAACTTAACATCTGGTTCAAATGCAGTATTGGAAAGACCCAGGAATACGTCATCCAGCTACTTTCTCTGTTGGCAAATGGCACAATGAGACAAAAAAAATTGCAATCAAGCAGCTATCTTTTGACTCGTTTTTCTGACACTCTCTTCATAAGGTGTTGTACAGCAACATGGGCTTAAGCTTTCACCAATATTCTCCTGCATTGCTGTTTTCTAAGAACAAAAGTTGGCACTGTTTTATTGCTTTAAGTTTAAAATGCTGAAATGTGCAGCTTGTAATAATAATCCTTGTAATGCTTGCATTTGATATAGCACCTTATCACATCTTCCAGATGTCCTAAAGCACTTCACTGAATATACTGTAAAATAAATTGACTGTATATTTTGTGGACAAAACACGGCAGCCAATTGCGCACAGCAGCATCCCCACAAACAGTCGTGGAATAATTTTTCTTCTTCTTGAGGGATTATTATCAGGCAGAAGGTGTAAGGAAACTTGCCCAAGGTTTTGCCCTGCCGGGAATCAAACCCAGGTCTCTCGCTTGTGAGTCGAGTGCTCTAAACACTAAGCTGATAAACTGTGCTTGTTGTAACCTGCACATTCTAGTTATTGTATACATAATACAGAATATTGGCAAAAGGCTAAGGCCCATATTGCTGTACAACACCTTATGAAGAGAGTGTAAGAAAGACGAGTCAAAAGATAGCTGCTTGTTTGCAACTTTGTTTTTTTGTCCCATTGTGCCATTTACCAACAGAGAAAGTAGCTGAATGACGTATTCCCAGGTCTTCCCAATACTGCATTTGAACCAGATGTTAAGTTTTGGGTAAATAAGTTGTAGCTTATTCTACATCTAAGTGTTTGGTGCATATGATGATTTCTGGATTTCCAAAAAACGTCTAAAAAGGAACATGAGAAAGATATTTGGTACAATCCATTTATGTGCATGCTTTTGTCACCTGCAGCATTTTTTTTACATCCTTAGCTTTATAAATGCTAATCCTCCCCCCCCCCACCCCGAGATTGTATGAAATTCTGCACGCCAGTAAAGCTGCTGTAAATACCTGAACTATTCTAAAATTTCTAAATAGTTCTCGATCTTGTAAATAATTGTGAAAAATATTCAATTTCTCGATTATCTTTTCTCCTGGTTGAACTGTGTGCTTCAGGGTAAAGGAAGAGGATTGTGTTAAGAGGCCTAGTAGGAATTGGTCAGGATATGAGAGAAATACCAAGGCTTTACATGTGGCCTAAAGGGAACTGGTTAGAACAAACAGGAAAAGCCAAGCATTCCCTCTAGTTTTGACAAGGTACAGACTGCCAAATGCATGGGTCTGCCCTGACTGGTGTATTACAAAACGTGTTTGAGGGTCAAATGTACTAATTCATTACCATTGAATACCTGGACACAGGTTTAATGGTGGGGGCACACATAAGGAATTTACTTTTCTTTAAATACTGTATCATAAAGGCATTCAACTCGCATTTCAATAAATCTATAAAAATAAGGATTCAATAGGTGGTAAAATCAATGAAACTACTCGCAGAGTATGATTATATCAGTTTGAAACAGAGCTGCTGGTGGGAGTCTACTGGGAAGGTGGGGGGGGGGAGAGAATAGAAAGAGTCAGGTTAAATTTGGGAGGACATGTCATATCATATCAGCTAATGTGAGCAATACAAGAGGCTACAGTTCCCACACCTAATGGTAGATGTGCAGCTGCAGAGGTGGAAAGGCTGAGAAAGGGAAGGAAAGTTTTAGAAAAAGAGAACTTAAAAATTATTTGTTCTCCCCTAATAGGCAACAAAATAACAGATTCTAAGAATTCACTGAATATATTTTGTCTTTGGAAAAAGTTCAGCCCCTTCCACTTGCTAAAAAGGGTCAGGTTTCTAACCACAAGCGACAAACTGCTGGTAAAGATTATGAAATGTGACCCATACATTGTTAAAAAGCACATCTATGATTAAAAAGTCTACGATTGAAAATGCTGTACTTTAGTCCTTGTAAGATGTTCAACGATATTCCACCAACAACTAAAATATAACTGTCCATTACAAAACAGTCCAGTTTTCTTAAACAAGCATAACGTATGTGAAACAAAACTAAACAGTATATTAGAAAGGACTGTATCATCAGGGTATTTACTTGGTTTGTAAAGATGGAAGAAAGTACTTAGTAATCCCATGTTGTCAAATGTAAACCTTTATATTGAAACTAACCATACATCTGTAAATTTATAGAATTGGTTGTGCACTTTGTTTGTCAGACATTTGCACAGAGTTACAGTTTACAGTCAATCGTATGAAGCAACTTGAGACGTATTCCCAACTTGAAAGTCACTATATCAAATGCAAGGATCATTATTTAATTCAGATAAAATGATTCAATTAAACATGTTTGCACTGAAGCAAATGTTTGCATTGAACTCAAGAGGACAACTTCACATTGAATCACTGTGTACAGTCCAGCACATACTTCATCACATTATGTTCTGGACAAAACTGGTGAAATCGAATTATAAAATGCCTTCCTTTAACCCACTAACCCACCCCCAAAAGATTTACCAGCTGGGCAACTGAGCAGTGCCAGAATGACGCAAAAATGCAATTCAAACAAACTAAGACAAGACGAACACGTAAAGCACTGAACAGTTAAGATTTCTATATGTTCATTTTAAAAACAATGTTTGAATAGTACAATATCCTGACGGTAGTATCCTAGACTGCAATAAATCCTGCTGCCACCCAATTGGACAGGAGGATTTTGCTATGGAGCTTTCGGTTTAAATAAGATTTATTTTAATCACAAACAGACGTCTAGTTTAAAACAAAGGCTCAAGGCTCAGGAAATTGGCCAGTTGAATAAAAATACAGTAGCTACCAAGTCTTAACACTGTAAAATGAATCATTTCCAATATAGAGCATCTGCTTGAAAAAAACCTCTTAAATTATGATAACAGATGTCAGATGTTAGTTCTGCCTGTCTTATTATGGAATGTTAAGAAAACCTTCATTTTAGGGTGGACACCACCACGAATACATTTATCCGTAAAAAATACATGTAATTAACAAGTAAAATGCATCAAAGATGTTACACAGCAACACCATGTCTCCTCTGATTAATTAATGAATGCAACATAGCCAAGAAATGCAAAACAAGCTTAGTTATTCGAGTTGAATTTGGTCTTTCATAAAGATTTCTGTAGCTCACCACATGTAATCATGTTTGCAGAAAACGTTCGGTTAGCTTTTCAAGAATTTGGGAAGTCTATATCTGGTACTGCTAATGCTGCCTTTACCTGGATTGGCAGCCATCTAGATACAGCACCAATTGTGTAGAATTTTCTCTATTTACAGCAAATATGGTTGTTCAGTTACTTTGCTTAAATCCACACTCATTTTATCACATTTTACTTCATTCAAAGTCAGTCTAGGCCTACACTCCAGTGCAGTACTGCAAAGCAGTTCAATACTGCATTATTAGGTGTTGTCCTTCAGACCAACCATTAAACCGAGATTTTGTCTGCTTGTTCAGGTGGACTTTAAAGATTTCATAGCACTATTTGAAAAAAAGGGAGTTTCTCCTGGTGTCCTGATAACAATCCCCCAAATAAAGTTGCTCCTTCACTTCATAGCTGCTTGTAGGACACAGTCATGTGCAAATAGACTGCCTCGTTCACTTACAAATTAGTCATTACACTTTACAGTAAATCCTATGATGTTCTCCCAGTTGTGAAACGTACTATATCAAACGCAAGGATTATTATTTATTATCAGCAGCTGTCCACTTCAGATCATTACCATTCTGCAATATACACCAACTCTGTTGTCAAATGGCACTATAGGATTCCACTGAACATTCTTGCAGATCCATCGATTCAAAATATCTACCAAAAAATGAATCTCCAACATGGGCTGACATGCAATTGCAAAAAGTGCAGGACTTGATCTTACTTTGATAACTTTCAGAAACTCCTTTCTTTAGAATACTTTTTTTTTAAAAAGTCTCTGAATTCTTCTGTCTACATCTTTGTTTCATCAGAAATCCCCCAGACATCCTTTTCTATACACTTTCTCGCAGAAGTCTCTTCTTGGTGGTTTCTTGCATTGAAGTGTGGTTTCCTGTGAACAATTTGGCCATACATCACATCTTGTGCAAGCTTGGTCTCACTGTCTTGGCAGGATGTCCGCTTTATTGCTTTCCTGCAAAAGCAACTTGGAAACGTGTAAGACTCCTCTCTTCGTTACCATATCATGACTTCAGCAATCAGAAAATCATAAGGGGACACTCAATACTCTTTCAGTAATACTGTGAGATCTTTAATGTTCAACTGAATAATCAGATGGGGTCTTTGTTTAACAATTCATCCAAAAGACGGCACCTGCACCAACGCAGCAATTCATTGGAGTGTCAGCTTAGACTGTGAGCTCAAAATCCCAACATGGGCCTTGAATCCACAACCTTCTGATCAGTCCTAAACAGGATACAGAGGAAGTGGCAGATTCTGGCTAACAAATCGTCCAACGTCATAACTCAAGAGCACTTTTTTTTCTACAATTCTAACAGCTATTCTGACAAACACTTTGTTTATAGCACATATCCTTATTTTGTTCCTGAAGGTACTTTTGTTGTACTTTTTAGTGGAGAAAGGATTATTGTTGTGTTGATCCAGCTGGAGCTGTGATTGACTGGAGTTTGGGATGTTGGGAGAACAGCAAGATAGCGAACTCTACTGCTCACATTGGAGAGTTCTGTAAACTTAAAAATCAGAATCAGTTTGAAGTTCAACAGGGAAGAAGTAAGTCAAACAAGATTGGTAAATATGAGAGATGGGGGGAGGGAGGGAGCAACCAAGAGAAGTCAGCAGAAGAAATAAAGTTGTTTGATGGGCAGGCAGAAGTTAGGAAAAAGATTTGTCACTAGGGAATGAAGAAACTATCAACTTCAATGCTCACGGGGAATGGATTAGACAAATCAGTGACACGACACTATTCGGGATAGCCCAACTTAATTGATCGTTCCCCTCATGGCTGTTTGTTGGACCTTTCTATGTGCAAAAATTGGCTGCCTCATTTGCCTATGAAAGCAGCCATTTGGATCTTTTGTTTTGCTGGCAGGGGTTATCATGAGGAGTATTTTGGCCTTCATCTCCTTTGCAGCTGACCTTACTATTTTCTGAATGCAATACTGTATATAGATGTTTCATGGGTTTCTGTGCCACCAACCACAAAGTTTAAAAGCAACACAGGTACAAATGAGCTACAACAGCTGCAACATGTATGGTTCATTTTGTGTGAACCACTGTTTTTGATTTGTGTGACTTATGCAAACATTTGAATTAAAAACAACCTTCAGATAATTTTACTTCAACTTGCTATTTGCCAATTTTGCCCAATGTAATAATGCAATGGTAGTACATAGGAAACTTAAAATACTAGAGGTAAGATTCGTTGGGCTGAACTAGCCTTGTCCAAGTGTTAGGATGCCCCATCCTCGTACAATTATTAAAGGAGGATTTGCCCAAGTTACAGAATAGGGGCTGTTTTAATAAGATAAAGTTGTATTTAGAAAAGCATCTTGCATTTATATAGCACCCTTCATAAAGAATAACATCTACATGTATCAATGTGGATTGGGGCTGTGGCAGAACAACGCAAGGAAGGAGGAGGTGACCATAAGCACAGTCAGAGATTGGTTTTAAGGTGGGATTTAAACAGAGGAGCCAAGGCAGAGGGACAGAGGCAGTGAGTTCCCGCGTTTAGAAGAGAAAAGACAGAAGGTTCGGCCATCGATGGTGGCGTGGAGGGGATGGGGACAACGACAAACACTTGCATTTTACGGAGTCTCAAAGTACTTGAATATCAAATCAAAATAAAATGTTAACATTCAAAAATCAATCTAAGGATTCCTGCTCAAACCTCATGGAAAGCTGAAATTTATATGTACTTTGTAGACACCAAAATCTGATCTATTAAAGTAAACTAAAATTTAACAATAAATCATAGTTTAGTGTTAAGTGTTTCTGGTTTTACCATCAATAATTGCATTTATTTAAATTTAATTAATCATTGATGTTATAAAACAAAGTGTAGAATGAAAAGCTCTGTATAAAAAGACCTAAGATTTGAACTAATTTATACACAACTTAATTAAAACAATATTGGGGCATGAGTAGCATTTATCTATTGGCCTGATTTGGGACTGTTAACATGTGGATTGGGCCTGTAGCAAAATAACACAGCGGTGTTTCATGCTTTGAGTAATATACAAAACAAAAAGAAAAAGTTAAGCTTCAGCTGCACCACAATTAATGTTCCGATATCTCCCCTCTCTCTGTGAGGCCAAAATCCAACAGGTGCTGCAGCTTACTGCAAGCTGTGCAGGCGGCACTGTTCATTACAAATGCTCGATGCCAGATAAATGCTTCTCCAGAGAGAAAATACTCTAGAGAATTACTTTTTTTGCCAAAGTTTAAAAAATACAAACACTTGTTTTGTGATTGAAATGTTTTGAACTGGAAAATTAAAAGCACTGCAGGACAAGGCAGCAGTTTGGCACAGCCCACATGACCGCTTAAACCTTGTTTACAAGGAAACCTAATGTGCATTACAGAACACTATCTGATTTGGTCATGCCTGTGCAAATTTAAGTGAAGACAACTCGAGTACACTTTCACACTGATATAATGCTGTAATACAGAAGATGTTAACTTTAGCGTGAATCACACTGACACATTCAGTGTGTCACTGTTCTTGTTCTATTGCACTCATTTTATCTACTTTGTTTTGGAGAGTCCCTCTCACTGTTCACACCTTTCACCAATACCCTGCCATACACCTCTCATTAAGTAAAGCAGACAAGACAGGATGCGCCCAGCCCTCTGCACTCGCTGTTCCTGCTGAAATGCAATGAAGCAAACTTGATCTAGTTTTCTCTCCTGTTTCACAGCACAAATATACAGTCAATTCACTTTACAGCATATTCCGTGAAGCACTTTGAGACGTCTAGAAGATGTGAAAAGAGCTATATCAAATGCAAGGATTATTATTATTACTGATTTGGCCCAACCTGGAACTCAATGTGTGAAATATTTGAATCAAGTCTCTCCATGCATCAGTTTGTGTTCCAATGCATTACCTCATTAACTAACCAGAATATATATGTACATGCACTTCATTGAGAATTATTTCATCACATAACTCATTATCATTTACATTCAACATTCCCACACTTTCTGGTCTTCTTACTGCACGTTTTGAAAGATTCATTTTCTTCATCTTCCAAACTGTAGGCTACTCTTATGAATCTTTCATTTTAATTTTCCAAAATATACTGGATTGGCAATACTGGCTCACAGCTCAGCAGTAATTTGGATCGCAAGGACTGTAAAAAAAAGTGGACATTCAGATTTCAAAACTCATACTGAGTCACAAACTTAATAATAATAATAATCCTTGCATTTGATATAGCGCTTTTCACGTCGGGGGGACGTCCCAAAGCGCTTCACAGAACACACTGTAAAGTGAATTGACCGTATATTTGTGGGCGAACACGGCAGCCAATTGCGCACAGCAATGTCCCACAAACAGTCGTAGATTGAAAATGACCAATTTATTATTGTTTTTGGTTTTGGAGGGATTATTATTAGGCTCTGTGTGGAGTAAGGAAACTTGCCCAAGGTTTCGCCCTCTGCCTGGAATTGAACTCAGGTCTCTCGCTTGCAAAGCGAGTGCTCTAACCACTGAGCTACAGGACTCCTGTATAAGAAGTACAAGTCAAGGAAGCATGAATGCAACAACTCCCCTGGAAAACTCAGTCAAAAGCTCAACATATTATGTCCAAACATTTAGAAATAATGCAGTTTTCATGCATCACAGAAAGCAGTCCAGTGCTGAATTCTAATGCAGAACTAATGTTAACATCTCAATTTATACTTTAGAACCTTGTGTAGTTTCAAGACAGAATTGGACTCAAGTAAAAATACACAAATTATCAAAATAATTCCAAATTAAATTCAGATTTCCGCTTAAAATGTACCATACTGTAGAAGGACCCAACAACAAGGGACTTAAAGTCACTCCCTTCAAATAATTTGATTTGGGTTGTGATTGAATGTTTTAATTTAACAGGACTTAAATCCTGCAGTTCTTTACAGCGCCTCTGCCAACCAGCCCCACCTCCAAAAGGATCCCAAACATTTGAAAACTCAACACAAGCTCCCTTTTATTTGTTCAAACTGTGTAGCTGTAATCCAACAAAGAACGTTACAGAACTTGTCACCCAAACATGAAACAGGCTACAAATGAATCAGGTCCTGAAAATGTGTAAAACTCAATTATTAATGAATTAGAAATTCGAAAAAAAATCTAGTTTACAAATGCTGTACCTCACTAGCACAAAGCCTCAAGTTGAGCACAGAGCTCTCTATCCTGGGCAGAATATCAAAAACTCTTGCTAATTTCGGGCAAGGGTCCGAATAAGTGGCAAAAAATGAACCTGCCAAACCCATACCAGAACAAAAGAGAATTCATCTTTATTTACCAACTGCTGCATTTCTGTTACTGCAGCAGCCAGTTTGCAGTGCCAACACCACACCCTCTCTCTCTCTTTCCATTAGCAGACAAGGTTCACTTGAATCTGCATCGTAGACTTGAGCAAGCTGGAGCTCCTTGCTATGAAGATGTGGAAAAAATCCCAAGTGAGAATCAGTGTTTTTTTTTCTGTATGCTAAATAAAGAACATGTGTTTGCTGAGGACCTCGGTTTTGTTTGGCTATTCAGCGAGTATAGGACTGCTTCTTTGTTGATTTTCTACGGTCACTCTCTGTATCCATTCTCTAACTTTGCCTCCAGCGTACAGCTGCGGATTGTTCTGCTGTGCCTTGCATCTCAATGAGCCTGCTCAGACTGTAGTCAGGAGTGCGCCCCAATGGAGAGGTCAAGCCTGAGTCAGCAGACTGTCTGCACTAGACTGGCGCTTCACAGCTTAGCGATGCTCTGTGTCTTTCGCTGACCATATAAGGCACCTCACTATTACAACCAGCTATTCACAACAAGGCAAATCCACTTGCTGTTTTTGTATGCACTTCTGACCTATGAATTTTCCATTAATATGCTGGCAAGAGGCTGCATTAGGAAGACTGACACTTGCCATCAACAGGTTGATGAGAAATGCCTGCGTCTCAAGTACTGCTGCGGCCTTTTTAAGCTCAGTCTTATTCTCACGCTCACACACAGCTACGCTGCATACTGCACCTGCTTAATTATCATAGCACTGTGCATACATTTGTATCCCTGGGATGTGGATTTACATTGTATCCCTGAGTTCCGAATTTACAGTAAAATAGCAATCTTACAAATGTTATTCCAAATGAACTTCACAATCACGTTTGTGCACTCGGATCCTGAAGCAAACTAATGTTTTCTGAATTAGAAGTGTTCCGTTCTCAGTAATCTACGACTTTCTGCTTTAAAATCTACAATAGCAGAATTTAATGTTGTAAAAGGACTTATGCTCAGTTTCACTCCATGCAAGTAAAGCAAATTAATCCTATTATGACATTAGGTAACTTTTCCATGTACAGACGGAAAAAAATTCAGTTCTCAGTTTGAACAACACTGGGTAGGAAATGTCCACTTCCTCAAATTATATTTGAAATAATAGTATTTTACCACCTACACAGATAACACAATCGCCTTTCCTTTTGAATGCCACAACATTTTCCATTGGTTTTATTAAAAAAATTAACTGCTCATTCAATAATTTTATTTTAAACAGTATCCTTCTGGTTTTATTTTTCAATGCTGCTGGTTTGAAAATTCCCCTCGCTCACCATTTCCCGAAGAGAGTTGGCAGACAATTCTCCCACGCTTGTGCCCGTCTCATTTTGTCGGAAGGCTGGAGTGCGTTAGCTACCACAAATTTCAAGATCTCTCCCTGCTCTAGGGAACAGTCCATACACGGGCCGCCGCTCTCCCCCCACTCCATCTTTGCATTGACCACTTAACAAATAATCAGTTAGCCCACTGTCTGCAGTAAACTTGTGAGCCACCATTCCATGGCACAAAATAGGAGATGAGGAATTTACTGGACTACCAGATTTCACTAGCTATTGAAGTAAATCAGACACACAACGGAAGCCTTTTCTACCAAAGCAGTAACCCCAATCTGGTCCTGGACATTTCAGTTTATGAAAGAATGTGGTGGAGAGGGATCATTATAGTTTAAGAGCAATGCTTTGGTTCCAAAAACATCCTATTTCAGATAGGAATCACCCAGTAGTTTTCAGTACATTTTATATTTTAAACAAAGCTTTCTAATCAGCTGCATCTAGCCATGGACCATATTTTAAGATTTATGAAAGTTTACAGGTCATCTAATCTTAATTTGAATCTCAAAGCAAGCTGAGAATTCACCAGTATGTTAAAATCAGGAATGCTCAACACACTGATATAGAAAAGGAGTTTAACCAATGTATTTAGTTAAACAAATCTTTCCTCGCCACTCATACAATGTGCGCACACGATTTGCAAGGGGAGGGGCGAAAGATGTGGATGGAATGGCAAGATGACTTTCTTGCAGTTCTAATGGTAAAAAATTGAATTTCCCATTCAGTAGCATTTTAAAATACTAATCTCAATGTACATTCAAACTGCGTGGCTCCAGTAAAGAAGCAGGGGTGGAAAAAGGCATTTGTTGTACTAAGTTCTTAGTTGCTCCACTGGTTGGAGCTCTTCACAGCAAGGCGGAAAGAAAAAATAAACTTGCAACTAGAAATGCTTCTGTATCACATCACTGATCGGCAATAGAGAAAATGCTGGAAATGTAGAGCAGGTCAATCTGCCTCTGAGAGACAGATTAGCTTTTGGGGTGTCATTTTGTCAGAATCGTTAAACTAATTAATTCTCTTTTGCAGAGAAAATGAAACCCGATTTGACCTGCTGCTTGATTCCAGGATTTTCAGTTTTATTTCAAATTTCCTTCACCCAGTTTTTCATCTCCTTCAAATCTAGAAATTTGTTAACCACAATGGAACAGAGGGCCAAAATCAGATTTCAAACCTGCAATAAAATCACTTCAGCTCCTGCTGTTATTTGAATCATTACAGAAGTGACAGCCAACTTCAGACCTGTATTACAATCGTTGTATTCAACATCGACACCAAAGCTCCACTTTTCTGGCCAATGATGATGAACATCAACATACTTTCACATAGTTCTTAGCAGCTGTGACCACCATTAAATCACTATTTGAAAAGAGGGAGTTTCTCCCAGTGTCCTGGCCAACAATTTCCCCAAATAGAATTGGGTACTCAGGCCATTCGTGGGACGCTGCTGTGCGCAATTGGCTCCCGTGTTTCGCCCACAAAATACGCAGTCAATCAAATTCACAGTATATCCTTTGAATCGTTTTTTGAGACATCTCAACAACGTGATAAGGTAATATATCAATTGCAAGGATGATGATGATGATGATGATTATCATCATCATCATCATCAACAGCATCTTGGGAGCAATAGAGAATGTCTGATCTTCCAATAGAGAATGGTATGTAGAAAAGGAGACTGAAAGTTTTTTTTAATTTATAAAATAAAGCTTATCTAGTTTCAAAATAAAGCCATTTACCAGAAAGAAATGGCCCACTTTCTTCCTCTCTAAAAGTATACAAGACCCGAATGTCTCCTATAGCTACTTTAATCAGCAATACAATTCTGCACTCATTTTAAAACAGTGCAGTTAGTTACTCAATACATGTTTAGCTACTCCATTTTCTATTGAAGCTAATTCCGATTCCAAAGGAGTAAACTATTTTGCTGCTCCCACGATCATTAGCATTAATTGACAGTTCCCTTTTTATCAAATTCTGTAATCAGCCAGCCGCCACGATACTCCAGTAGTGTAATGGACAGGTGCCAAAAGAAATGCCACATTTAGCAGTTGTGAAAGCTGATTTTACACACCAAACAAGTTACACAGCAGGCCTATGGAGCTCAGCTGATGGGTAATGGTCATCAGTGTCATTCGACTGTATAAAAGCCAAATCCCAACATCTGTTCTGGTACAATTTATGTGTTGCACAAGATACCAAAAACGGAATTATATAATATCAAGCAATACTATTTTTGCCAGGTACCATTTAGAAACTGCTTAGCATCATCAGCCTCCGTGGCATATTGAAGATTTCCACGAACTCAAGTGGATTACACCAAACAAAAGGTAAGTCTGCAAATTTTGCAGACAAATCTTTAGTAATGATAAAACTGATAATAGGCACAAAATTGCAGCTCACTTAGAAATTTGAATCTAATTCAGTCAGAGCCTCCTCAATACTGAATCTATACTGCAGTAACTGGACTTGTTTTAAAATGCATTACCAAATCAAGTGAAGCAAGAGTTAGCATTTGCATCTGGCTTACAATAAATCAGTTAAAGCCTGACAAATTGGCAACTACGCAGACCTCCAGCATGTATTGAAGATTTGGTGGGCACTTAGCCATAATCACAAAACAATGTTCCTGCTCTACTTTTTTTTCCTTTTGAGCATCACACGCAAAGTGTGGGTTGCTGCATTGTCCAACTAGAAGGAACAGTTGTGAACCCCTAATAAACACAATGCTTAATGCTCGATAAGTACAATTTTACATTTATTTTGACCATTAAGTAGGTTTTAGAAGAAACAATAAATGGCAACTTGAGTCCTGTAGAAAAAAAAGTCAATTTTCTCAAGCTGAACTTTTCATTGACAGAGCAAACGGAACAAACAACAGTGCAACGTGTAAACCACTTCCCATCCTTACCACAGGTTAGTGTTTCTCATATATTAAATATGTGGCAGGCATGCAACTTAATCAGTCACAGAAAAGGGGGTTAATTTCTATATGTTTTGCTGAGAATTGTCATGACTCATTGCCAAATAAGCAGTAAATAAAATTCTGGGTATAGCCCACAAAAGTTGCTCTGGGACTCCATAAATGCAGTTTCAGCGCCTTGGACGTCCTCCCAAAGTGAAAGGCGCTATAAAATGTAATCTTGTTGTTGTACCTGGAAAAAGTGGTTTCAGCAGCTGTTTGACTCAACCAGTTGTAGAATAAATATGGCACTTATGAACTTTACTGAATTCACTCCCAAGTGTTCCCTTGAAAGCTCTCAAGTGCTCCACTGACCTGCCAAGGAAAATTCAGGGTCTATTTTTTACTACTAAACCGTTTTATTATCATGCTGTATTATTAAATGCAAGCAGCTCTTTAATATTCAAGCAAATAGAGTCAAACAGGTATGCATAGAAATCTAAAATCTAGAACATGATTAATTACAAGCCAGATGTAAATGCTAGCTCTTGCTTCACTTGCTCTGGTAATGCATATTAAAATGAGGCCAGTTACTGCAGTACAGATTTCCAAATAAGATTGTAATGCAAATCAGATTTTTTAAAAATACAGTCATTATGTTCCCATTGATGAGCGCGTCACACCACTAAGCTACATAAAAAATCAGGATTATCTTGTGTCAAGCCTAACTCAGTCAGAGCCCATGTAACACATATACTGCCCGGTCTCTTCACCCGTGCTTCCGCACAAAAGATTAAGAGGATTGTGCTTTAAAAGCACAAATGGAACAGATAGTTGCTCCTCAACACCAACTTCAAGTATTGAAATGTGACTAAAGATCATAGTGAAAAAAATAACGACATCAGTGCAGCAGGTTGCGCAAAGTAGAAAAGGTACAAACAGACTGTCAAATTAGTCAGAGCCCATAGAACATGTTGAGTAACCCACTGGTCAACCAGCTGCTGTATTTTAGGCACTTCACATCCTACCCGAGTAGCAAATAAATGACATGGTCAGTTTTCTGCTATTGACGTAGGGCTTGCTGAAAACCAAGTTAGGATTGCTCAATTAATTATTCTTAGTTCCCCAAACAGCTAGCAGAAGTGGGGAGACCTCAACCCATCAATTTGGAAAGGTTTGAAACGCAACCCCTAGAAGTTAAACAATGCGCTGGTAAAGAGAATATTCCTTACTTTAAACAGAGAAGAACACCATTTTCTTTTTTTAAAAAAAAGCACTTGCTTGAAGTCTTGCTCACACTGCATATCAAAATACTACAAACCACACCACATGCTGGCCCATTCCTTACTGTAATGCTGCTCCATAGTCTGTTAGGCAACCATAGTAACAAGCTGTCGTACAAATGAATGCTTCCACTTCATACTTGGCAGAACTGCAGAGGCAGTCTTTATCTATCAGACTCTAGGTTGAAGGGAAAAGGTTCAGAAAGTCAAACTAAGTGAACCACACAGGTGTTTATCGATATTATCACTTAAAATTCTAAATATGTAAGACAATAAGTCCACAAAGTACTGAACAATTACTTTTTATGATGTTTCACTTACAAATATTATAATCATGTTCTAAGTGTATCAAATTCATAAATGAAAATGCAGTTATCTGATCTAATAGCTCCAGAACACGCAATGATCTAAATCAAGAGTTGATTAAATAATTTCCCCACAACATGTAAATGAAATACGAACATGTTTTGAAGGAATCCCAGTGAATAGCAAATGACGCACTGTATCTACGGTGAATCTAGTAGGCACAATATTTGATATCGTTGATGCCCTTTGATGTCTTTTTCCCTAACTGTATTGCCTCATCTCCTTAAGATGAATCTTGAACAGTATTGCAATTCTTGAGCCAACTTATTTTAAATCTAATTGAGGACCTTTAAAATTGGTTCTAGGTGCCCCTGAGCTTTCCATGTCATTTATGACCTTTGTTCATGGCAAATGAAAGGAATTATGTTTGAAGTTGTTGTTGGGCAGAATATATAAATAAGGGGTGAAAAACAAAACAGTATTGTATTACAAAAAAACTTGTACTGCCTTATACTGGTCAGGTGATACCATCACATCTTATATGCTTTGGTTACAATGTTCCCATCTCATCATAATCAAATACTCCTGGATCATTAACAAAACAAAAAAATTGATTGAATGTATTGCTAATTGATTACAAACTCACAAGAAATTGACCGACTTCCTTCCCTCTCCCCCAAAGGCATTGAGATTCTATATATACAGCCCTGATTTTCTTGAACAGAACTATAATGCATCAGACTGGAACAATCAGGTGATCCTATCGGTTTCAGAAGCCATTGGAGCATAATCTCAGATGTCTACTATTCAATACGTAGTGTTTTCTTTAGATTCAGCTTTAATTCAACGTTTCTCAAACCAAAATTTCAAAAAACTGCCCTTTGCTACAGATCTGTCTTTTATAATACATTACAATGAAGTAGGAAAAGTGAACTACAATGTCAAATATTCCAAATGATAATGACTGCTGTAGAGTGTGTACTATAAAAAGGAAGCAACACGTTTGCCAAATATGATAAAAAGAGAAACTGATTGTAAATCTGAGGATTTAAAACTTCAAGGATAAAACATTAATAACTTAAGGAAAGGCAATTAAATCTGGTATTGCAACACATCTGAAAACTCTTTTGAAAGTACCTGATAGATTAAACCAATAAACATTTATCAAACCAATAATAATTCAGCTGGTAAAAAATTAAGAAAATAAAACAGATGGAAAAACAGAAATTCTCAATAGAGAATAAAATGTCTTCCAACGTTTTTTAAAAGAAAACACCTGCTGACAACTGAATTAGCCATTAACTTCAAATCATTAAAATTATTTGAATGCTTGTCCGAGTGGCTTTAAAAAAAAATGCAGTTTCTTTGGGTTTCTGTTCAAAGATCAGAGGCTACTTATTAAAGGTATTTAAACAAAATAATTAGGTCCATCTGTTCCACAAAGCCCAACATCTCCTCCACAACAATCAATTCCACTAAATCCCAACAGGCTGATCATTTCAGAATCTCATACAGTACATCAAGTCTGTACAAAAATTCAACTGTAACCTTCTGCTGATTTTCTTCCGTTGCTCTGACCTGCCAACCTTCGGCATGAGAAATGCTGCTACTACAGGCAAGAGCTTGGTGATGTGAAGTTAAGGCAAGAAGCTTGAAATAAATGCCATCATGTTCCACACCTGTGAAACGCTTAGATTCCTGTGCAATAGTGCAGCGCATATTCTTGGAACCTTGACCTGTGACAGCATTATCACTTGCAATTTTTAGAACAAGTTAATCAAGAACCTTAGAATTGCCTTGCAATTGCCTTGTGCTTTTTAGGCTTATGAAGGGATAGCAATAGAGCTCAAATGTTCCCAACCTTTAATCATAAATCAGACCTGGTAAAACAATGAAAAAATGTATACCCAGAGGAAGCCTTGACAGCAAATGTATACCTGTGGATACAAAGATATGCCTTGCTTGTATAACACTAAAATATTGTATTAATATTCAGATGCTGCAGTGAAAAAAATATTTTACATTAACCAAATGCAATGAAATCTCACTGATTTTTTTTAAATCTATTATTTTCTTCAGATTTCCTTTCCTCACTTTATTTCAATTAAAGCTGGAATAGGGTTATTTCTTCAGCCCTGCTCTATCAAACTATCATTATTTGAATTGGAAGCCTTGACAGCAAATGTCAATGAATGATTTAGCCACAGGGTCCCAATTCTGTCCTCACCCAACATCCACAAGTCTCAATGGAGAGTGGTGAGGAACAGGAAATCTCGCTGAATTTCCCATCTCCATTCAAGTTAATTGTGTGACCCACCACCGGTTTGAGTTAACTCAACACAGAGCAAGGATCAGGATCATCACAGCAGGTGTCACTAGGGCTGCAGTTAAGGTGAATCAACAAGGGCTACACTTAAGAACGAGAAAGATTGGCCTCAGCCAAGACTATTACAGACGCCCTTCTCCGCCTCTCTTATTCGAACATCCTGATAACATTCACTGTCAAGCCTCTGGTGAATAATAGTCAATCAAAAGGTGTACCTAGATAATGACCGGTACTTATGGACCACACCTCAGCCGAGGGAAAAGATTAGTCAAATGCTGCCAAGTGCACAGTAAGAAAGAAAATTGGGCAAGAAAATGTACTCTCTCTCTCTGCATTAAACCCACCTCTCAATACTGCAGTGCATACTTTAATACTTGGGATTGCAACATCTGCTGCATTTTTTGTCAAATAACAAGGAATTTCACGATGATCGGTAACTTGGTATGAAGTGGAGGGGGAATACATGCAACCGACCACCCAGAGTTAGTTACACGTGAAGATTTAACGGCATCACAACGAAAATGTAGCTCGGTGATTCAGCAATGTGGTACCCTGTAATGACATCCCCGGCTGTGCAACACATCCTTTCTTGAAAGCCTTTTAATGTGTGTGTGTGTAAAAAAAACACTTTACCAACCAGTGTACCCCCCCCCCCCCCCACACACACCCCAACAACCCACCAACCCCTTCCCCAGCTACTGCCATCAAATCAAATCAAAATAGTAAGGACTCAGACAGAAAACTGGGAATGATGACAGATGCTCTTAAGGAGGTTGGAGGGGGGGGGGAGAGAAAGAGGAAACAACTCCTCTCCCAGTTTGTGTCCACTGATGACATGGCGAAGGTGTCCCGACAGCAAACCGCAGGGAAGGTTGGGTGGAGGGTGTGTTGGGGGGGTGGGTGTTGGTGTGTTGGGGGTGGGGGGTGAGTTGGGGGGTGGGGGGGTGTGTGTTGGGGGGGGGTGTGTTGGTGTGGGGGTGTATTGGGGGGTGGGGATGTGTTGGGGGTGGGTGGGGGGTGTTGGTGTGTTGGGGGGTGGGGTGTGTTGGGGGGTGTGTGTTGGGGGGGGGTGGGGGGGAGCAATTTGTGATATCACACCTCGGCCAATCTAATGTTTTTAACAGTATTGCAGTAACTCATCAATCTGATGGAATTTTTTTTGCTGTTTCAGATCAATGAAGAATTAAGAGATGAGGAGACAAGGGAGTTTGTTCTTAATTCATTTTGATTTCCTGCTAAGTCTTTATTATCAAAATATCTAATTGTAACTAAATGTGTAAATTAACTCTAAGTTCTCTTGGTTTCTTAACTCCTATATCTTCGCTAAGAATTAAGGATTGTGTTGATATAAAAAGCTCTGTTTGTATGGCTGACACAGTGGCTATGCATTGCTCTGAGACGCTATCCTGCGTGAACAGACCTATATACTGTAAATGCAAATTGTTGTCGTATTTGAAAATGAGGAGGAAAGACAAACCACTTTTGTTTTTTTAAAAAAACTGGTAAATTACTTGATCAATACATTTACTTTGATTTTTATAAAATCTTGGATCAATATTGGCTTCTACTTTATTTAACGTTGACGGTATTCTTGTTTAATTTATAAACTTAGGGTGTAGTGAAGTAGCATGGGTACATGACAATGTAATACGCAGTATACAAAATAATTGGTTTGGGGAACTGTTAACCACTCAGCAAAGAGCTATTAAACACAAATGCAACAGATAATGCATTTGAGTTCTATATTAATGTACTTTACAGAACCTTACCACTAAATGTCACAAAGCACTTTGGAAGATGAGATCCTTTCAGCTGATGAGATGGTTATTAGTCAACTGCAGCAGGTGATCTGTGCCAGCAACATCCTCCAAAAAGTAACGAGATGCATAACGAAATTGAATCTATATTCTGGATGAAGGAGGAATACTTGAAGAACTTCCTGTTCCTTCTTCAAAATCCTGCAGTGCCATGAGATCTTTAATAGCCACCTGAAGCACCAGAACAGCAAACTACATCGAAAGGTTCAAAGATCACAGGGGATTAGAATTTCACTCGCAGAAATGGTTGCTATTCTGTTTTGGTACACATAGTTCTGAACAGATTTAATAAACCAGGTGATTACCTTTTTTTCAATAACAACACTAATTGGCAGTTCACAATAGAAACACCTTGGACTTTCAGCAGTAGGCTATAAGTTTAAGACAATATTTAATTTAGACCCAGTTCTTTCCGAAAGAACAACTGACAGTTCTTGAAAAATAGGATCATTAAACTAATTACTTTCAAGTATGTATCGTCCAATCATTAATAAACTCAAAGGAGCTTTTTTTGAGCCAAAATCCTTAGTTAGTCACAATATCACCACATGGAAAGGGGCTTCTGCACAAACCTCTGCAGGCTAAAAAGCAATACCATAATAGCCTAGCAATTTGTAATGATGTACTAGTTTCATTTGTCTTCAAAACAGGATAAAGGTTTAAGAGAATAAGTGCAAATAAAAAATGATCCATGCAGAATTTAGTTACAATTTTAGTAGTTTTATTGAAAGGAGTGAATGCTCCTTCAGAGCTAAATGACAATATAAGGGACAAGGGATATATTCCCTTTCAAGGATCATGCTTATAAACCCAAATTCCAGATATGTTAATATTAATCATCTCCAAAATCCCGTACCAATGTAAATCCAAAAACTCTGTTTCCAATCAAAAGAGATATTTGAACGTACATGGATGTCATAGAAAAGGATGTGTGGAATGTACTTTCCACATCTAGTAGCCTGACCGTACTTTGGTTTACTAGGGTTTGGAAACTCTTAGTTCTGTTCAAATCTCTGAAACATGTCGCTTTTGACAAACATCAGGATTTAAGACTCAGTTACAGAGTGCTAGCCTGTAAGAGTTAGTTTCTGATAGAAAACAGTGATATTTCAAACACAATTTATTAACTCTTAGCAAATGATTTGCCATTTTTGCTTATCAGTGAACCAAACTCAAGGCTTCAACCAGACAACAGTAATCTTTCAAGTAAACATTTTAGACTGCCATCTCTTAAACCTACTGTTACTGAAAACAGTGACCAATATTTTTTAGAATGCAATTGAGGGCTTCACTATAACAATTTTGAAGGTGGTAAATGGATAAATTTAGGGGAATTTTTAAAAAAAAATGATTTTAACGCAACAGTTGATTATAATTCTTGAAAATATAGCATGACGAAATTATGTAGATTCAAGACTTGTTTGAGGACAGGCAGACCTGACTAAAGATAGCCTTGTGAGACTTTCTGATGGGATAACTCAGGGCAAAGGTATAGGTCTTTGCTAATCTTTGAGCTCCCTGAATAAATACTCTGCTAATCTTTAGGCGGAGTAGAGATGATTGACCGTTGTAAATCAGAAATCCCCGCTTTCCAATCAAAATAATTGAGCATTCATGAATACGCTATATAAAAAGGTGTGTAAAATATGCTTTACACATCCAGACCCTAAGGAATAACCATCAGCTGGAACTATCGATTTAATTTATTATTCTTTCCAATAATGATCAGGTTAAACATTTAAATTAATTGAGCAAATTCCTGAAAGATGCTTTCTTAATTTTGTGGATAGTATCTGGTTCCAGTGGTTAATTTGTTGAACATTTGGTTAAAGTATTTAATTCAGCAACTGATTTCCTTGTTTAGATTAATCACTGTTATAAGACTTTAAGACACAGAAGTCCATTCTGCCCATTGTATCTGTGCTGGTTATTTGAAAGAGCAATGGATTCAGTCTCATTTACCTGCCTTTTCTCCATACCACTGGAAATCACTCCTGTTTAGATAACTATCTATTTCCCTATTGAAAACTAATATGGACAATATCTCAACCTCTGCTCCTGGCAGGGCATGCCACATCTTAACAAACTTCTGTGTAAAAGGAAATCCTCCTAATTTCCACCTTTGGTAATCATCTTTAATCAATGCCTTCTCGTCACTGACTCGCCGATTAGTGGAAATAAATAAATAATCCTTACATTTGATATAAATAGCACCTTTGACGTTAGGAGGATGTCTCAAAACGCTTCACATGATATACTGTAAAGTGTAATCACTGTATTTTGCAGAGTAAATGCAACAGCATGTTTATGCATTGCAATATCCCACAAACAGTCATGAAGTAAATGATCGATTTTATTTGGGCAGATTATTGGCCAGGACCCAAGGAGAAACTCCCTGCAAATTTCTTACTCCCAAAATGTATAACTTAACACATTAATCCACTAGTCTATGTCTTCCTGAAGTTCATTGCAGTCTTTTTCAGTTAGCTACACTCTCTATTTTCGTGTTATCTGCGAACTTTGAAACGGAATCCAAATTATTTATGTAAATGGAAAGAAAAGCAGTGGCCCTAACCCAGAGCCCAATTAGTTAGTTACTGATTCCAGAGGTTAGTTTAGCAATTGGTTCTAGTTGTTTGTATTTAACTACTCTGTTAACAATCACAACTGCCGGTCGCAATGGGCAATCAGTTCAGTGTCTGGTTCCAGTGGTTAATTTAGCAGTTGGTGTCACTGTTAGTATGGTCAATGGCCATACGTAGTTAAGCATTTGGCTGCAGGTAGTAGCTTACTGCCCAGTAGTTAGTTAGTTTAGTAGCTGGCTCAAGCAGCAGGTTTAGTATTCAGTTCCGATAGTTCACTTAGGGTTACGTTTCAGTAGTTAATGATTCTAGTGGTGAGTGTCAGTCGTTAGTGTTGGCGTTGGTAGTGAGGGGCTGGGGGTCGGGAGGGAGTGAGTGAGGGGCTGGGGGTCGGGAGGAGTGAGTGAGGGGCTGGGGTCGGAGGAGTGAGTGAGTGAGGGGCTGGGGATCGGGAGGGAGCGAGTGAGGGGCTGGGGATTGGGAGGGAGGAGTGAGGGGCTGGGGATTGGGAGGGAGTGAGTGAGGGGCTGGGGATTGGGAGGGAGGGAGTGAGGGGCTGGGGATTGGGAGGGAGGGAGTGAGGGCTGGGGATTGGGAGGGAGGGAGTGAGGGGCTGGGGGTCGGGAGGGAGTGAGGGGCTGGGGGTCGGGAGGGAGTGAGGGGCTGGGGGTCGGGAGGGAGTGAGGGGCTGGGGGTCGGGAGGGAGGAGTGGGGGGCTGGGAGGGAGGGAGTGGGGGGCTGGGGTCGGGAAGGGAGTGAGGGGCTGGGGGTCGAGGGAGTGAGGGCTGGGGTCGGAGGGAGTGAGGGGCTGGGAGGAGTGAGTGAGGGGCTG